>NC_135488.1:116765828-117074723 GCF_052094955.1 Ictidomys tridecemlineatus | reverse complement strand
TCTAATTGGTACAGGAAATACATGGGAGTGAGAAAGTCCTCCCCACGTGTCCAGGAAGGGCCCCAGGCTGGCCCCATAGATGCTGACTCAGTGCTGATGTTCAGGGACCTAGCTATGTGCTAGGATGGCGCTCCTTCACTTGGCTGAGCGTCTGCAGCTCAATGGGCTGACCTGAGACAGTGCCACACAAACACGGTGAGACTTGACAGCTGGGCACTCTCCCCAGGCCCCAATTGCATGCAGAGCAGGGCAGTTCTGCCCAATCGGGACCTCTTTGGGAGGCCAGTAGTGCTAGTTTTGCCTTCCTGAGTTGAGACTTGGTAACCAAGTTAGCATGTGGCAGGGATAGTCAACTACTGAAACCGTCTTTGGTTTGGCTAGGTATCTACAGATTTTTTTTTTCTCATTCTTGGGAGCTTTAGCAAGCTCCCTATTCCTGGTAACTGGCTCCTGAGAAGTGATTCTCTGGCCAGCCCTGTTCTCTCCCCTCCTCTGAGCTCCTGGACATCATAACGGGCAGGCTCCTTCTCTGAGGGTAGACTAGCGCCTTGACACAAGCCATTCCCTTAGTTTTAATCCCCTTTCCTCCCTGTGGGGCAGCCTTGCCAGAGACTGTCTCCTTGGGGCAGAGGACCACAACACATTATCTTGAACTTGGCTGATTCTGGCCAGACCCCTTGAATAAGAAGCAGAACCCACGGGCTTCTCTGCCTGCCATTTGATAGACCCTCTGCAGTGTCAGGTGGCCCTCCTGGCTTCAGTGAGCCCACGCTCTGCCCTGGAGGCCCGAGTGAGCCTGGCAGGCCGCATTCGCAGGCCGCCGTCCAGCTGAAGTGATAGTGATTCTGAAGGTGCTGGTGGAGTTTGGGCTTGCCTTGGTCTGCAGAGACTCTCAGCCTTCATTTAATCCATGTATTTAAATTCTGGACTTCACCAGATTATCAAAAGTGATGGTAATGATAATGGAAAATTAATCCAAACAAGGAAGTAGATGGCAGGAAAGTCGAGGCGCTCTCAGGACCTTAACATTCACACACTTTGCATTCCAATGATCCATAAAGTGATTTTAAAATTTATAGTGTACATGTGGCTTAGTATTCAAGGCAGACAGTGGTTCTGTGAAAGGGTGGGGGGAAAGTAGGGCAGCTCTGGAAATTAGCACAAGCCCCTCGGCCCAGGGACTTTGAAAGAAATTAGGCCAGGCTCAAACCGACTCAGGCCATGGAGAGGTAAGAGAGAAATACAACTCTGACATGCAATGCTCGCACCAGCACGGTGACGGGTCCTGCTGAGCACGCCAGCCGCCACCACCTTGCTTTGTCTTGCTTTTCTCTTATAGTTGGCAACTTGTGAAATCATGATAATGTAGACTTGAACTGGTAGCATTTTTTTTTTCAGTAAATTGGTAAAAACAAAAACAAAAGTCCTGGTGCTTGAAAACGCTGGGTTAAGTTTTCCAAGTCAACTCTTCCCTGCAGTTTGGCTCACAGATCTGTATGTTCCCAAATGTGGACTTGGAGGCACGGGGACACCAGTGCCTCAGTGCTTGCCTGCTCCCCCGACTCCCCAGGCCACCCCAGGGACCTCTCCCTCCCTGGACCCACAGCCTAGGTGCAATCTCACACGTGTAAGGGCCAGTGAGTCTCTACCTCACCCCTGAGAGTCAGGAGAGTGACACCTCTGTCTTACCTTATCTTATCTTTCATGTCATCTTACTGAACATTCCTGGTTCTGAGGGGAAGGTCCATGTAGCAAACATGCAGAGAGCGCAGAGGGCCACATTACGTGCTCACACATTTAGGATGAGGTTTGGGCTGAGCCAGGCAGCTGAGTTCTGCCTGCACCGTGCTCAGCAGGGGAGCCTGAGGTGGGGCACAGGATCTTCTGAAGGTTCCCTGTCCCCCATGTTACTACATATCAGCTCAGCGAACTCCACAGTGCAAGAATGGCAGTGGGAGAGGTCATGCTGCATCTTGGACAATGCCTCTGACCCATTTCCCTGGGAGGAAAATCAAGGTGCAGTGCAGGTGAGGAGCCGCACAAGCTCCCTCAAGAACAGCGAGAATTAAACTCCGGCGGGTGCGCCTTCCAAGGCCGCCCCACCTCTTCTCCTCTTTGTGTTTTGCTGTTGTTGGACGTTTTGTTTTGTCTCCTTGGTTGATTGATTGTTGCTTCTTTTTGACCATAAAGCCTGCAAGTGGCCTAGTCAGTTTGTAAACCATGGGTATCCTGACCCTGAATCCACATGGACGCTCAGGATCCGGCCCTTCCCCTTCATTCTGCAATTGAGATGTAAGGTGCTGAATTTCCATGCTTAGTTCTCCATGGGTAGAACAGGGACAAACACGACACCTACACTTAGGCTCCATCAGGATCATGAGGTCACCAGGGGCTAAGCCTGTGCCTAACACAGGGCATCCACCACGGGCTCAGAGAGGCCCTGGAGCAGCACGCGCATGCGCTTTCTATACAAACACCAGAGCATCATCCGGCATCCAGCTCCGGGAACC
Organism: Ictidomys tridecemlineatus; assembly: GCF_052094955.1. Lineage (NCBI taxonomy): Eukaryota > Metazoa > Chordata > Mammalia > Rodentia > Sciuridae > Ictidomys > Ictidomys tridecemlineatus. The sequence goes on along the minus strand of NC_135488.1, from coordinate 117,072,213 downwards.
TGGCCATCTCGTGCCAAGTCTCCAAGCCTGGGATTCTCCGTCTGTACAAGAAGACAACTGGCTTCTATGAGCTACAGAGGTTTTCCACTTTCACATTTACGGCCTCTGTCCTACACACGGTGAGAGTCAACATCACAGGATCGTCCCCACAGGATCCCAGCCTGAGCCTGAGACTCTTCACGAATCAGAAACAGTGCTTTATCCTTAGAAACAGAGGGCTGTGGGGATGACAAGAGACAGAGACCGTGGACTGTAGGAGAGGTCTCTGAAGAGCAGAATGCTGATAGAAACACATATGCTGAAGGGCAGGATGATGAAATCTGAGCCAGAAATGAGGACTCTGGTGTGAACTGGATACCACAGGCCGGGGCTTGAACAGCACACGTCTGGTGTCCCAGGGTTGTGGAGGCTGGAGGTCTGAGATCCGGCTGCCAGATGGGTTGATTGCTTCCCAGGCCTCTCCTTGGGGTGCAAAGACCACCTTCTCCCTGTGTCCCCACGGGTCTCCCCTGCATCCATGTGGGCACTCAAGTTCCCTCGTCTTCTGTGGCACCACTCGTGTTGGATTATGCCCACCCTCCTGACTGCATCTTAGCATAATGCTGCTTAAAGGCCCGGTCCTTAAGGCAGTCACACCCCGCAGTACTGAGTGTTGAAGTTTGGATTTTAAGTGACACAATTCATTCTGCGCAAGAAAGGGTGAGGGGAGAAAAACTGCACCCCCAAGTCACGCTTATGTGAGATTTGGGGTGGTGGTCAGTGACTGTGGGGACTGAGGGTGGCAGGAGCTGCAGACCCAGACGCAGTGGCAGAGGGTCCGACAAAGAGCTGGCTGACTCCAGGGCCATTAGGCTCTTTGCAGTGAAATTTTAATTCTGTGACATGATTAATCCCTCCTTGAGCCTCATCTGAGCCTTCCACGGGTCTTAGGAAGGAGGTCCTCAGACTGCAAGGCCGGAGGGAAATGCATCCAGCCCTCGGCCCTCCCGGAAGGGTCCTTTCAAGACTGGGGGAAATTTAGGGCCATGATGTTGAGGGAGGACCCCAGAGAACGTTCCAGAAGAGGCCCTGACAGCATTGCGGCTCCCATACCATGGCTCCCAGGTCCCATCCTGCACCTGTCTGGACTCAGGGTGCACTGGGCACTGAACTCTGCTGCTCTCCAGAGCCCATCTCCTTGTCTTTCCACCAAGGAGCCCTGAACTCCAAAGACCAGTCATCTCATTAGGTCGTCAGCCTCCACAAGGCCCGGCTCCCCTTGCTAGTGATGTTTGCTCAGCACAGAGGAGAGCAGACCTCTGCCCTGTGCGCCCGACAAGGGTGTCTACGGTCCTATGTCATTTCAACATCCCTCCCACACCAGCATCATTATTTTGTCTTAGTGACCATGAAACAGAATCTCCAGAGGTGATCTCAGTGCCCAGTGTGACACCAGTCAGCGGCAGAGATGAGGCCCAGAGCAACTGTGCTGGACTCCAGCACCCAGGTGGCCTCTCTGGGCCCAGCTGGGATGAGGAGAGGGCTGTGTTGGACTGCGAAGCCATAGCTGTCCAGTGTGCTGATTTCAGAGCTTGATTAAGGGCTCCGATTTTAATTACTGTGCACTTCTGAATGTCCTGCATGAGAGCGTGGGTCTGAGCAGGGACCCATGTGACTGTGGGTTTTGCTTCAATGCTCTTCTTGTGCCCACTGCTAACCATCGTGTAGCACTTGATGAACAGTGATTCCTTCAGTAGACATTCAGAACCTTAAATTGCTGTCTTTGAGATGTGAAGAGGACTTCATCCTCCATGCATTAGATTTAGAGTCAAGTGTCTGTGTGAGGTAGAGTACACAGAAGTGTCAACTCTCGGCTTCCACGTGTGGGAGATTCAGGCCTGACAGGTCAGATGACACACCGCTTGACCCAACAGCCAGCAGATGCTGCCAGCTTGGCCTCACCACTAAACTCCAGGCAGCAAAATTAGCAAGGCCAAGGGCATCCTGGGACACCAGTAGAACTTACTTTCAAAATATTCACCCTTGGTTTCTTGAGGAGTACAGGGCCATCTCTCGAGTCACGGGTTCGAATCTATGGGAGGATTCCTGCAGTATTCCCTGCACACTGCTCAGTGGGCCTGTGTTTAATCCCCCTCTGCCTCGGTTCTCGTCTGTAAAAGGGCTCACCACACCCACCTTGCAGGGTGTCAGTCATCCTCCCCATAGCTGCTGCGAGAATCAGGTGGATTACTGCTTAGAAAGAATGGATCTTGGCACTCCAGAGGACGCAGGTGTGATAGATATCTGTCCTCGGCATTTCATTGTAGGTTTGGCTTAAAACACGGACTGTTCCACCAGGAATCACTCTTGTTTGAGGGAGAGTTGAGAGTTACTACTTTTTAACCCACCCTTGCATTTATTTCCTGTTTCTTCCTCATTAACATTGCTGTGTAGGTTTAATGACCACATAACACAAAGATGCAACCTGTTACATCACATCAAATAATGAAGACACAAGAAACACAGGTGGTTTGTCTTCCTGGCTTAAGGAGTGGATCTTAAACAACATGCACTACACACCCCACTGTAATCCTAGAGAAAAACAGGAGGATTTCCATATGCATTTATTTTCATCTAATAAATCAGAAAACAAGTGGAGCTGTACTGGTGTTGTATGTACAGTTTGACAAAAGTGTATACACAAAAAGAATGAATGGATCTACCTATTGGGAATGCACGCCACTTTGTTTTGTTTTTTAGCTACTTGAGCTGGATAAGGAAGGGTGCCTGGAGAGGACAGTTCAATGGCTCCAGCCTCCCACCTGCAATTCACCTCCTTCAGCAAAGGCCACAGACAGAGCCAGCTCCCTGCTTGAGTGCCATCTGTCCTGAGACTTGCTTGCTGCAGCAGAAGCCCTGGGTTCTGTTCCCTGTGGAGCCTCAGTGCACCAGTGTCTGGCGCATCATATCTGCTCAGTTGATAAATATTAGCTACTGCTATCTTGTTTCAATGAATGAGGCCTTCTGCTAACTGCTCTGTTATTCATTTATTTACTTGGGCTTAACCTTCACAATATTCATGCAAAGTTATGCAATGCTATCTTATTTCAAAGATGGAGTCCAAGACCCACACAATTTTAGGCTTTGCCCATGACATGCAGGATCTAAGCTCCAGAACTGAAAGCTAAACCCATGTGTCAACTTGACAGGGGTCCCCTCACTTCTATTGACATGTAAGCAGAAGGTAGGAAGGTCCTGTCTCCTGGGAATTAAGGAATTGGTGAGCACAGGTCCCAGGCTGTACTGCCCATCCGCAGCAGCCTCAGACATTTCCGAACCCCTGTGACCTTCACAGAACTGATCTCAAATTAAATGATAACAATGCCTGTGCCATCGGCCCTGGTCATGTGCACATGAGCCCTGCTGCTCCTGGCAGTCCTCATTTGTAGGGGTTCAGAGCCACAGACCAGTGTAAATGAAGTAGCTGGCTCTTCATCTGAGAGCCCAGGCCCCTCTCACCTCTCTCTCTCTCTCTCTCTCTCTCTCTCTCTCTCTCTCTCTTTTGGTATGAACAATTGAGCCCAGGTGTGCTTGACCACTTAGCCACACCCCCAACCATTTATTTATTCATTCATTCATTTATTTATTTATTTATTTATTTATTTATCTATCTATTTATTTTTGAGACAGGGTCTCCCAAAGTTGCCAAGATTGGCCTTGAGGTGGTTGTCCTGCCTCACCCTCCTTACTTGCTAGGGTTTCAAGCCAATGTCACCACGCCTGGTTTTACCCCTGCTTAATGCCTTCCATTCAAACTGCAGCCCAGGAGGACTTCGGGACACTGCTTCTTTCCGTTGCTCAGTTATAGGAAATGAGGTCAGAGGGTGCAGGTCACCTGCCCAGAGCCCTGTGCCGTACCTGTCCCACATTTCTGTGTTCTATCTGCAGCCACCTCTTCACCACCTTGTCTTTCTCCTGTGCTTGAAACCTGACCTGCTGTTCGTCACCTGGGGCTTGTTCCCTGGCCATGTGGCCTTGGACACCAAACCTCACTAAGACTAAGGAGAAAGGGACCTGGAGTGCTGCCGCCCAGCCCCGTGGCACCCTCGGCACCCTCGCACCCTCGAGGTGCCTCGTGCTCATGGTCTGTGTGCTTCTGCAGGTATCCCTCTGGGTCCACTTGGATTAGTAGAATCTGCGTGTTGAATTCTCAGACACAAGATGCTCCCCAGCCATTCCACACGGGGTGTGAGTCAAAGCCTGGAGACTGGCTGACACCTGGCGATTTCAGAATATGTACATAAAATGGTCACAAACTCACCCATGTCACAAGGTGCATGTACGTACACACACACACACACACACACACACACACGCATGGCTTCCAAGCTGTTTCATCTATTTTTAATGGTAGCTCTTAATGTTTGACTTAATGAAACAAAAAATATGCTGCAGAGGCCATGCATGCTCTGCAGCCTACCTAAAAGATACAGTTTCCCTGAAATTTTCTGTCTAGCATCTGCAGACTTCAAAACCACTTAGAGATATTATAAAACTAGCTCTTATTATGTCATGATGATGGCTGACATTATTGTCTGTCATCTAGGAAAAGGGAAAATGAAAGGAAAGAAAGAGAAAAAGAGAGAGAGAAAGATAGAAAAAGAGAGAGAAAGAGAGAGAGAGAGAGAGAGAGAGAGAGAGAGAGAGAGAGAGAGAGGGAGGGAGGGAGGGAGGGAGGGAGGGAGGGAGGGAGGGAGGGAGGGAGAAGCCAAGGGCTGTGCGGGCTAGGCCCCGCTGGGTGGTGAGCCTGCCTGGCTGGCGCTCTTGGTGGCCGGTGCTGCTCCAGTGAGCGCCTTCTCATTTCCCCTGACCACACTGGTTCCTGCACCCTTTCACACCTGACCCCTTTGACTGACAAACTGGAACAGTACCTGGGAACAAAAGGCAGTTACATAAAATCTAAGGCAGCATATTAATATTTCATTAGCCATTCTTTTCTCTCAGAGGCTGACTGACAGCTCCTTCAAGATAGTAGCAAAGCTGGTTTTAATTATTTTTTTTCAACCTGCATCTCGACTCTCACTGCCTCTTCCCGCTGTAAATCAGTCAGAATGTTTTCCTTCATTATTACCAGAAGCGCTCAGCACTCTCTAATTACTCTAAAGAATTTCTTATCTTTTATTTCTAAAGCTGAGATTTTGAGGAGAGGGAGAGAGCCATAATTAACCACGCAGCTGTTGGTAGTCTGCCCGAGTCTGGAGCTGCGGCGGCCCCCTCCCGATGGCTGGGCTGCTGGGGGAGACTGGATACAGTGATGACATGGCTCTCTTCAAAGCAGGAGAGCAGAGCACCCCGCACCCTCGCTCCCTTTGGGAATGCTCTTCAGAATCCATTTTTAATATGGAGATGATTAAAGAGCCGATTGGAGAAGGCATGGCCACGCTCGCACAGGACTCCCGTCCCTGGGAGGGAGCAGTCTGGCTCCAGGAGTCTCCCTGTGCACCTGGCCAGGTTCCCCATCAGCCTGGCTTGAGGCCTGGAGGTGTGGCTGGGCCTACTCCTGCCAAGAGAACCGGGAAGCACTGTGGTCTGTCCCTCTGCTGGGCAGATGCAAGACTGGATCTCTTTCCGGGGAACAGGTCTCCTCTCCTCGTGAGAGCGCCCAGCACCGGGGAGGAGAGGGCCATTTCAGATGAGCGATGAAAAATATATAATCTCAGCACCCTGGAGGCACAGAGCCTTGTCATTAGATATAAAAGGCTCCTTTCAGGGGATCGCATCAGCTTCCCAGTATTATGACTTACGAGGAGAGCAAAATGCAAATTGAGGGTTTTCATGATAATCGGTCTTTTCTATATTTCCCCTGAATTGAATCTGCCTCTGGCTGTCTCTTTGAGTTTTATTGTGTTGACGAGTCTCAAACTGATTATTCCTTGGAAATAAGGAAATAAATAGGAATGAAGATAGGGTACACAGCATATATCTAATAGAAATACCACTGGCAGCCAGAATCTGCAGAATGTTCAGTTTCATGTTCTTTTGTGGGTGACATGCTCCCAGCTGGGCAGGAGGCTCTATGTAAATGCAAGAGATGAGGGAAGCTCTGAAATTAGTCCCGGGTTCATTCCAGACCAGCTGTGCTGTAAAAGGCTCAACACCAGTGGCCCGCTCTCAGGCTAAATAGGAGCCTCGCTTCTGATGTGGGGAGACCACCTGCGCTAATGAGCAGTGATTGTTCAGCCGTCCTCCCCCAGGGGCTCCCAGGGGCCTTCCCTCTGCACAGGCAGCCCGGTGCTGAGCTAAAGGTTACAGTACACAAGGCATCCCTAGCCGAAGCCCCTCCAACCTACCCAGATCTGGATGACCAAGTGATAAAATGAGGCCTGAGAACAGGAGAGGTGGCCCCCTTCATGGGTCTCCTGATGAGTTCCTGGAACAGAGAAGGTCCTGAACTAAGGCCCATGGTGCAGTGGTCCAGGCCAGAGCACAACACCAAGCGTCCGATGCCAGCATCCTGTGGGGCCTTTGAGGATCACCATCCAGGAGCTGATGAGGTTCCAGCCGCCAGTGAGTGGAGGGGGGAGTTCTGAGCATCTCCCTGGCACGGTCTGAGTTCGTGGCCTTGGAGGAAGTCTCTGCCTGCACGTCCTCCACACCACCATCACGCAGGGTGATCCCAGCCCCATGAGCTTGACAAGGATGCTCCTGGAGAGAACGGATACAAATGCTGTGGGTCCTGAGAAAGAGCAGTGTCAACACTTGTTTTTTAAATGAAAAGATATATGCATTGGTGTAAGTGGAGTGTTTGCTTTGAACTTGCACGTTCGTAGCCAAGCACGCTGCTCTCCAACCAAGGGTCTTGCTCATTTAGAGGAGATGTGATTGCCCTCATCTATTTCCTCGTCCAGGGAATTCTAGTTAAGAAGAAACTTGTGCCTTTCTGGAGAATCATTCCTCCAAATATCAACTTTGATTTGATATCATTTGTCACCCCTTACTGAATTAAGTATCCTGCTTGCAGAACTTCCATGAGCACACAATTCCTCAGTGGTTGTAAAAAAAAAAAAAAAAAAAAAAAAACTGAAATGAAATAAAAGAAGGCATGATCTGCTGGGTAGGCTTTCGCTTACTCTCCCCTGGGATGGACAGCAGCAGCTGGACCAGCCATCACCAAGGCTGATGAGTCAGCAGGGCCAGTGGAGAGGCTCGACTTGGGTTGCTCCATCTGTAAAGTGAGATTGATAACCTCTGCTGCCATTGCTCCTAAAAGGATGCAGGAAGGTGAACGGGATGGTATCTGCTGGCAGCTCTGCTCTCCTGCAAGAGGAGAAGCCACAGTGCCCCCACCTCATCCCCAAGCCTCGAGTCAATACTGAATATACAATAATAATAACAAGGGCAGCTGGAGTGGTCCTTCATCTGCACAGCTCTGCAGGGCTCCCATAGCACCTCTGCAAGTATTATGTACCCACAATTTAACACAAAATGGCTACATTGCACTGAGAAGAAAACCCAAGTGGACCAGGCTTAGGCCATTTGTAAGGAAATGAGCTGGTCAACCGCAGTCTGAATCCAGTGTCTAGGAAAGCCTCTTCCCACACTGGGCGTCCCCTCTGCCCACACTCTCTTCTCCCTCAGACCGGGCTCTGCCAACTAGAGATATTTCCTGGCCTTCCAGGGAGATTCAAGATTAATCAAGATTAATGAAGGATGTCCTTAGAAGTACCTTCACCTCAATGGGCTCCTCACGTATGCAAGTCCAACGCCATGTAGAGTCCGGCTCCCAGGCTCGATCCTGTTCAGCGGATGCCTAGGATGGAGACTAGTCAAGGAAAGACGAACACGAGGGTTTTTATTAGACCTACTGCATCTAAGATTTCACAATGCAATATGATATTTTACTGATAAATTCATATGTAATGTTTAGTATATTTTAAAATGTTATATATTTAAAGTAAGATCTAGGTCTGAGGAAATGTATTTCTAAAACCACAAAGTGAGACAACAAAAAGAATGAACTGATTTCTAAAAGTTTGAGACTTTCTTAAGATTATATTATTTTTATTAAAGAATTTAATACTATACTATGGAAAAAAGAAAGTCTTCTGGATAAAAATCAATGGATTTTTGTAAAGATCAACTTAATTTTTTAAAATACTCACTGCATTCTATTAAAAATCAGTTGCCATTGCAATCAAATCCCATGTAGGAGAAGCAGGCAGATTTGCTGGAAAGTGGTCACCTAAGGATATCACTGTGTGGACATAAGCCTTCTTACTTTCCTGATATTTAGCTTTTCATTTTTTGTTCACTATTTATTGGCCAAAGGCCTTTGTCTTTGAGAGGTTCCTATCAAAGTGCAAACATATCCTGTGAGAAAACTACACACTTCTCAATTTATCATATTTCCTGACCTCTCTCTCAGGCACTTCTGGAAATCGGCCACAGGACCAGTGTCTATTCAAGAGGAGGCCAGAAGGGGAAGGCAGCCTTCTAGAGCCAGGCAGGAACATGCTGGGACACAAGTCTCCTGGAGGAGTGTGGAGCTTGGGCAATTCTGTGCTGCAGGGACCAAGCAGAGCCAAGCCTGGGGTGCAAGATGGCAAAGGTCACTTTTGGCAGTGACGCTCCTGGACAGCAGTCCCCTGACCAGCAAATTTACATGTTTACAGCTGATCCACAGGACAAAGCTCAATTGGAGGCCAGCTCCAGTCCGTAAAGATAGGCTGAAGTCGGGGGGAGATGACAGGGCCCTGGCAGACACCAAACTTCCAGGATGCTGGGGCTGCCTGACAGTCCACTGCGGAGGCTGGCCTGTCCACAGGAGGCTGGCCCGAGTACCTGCTACCCTGCTGCAGCTGAGGAGCTCTTCTAGTGGCCATACACACCACACCCACAAGCTCTTGGGAAATAGAGATGGGGCCTTATCTAAGAACCCATCTGTGACTCCAACACCCCTCACACTAACGCCAGCTATGCTGGCGGATTGCGTGCCAGGGATACCTAAGTGATGGGAATTAGAGTCGGGAGCAATTAACGGGGTGAGAGAGATGATAGAAAAATCTCTAAGGCCGACAGCTATTCAAACTAGAGACTCCGAGGGCAAAGCCGTGCGGGGCTGGAGCACCGTAGCCCTGATCCTCGGAGGTTTCCTGACAGGACAGTTCGTGAATCATGAAACTTCTGTGCTGCCTCTTCTTTCTCCTAAGAAACAGTTTTTGAAATATAACTTTCTCTGATCTAGAAGAAGCCACTTCTTACTTACTGCAGTGAGCCAAGCTGCGCAGAATTGCCTGCCTGCCGCCCGGGACGGCAAGCTCCTCCTGGTTTGCGACTTTGCGTCTTCGGCGGTGGCCACCAGGCTGAGGAAGGCGCGATGTGGATGGAGGGCTTGTTATTCCGGAGCAGCTGGCTTCGGAGTCTAGCAGAGAGGAAAGATGTCAAGGCTCTGTGAGGGAGGCGAGCACCTGGAGAGGGATCCAGCTGCCCGCACTTAACGTCTCCACAGGAGCTAACGCGTGAAACAAATATAATCACACGGATCTCAACTGGGGTGAGCCTTTCAGCACCGAGCCTCGCACTGCCTGAGGACTCTCTAGCTCTGAAAGACAGAGAGCAATTTGAGAAATGAAATGCAAGGCTGAGTGTTCATGAGGCTGTGAGGCCTTGCGGCCAGAAGTGAGTCTATGGCTCAGTCAGTGAGTCTTGGCTCTAATCGCCAAGAGCTGATTAGAGGTCTGCATTAGAGTCTCCATCTAGATCAGTCTCCATCCAGACCAGAGTCTCCATTCAGACCAGAGTCTCCCTCCAGACCAGAATCTCCATCTACACCAGTCTCCATCTGCATCAGAATCTCCATCTGCACCAGAATCTCCATCTACATTAGAGTCGCCATCTGTATCAGAGTCTCTGTCTAGACCAGAGTCTCCACCTACACCAGTCTCCCTCTGGACCAGAGTGTCCATCTATACCAGAGTCTGCAGGGGTTTACCTCCCCACCACAGGATTTCCCGGCTCTGTAAAGATCCAACAGACCTGGGGAGGGTCCAGAGACCTACGTTCTTAATGCACTGATTTTTATTTTTGTTTGTTTTCCTCATCCATTTCTCTCACATGGTAGGAATCTTAGAAATTCTATTCTTAGTGGGGAAGTCCATTCAGAGGGAGGAAAACGGGCCTTGGAAAAGCTCACCACGTGGACTTGACTGTGGGTGAGGGCGGCTGAATTCTCCTGAGAGGTTTCTCATAAACTCACCCTTGGCAGAGGGTGGCTCAGATGGGAGACCTAACTCATTGGATTTTCACGATTGTCACCACGTGGAGTGTGTGGGATGGGGGACTGTGGACTAGAATGCAGTTTTCATCCCAGGCAAGGCTGTGCCAGGGAAATGGAGGAGGCTTCAGTACCAGCGCCGGGAGCCTGACCACCCACCAAGGCACGGCCACTAACACGCAAACAGACGTCTACGAACAGACGAGCGAGCAGTGCTCCGTGCCGTACAGAGGAGCAGAAAGAGCCAGACAGTGACCACTTGGGCTATCCAGCCACCCACACACTGTGTCTCAACTACTCAATGCAGCCAAAGCCGCCAGAGTAGGCCGACTAACGAGGTGCCCTGTCCCAGCAGATCGGTGAGCAGGCAACTAAGGAGGTGGCTTGTCCCTGCAGATCCGTGTGTTTGCAGAAACAGACTTGAAGTTTCCCAGCCTGAGCCTATGGCATTAATATCCCAAGTTCCTTGGGCTGTTTTTGTTTGTTTAGGAAAAATTTTGAGGTTCACGATTCTGCCTATGCCCCTTTCTTAGAATGAAGCGGCACGATGTGTTGTTGTATGTCGTGAGAGGAGCCTGCCCGCCCTCACCTCCTCCCTTCTTTCTTTGAGTCTTAAACAATGTGAACATCTGTACAAGTGGATTTTGTTTACAAATGAGTAGCATTAGCTCTTGATTTAAATAATTTCAATACAAAAGTTGTTGTGCACGCGGAGTTTGACCCCTGTTGCCAGTGTTCCCGCGGTTTTCATGCAGGAGCTCAGCACCGTATACAGCCCCGCTGACCTTGACTTTTCCTGGTGAGGAGATGCTGCCCTTGTGGCTCTGCCTCGTTCACTTCCAGGCTACAGCTCAGTGACACTTGGCACGTGTGTCCCTTGCCTCTTCTGCTCTGGAGTCCATCCTTTGGGTACCAGTGGCTGGCCACTGACAGTTCTTCCCAGGGACTCGGCTCACTCTTCTGGGCACTGTTTCTGCCTCTGCTGGGAGTCTCCACTCCCACCTGATCAGGTGCTTCAGTGAGCTAACGTTCTGCTGTCACCTGCGGGTTTGGGTAGGGAGCTATGAACTGGTCTCAGGTAAAGGAGAAGGCCTCCCCATTTGCTGTTAGGACCTCTGATAAAGGTAACATAGACCTCTGTGCTATGTCTGGAGATTTTCAACTGTTCTAATAAAAGTGACTTTTGAGAATTTGCCTATCATACCCTCTCTGTAGAGTGCAAACCTGGATAAACACATGTCAAAGGCAAGAAAGAACTATTTGGAGACTTTGGATGTCCCTGCTGTTTTGACTGAGCCTTTGCTCATGGGAGTTGGTGGTCAGTGTTGTGTGGTCTACCCGTGTTTGTCTGAAGAAGGACTCTCATCTGCATGTCTCCTGGTCCTCCACAAACAGGCACATGGTGCCCAGCTCAGTCAGGACAAATTTCCAAATCCAACCACCAGGTCATCCATCCTCCTTCCCGCAATACAGCCCCTGCCACAGGAGTGGTGTGGCCTCGGCACTCCCTCCCTCTCCCTCCCTCCCTCTCTCTAACCAGCGATTGCTTGCTATTTGACCTTTAAATATTTGTGTTCCCAAGGCTCAATCCTAGGTCCTCTTTGTCTTCCAGTCCCTAGTCTTTATTGATTATCTCCTCCCCCAAATTATCTCTTCGGCCATCTGTGCTTAAAACTATTTTCCAAACTTCCCCTTCCTGGCCCCGTTTGCCCTCAGGCTGAATCCAAGCTTGTGACCCGGGACAGAGCACATAGCCCTGTTGGGTTTCCACCTCCTGCTGGGGTCAGCCTCACCTAGAGCTGGGCTCCACTCGGACCTCAGACCCAAGCAACTCCTTGTACCTCTGAGCCACCACTGAGATTTTTCAACTAAATATCCATCCTTGATCTTCTTCACCTGGGAATATCTTGCTGACTCTTCAAGTTCAAGTATTTGTGTAACTAAAGAAAAATAAAGAAGGTTATAAGTCTCTCAACAGTTCTCGTTTCTTTGGGGTTATTGCAAAAAGACAACAGAAACAGGGAAACTTCTGCAAGTGCCTGCAAGATTGGATAGAAACTTGAACTCATGTGCCATGAGTCTGATGTGATACAACTCCAGGGCTCACCTCATGGGGTATGTTGGTCATGGGAGTAACCATTCCTTCTTGATTTCCCTGCCTCCCCCTTGGGAATTGGGCCACTTTTTCCGGACTCCCCATGGCTCTCAGCACTCACCCTGTCTTGGCCATGTTCTGCAGTGCAGTATGGCAGCCCATGCATAGTCTCTGCTGCTAGCACCACCACATGCCCACCTGCTGCAGGCGGCACTCACCTGTCTCCTGTGCCAGGGCACCTGGCACGGCGCTTAGTGAATGAATGCAAGATCCCCATGGAAGTACCTTAGCCTCTCACCTCCTGAATGGGCAGGCACGGAGCAGCCTGGGCCATGCTCAGCCTTGCTCCTGCCCAGGCAAGGAACCATCCCCATCCTGTCCCGGTCTGCAGCACAGACACCCTGGCACTGTCAGCATGAAAGCTGTCTAGGAAAATTTAAGTAATAGTGGAGTGTGGATAGAGCTTATGAATATTCATGAACAAGGGTCCTAGCAGCCAAGCTAAGCACAGAATTACAGCAATTATCTGAATGATTTACACACACACAAAGCCAGCCCTAAGCAAAATTATTGAGGAGGCTGGAAGGCGGCCGTCCCTCTGTCTGGCACCACCCTGCTGCCTCCCCGTGTGCCCTGCAGGGACTCCTGCTCTCTGCCTGCCTGGGAGAATCTGTGCCAACTCCTTGGAACCAGCCCTCTGCCCAGTGCCTCCGTTGGTGACAAGTCTCAGATGACTGAAGCTTCTTCCTCCCAGTCTAGCTGTCCCCGCTGAGTGAAGGAGTTAGCGGCTGAGTGGCCAGCAGCTGTACAGGCCAGTCCTGAGAAGGCGGAATCCATCCCGCCGCCCCATCTCAGTCCTGCTGTTGTGTCCAGCCTCATGAAGACGCCCTTTGTCACTTGGTCCCTTAACTCGCTTTTAGGAAAGAGAAGCTAGATGCAAATTTAGTAAATAATTAAACAGATGCGGAAGGGTAGCGAGAGCTCAGTGGCGAACTCCAGGTTCACAGCACGCGGACAGGAAGGGACTTCACAGGCCATTTAGCTCGGCATTTCCCAGACTGAGCTTCACACAAAGTTAACAGGAGATCCGGTAACACCCTGTCCCGTGCCTGCAAGAAAGTGATACAGGTAGGTTAAAAATTATTCATGATCAGGATATTTAACACTACACTGTACATTTCTAAAAGGTGGATATAATGTTAATCACTTCTAATTTTGTGTCCAGAAGTTTATTGTCACAAGGAAACTATTACTCTCTTTAAGATTTTTGTACCCTAGCCTGGATGCAGTGGTGTGCGCCTGTAATTCCAGCTGCTCAGGAGGCTGAGGCAGGAGGATCACAAGTTCAAGGCCAGCCTCAGCAACTTAATGAGACACTGTCTCAAAATAAATAATGTCTGGGGATGTAGCTCAGTTGTGTAATGTTGCTAGGATAATTCCCCAATATCATACACACACACATAATTTCACAAGCAAAGATTATTTTGACATATTTCAACCCATGTATACAATGTTCACTGATCAAATCCAGGAAGTTAGTATTTTTACTGCACATAATCTTTTAATGAATAACTAGACAAGAAAACCTTGAAGCCTCCACGCATGAAGTAATGACAACTGGACCTGCTGGTGCCCTGATTCCATCAGTCCACATTGTCCACAGGTGTGTCTGTAGGCAGGGGAGATCAAGACCACAGTGATGTTTTAAAACGTGAAAGTGGACATGTGGGATGCGGACTGTTGCTTGTTCTGTAAAATCCATTCTCCCATGCTCATCTGGTACAGCAATGTTTATCTGGGCACATGGTCACTGTTTCTGGGCAGTGTGGCCATGAGGTGAGGTCTTGAGAAGACCAGTGATGAGAAAGGAAATACAGTCCATTTGGCATCACTTCCTTAGAGGGAAATAGTGCATCCTCCCTGTGCCTTGGCTGATTCTAGCTGCTTTTAGAAAACTTGCATAAGACAGGGTGGATTTGTGTTGAACCCAGCTGATCTGCAAGCAGAGATGAAATGTAATGAAAGATTCCGCACAAGATGCATGTGGTGTCAGATGGTCCAAAGGAGCTCAGCACTCAGATATGAGAGGTCAGGCAGGTGGCACGGGCACTGCTGCAGAGGAGAAGGTGGTTTTCAGCTCAAGGAGGGCAGTTATGGGTGGCAATAGGTTTGACTGTAATACTACCCATGGAAACTACCAGAAGAAAATGTCCAGAAGGCCACGATTATGAATTGTGTTCCTCCCCCACCAATATCATGTGGAAATCCTGATTCCCAGTATTTCAGGATGTGACTTTTTTAGGAATAGGGTTGTTGGGGTTGACAGGATGGCTTCTGCCAATCCAATATGAGCAGTGTCCTTGTGAAAAGAGGGAATTCGGGCAGACACAGACAAAGGGGAAATGTCACATCAATGTTGGAGTTATTCTGCCACATGCCAAGACACTACCAGAAGCCAGGAGAGCCTGGGGACTCTGGGCCTGCAGAGGGACATGCCTGCAGCAAAAGGCAAGACACTATGTGTCGCTTGCTTCAAGCTGATGAGTTGTGACACTTTGTTATAGAAAATCTAGAAAAAAAGAATACATCTCCTAAGTCTTTGAGGAGACAATGTTTCAAGGAAATCACAAGCCCAACTTTCAAAAACCTGGAGTCTTTCTCTCCATGTCACCTCTGAGCCACCGTGCTGCTCCAGGTGCCAGAGAAGGCTGATCATATCCTCCAGAAAGCCTCTCCCTGGTGAGAGGAGCTGGGGGGTGAGGGCCCTGGCCAGGGCAGGGATGGGACACAGAGGGGACAGCATCCAGCGTGTGTCAGATGGGTCACCAAGCATCGCCTTCACTGCCATGTCCAGGATCACTTGGTCAGTGTGGCCCAACACCACTCGTCATAGCTACAGGAAGTGGCTGTCACTGTGGCTCTCAACCTTGTCATTTCTAAACGTTTGGTATAGTGCTGATCCCCCTCCTCACCTGCAGGCTCCCTGGGAGTGGAAAGCAGGGTGTTTACAGTTTATTTGCAGCCAGCTGAACTGTGAGAACCCACTTAGAAACCTGAGATCAGGGTTGGTTTATTGCCCAGAAATCCTGGATTAGATCTAGATCAAAACCTTGAATGGTATTCTTTGAAGGAGAGAACCCGTGTGTGCTATGTGGAAGGTGGGCAGACATCTGGGTGGCCACAGGATTTCACCCAGTATGCACCCATCCGAACAACAGGTTCCGTCTGAGAACAGAACGTGGCTCTGGGACTTGGTCTGGCTGATGGAATGTGCAGGGTATGTGCAGCTTCAGGTCCCTTTCTCCCTCTTGGCTTCACCAGCCCACTCACTGCGTGTGCACATGCGGGAAGAGCCAGAGCAGCCATCTTGCCTCATGGAGCAGAGGTCACACATGGAGGCAAAGGGCTGGAAGGTCATGTTCCAAAACGGAGCTGCAGAGGAGACAGGGAGGCAAGAAGACGTGCACCGTCAGGCAGAGAGTCAGACATGGGCTGGCCCAGTGCTTCGTCTAATTGACAAAGCTCCTTCCATCTCCTGAAGCAGCCATCCAGTAAGCGCACAATCCCCCCCCACACACACACACACTCTGTCTCTCTCTCTCTCATGCACATACACTTATAGAATAATCTTACATGTGCATGCTAGTGGTGGAGAACTATAATCTTTGAGAGAAAATGATAATATAAATAGTCTTGTGACTGACCAGTGGTGATTCAGGAAAAAAAAAAAAACTAGTTTCTGCATTAGATAAATGAAAATTTTAAAAAAATTGAGTAGATAATCAAGAAAGAAGAAAAAAAAATGACCAATAAACTTATGAAATATAAAAATCTATAAACACAAAAAAATCGATATCATAACTATTTATGCTGGCAAATAAATCAGAAATCATGTAACTGTCACAAACATGATGTAATGGTTAAGTAATTGGTGGTTCATAGATGACTGAACAGTATTTACACATTAAACACTGCTATAATGGCAAGCTACTAATGTGAGGCATACTTTATGCTATATTTTTTGGGGGGAGCGCTGGTACCAGGGATTGAACTCAGGGGCACTGGACCACTCAGTCACATCCCCAGCCCTATTTTGTATTTTACTTAGAGACTGTTCTCATTGAGTGCTTAGCACCTTGTTGTTGCTGAGGCTGGCTTTGAACTCACGATCCTCCTGCCACAGCCTCCCAAGCCCCTGGGATTTCAGGCCATGTGCCACAGCTCCCAGCTGGTTCATGCTAATTTTGAAAGCAGCAGCAGAAATGCACCGCATGGAGAGGTGCACCATGACCTCAAAAACAAAAGAGTCCTCAACTCTGTCGTGACTCTGAATTGGGTCCTCACAGGAGCTTCTGCTTCTGCTTGTGTTTCTCCACATTTGCTAAAATAGTGCATAATAAATTTGTCACCCAAAAAAGAATCCTTAAACTCCCCACTGCTTCCAAATGCAGGGGGAAAACTGTCACGTGGCACGTGGGGGTCCCGTGGCGTGGTGTGTCTCCCATGACTTCCTGAGACCTGCGGTCCTCCAGCACTTGCCCTGCCCTGGTGATTCCCTGCTGTGGGACCCTGTGCTGTAGGACCCCGCTCAGTGGGACAGCCGCAGGCTCCTCAACGCCCAGCTCTTCCTCCCTCCTGCTCTGCTGAGCTCGCTTCCTGGAGACTGAGGAGGGGAGAGGTGAAGGCTGCTGGGGAGCCCAGCACCCTGGGCCGTGCCAGTGGTGCCCACAGGGGTTAGCAGCACCCTGACTGCAGCCTGTCCTCAGAGCAGTAACCACAGGGCAGCTTCACCATGCACAGGAAGGACCCCGCAGCGCAGCGCCCCCTGAGCCCGCATGATGTTGGCCATGATGACAATGGCGGTGGTGGTGGGTCACACTTTGCAATTGCTTTTGTTTCATTTCTCTAACGCTTCACTTTGATCACATTTTATAAAAGTTATCTGTCCACGTGGATTGAAAACTAAATAAAGGAGTAAATGGATGAAGACTAAACCAGACAGACGTGGGGCCCTTCTCCAGAGATTCTCTGAGAAGCACAGCTATCTCTGCTGGCAAGGAAGGAGCACGTCCTACAGACCAGAGGGCCACTCCTGAGGCCCAGGCTCAGCACCCTGGGCCATGCCAGTTGTGCCCACAGGAAAGGGGCCCTGCAAGAAGGTGGGCTTCACGGGGCCACAGTGGGAAGGGAGTTCTGATGGCGATTCCTGTGCTCGGACACATCCACCCGGAATGAAGGCCATCAGCCACCGGTGGGTCCTTCTGCCCCCTCCTGTCCTGTCCCTCTCCTGCTCTCTGCTGTGAAGCAGTGGCTTGAAGACACAGGTGTTCAGAGATCAGCCTATTCTCTGCAGCCCCCTCCTCTGGAAAACTGACCCCAGAAGCCGCTTGGGAAAGCACAGGGAGATGTCCAGTGCTTGTCCCAGGCTCCAGCTGTGTGGATGCTCTCTGGGTTTTAGTTAAGCATAATTTTTTGGTTTTGCAAACACAGAAACACCACCCTTCATTGTGCCCTCCTCCACCTGGGGACTGCAGGATGCCTCAGCTCACACAGAGGTGGGGTCATGCTGCCAAACTAAACCCAGAAAGGTGTGGCTGCCGTCTCAGCGAAGGAGAGCACTTTACTACTCACACCAGAAGCTCCCCGCGGCACCCAGAGTGGATTACTCAGTGGATGACTCCCATCTTGCTGTGGCATTAGATGTGGAATTGTTCCGTCTGCTTCTTCCAGAGTTGGGAAGCATAAGTTATTATGTTTATTACCTTGATCGCACAAACCAAGAGTTGGAATGCTTTCCACATTTTCTCTCCTGCCATCATTTAAAATGGGAATCCTTCTGGAAACTGCCTAGCACACACAGGGTGTCCACATCAGACACACACACGGGCTGGGCAGAGTGTCTCGGATCCCCAGAAATACAAAAAAATGTGTGTTCACAAAGGGTCCTTATGGCTGGTTCCCTCCACTCACCAGAGGATGAAGTTAATGAGCCCAAGGTCAGGGGATCAGTCACCAGATGAGCCACTGAGGCCTAGGCCAGAGCAGAGCTCGGTGTCCAGCCAAAAGCTGCTCCCTGTCACAGCCAGCTTGTCTGTGTCAGTCACCAGCACAAAGGAAACCAGAAAAGGACACCGACGTCCTCCTGGTTTCCAGGCCACACTAGAAAACAACCTCACGGCGGTCCCAGCCGCCATGGCCCCTCTCAGTTATCAGGTGGCTGGGTTCTTCATTCTCCTTCACGACTGTGGACCACACCACCCCTTGAAGGAGGGAGCTAGGTGTCTTTATTTAATTTTAGAGATAAAGAAACTGAGACCATGAAAGCATTCTTGAAGTGACAGGTGTCCTGTCCAGGGCTCCAGACTGTCCAAGACTGGCCAGGGATGCTCAAAGATCGGTGTTCAAGCAACGTGGAGGTGGCTTTCCTCCTGCATGAAGGATGAGTTTCCCTCTGTGCAGCTTCTACCCGAGGCGGATGCAGGCTGTTCCCTCAGGAGGTAAAAGCAAAGCTGGTTCAGAAAGACCCTTCCGACCCCACAACTGCCGTGCAGAGCGGGCTGCCAGGAAGGGAACTTGCTGGGAGTTCTGCAGAGCAGAGTAGGCCTGCAGCTGTGCCCTGGGGGGGAAGCCTCAGGCCCTGGGTGGGAAGAGTCCAGAGAGGGCGTCCCTGCTCACCGCTGGTCCCCAAGGTCACCAGAGTCCTACTGCTCATGCTGCGATGGGAAGCAGAGGCCTGACTTGGACAGCAACCTGAGTAGAAAAACCCGCCACAGAGTGAATTCTCTGCGAGAGGACTCTGAGGCAGGGTAGGGAATAAGGATATTTACTCGATCCAGGAAAGGAGAAAGTGGCCCTGTAGGACGGGCCCCGCCAGACGCTGGCCAGCCACAGGGCGCTCTGAGAGAGCGGGCCCCAGGCAGTGGCCCACAGTGCTCTGGAGCGCCTTTGCCTTGACCTCCAACTCAAGCTCCCCGAGAACAGGACCCGGGAGGTGCCCCTCAGCAGGCAGCTGCCCACTGTCCAGGAGGGGTGAGTCCTTCCTGAAGGTGGGTCTGAGAGTGGACGGCCATTCCAACTGGATCCATCCCAGTCAGTGAGAGAGGACAGATCCAAATTCACAAAGACGGTCATGGGTCATGTGATTTTGAGAGCAGGCGCGTTCTCAGAAATACGAGACTCCTGTGGGAATCCACAGCAGCCAGCAGACAAGCAGGAACGATGAGGGGACTTCAGTCAGAAGGCCAGAAAACCAGGACCGAAGCCAGGCCCTGTGGACCGTGGCAAGATGGCGGAGTCTCCACGCGGTCCTCATTCAGCAGACACCAAGACCTGTGTGGGAAGAGCCTCGTTCCTGAGCCCCAGGTGCTGGGGAGCACCCTCTGGGCCCTTCCTGCCACGGTTAGACTGGATGCGTGCTGACTCCCCAGGAAGGCAGCCCAAGTGACCGGCTGGGAGTGGCATCCCGAGCCGTAGTCGCTGTGTCCTTCTGGGCGGTACAGCGGCCCCTTTATCCAACTTCGCCCGTCTACAGCCCTTGTCTGCGGTTGTCCAGGGGGCTGGGGACACACCCTATGCAGGATGTGCTCAGCGCCACACTCAGGAGATGCCCCTCGACACAGGCCGGGCAGCTTGGCACAGGGTCTTGGAGAAGGACTGAACTCCTCTTGCTCTGACTCTCCGTTGGCCAAACCAGCTTCTCGCCCTTGCTTTTTTCCTCCCTCTCCTGAGAATGTGCAGGCCAGCTCTGAGCCTCCTATCAGCACACTGCTCCTCTTATGAAATGCTGCTCACAGGTGCACAAGGCCCGTACCTCTAAATGCCATCGTCATCTCCAAAACCTGGACCCACTCTGGAGACCCCGAAGCCCTGGATGCTTCACAGCAAAGAAGAGAAAAGGGGGGCTGATGTCTCGCCGCGTCTGGGCGAGGCAGGGCGCTGCTGGTTGGCACAGACAAGGTCAGATCAGGGAGCTGCTTGGGGGCGGTGTGTTGACGAGGCTCGACATGTCCCACCGCAGCACTTCCCGGTCCCCTCTCCCTGCCACAACGACTCTTCACATGTGGTTGTCATGACAAGCTGAGGAGGCATCATTAAGGAAGATGAGAGCCAAGAACTGGCGTCTAATCCAGCCTTCGTAGTTTATTTTTTCTCTTGATTTCTTAGCATTTTGTGACCCACTTTGTTTGACCGTGAACTCCAAATGGTTTCCAGATGGATCTGGACTTTATCAGACATTTAGGCAACAAAGGTACTCCTTGACCCTTCCCTCGAACTGAGCAGAACTAGAAAAACAAGGGCCAACACTATGCCATCCATGGGCCAATTAAGAAAGCAGCGCGACACAGAATTCATTTAAGACAAAAAAAAATCATATAGCACCACTGGCCCTGTGAAGGGTTATAAGAAATAAAAAATGAATAAACATATAAGAAAACCACGATGTTAAGCAATGAAGACCTCACTCCAGGCTGAGAGAATATCGTGTTGCTCCCCCGACTCCAGCTGTGAACACTCGACCATTGGAGTTCATCATCTGTCACCTCCCCTCACAGGATCCAATGGCAGCCTTGGTGGAGGCTCTCCGTCCCCTCCTCCTCGCTGGCCAGGAGCTGCAGTTGCGAGTGACTTGCTCAGAGTTGCTCCAGGTAACAGGCAGTTGCGGCTCTCTCTCCCGACTTGGCTTGGCACCCTTCACAGCATGGGTGCTGCCTCTGCAGCCGTTTCCCTTCATAGATTCATTATTCCCATTTGGTACCAGGTGGTCATTTGCCAGTTCAAATGACATCAGCAAAATCTGCTGTTGCCAAACTGTCCCCGGGGTTGCCCCTGTGGGGTGCCTCTGGGGGACGGAGCTGTGATGTCACAGTCCCCACGCACATGCTCCTCACGCAGCAGAAACAGCCCTCAGCCGTGCTCCTTTACCGTGAGGGAAAGAGGTGCTGGTGCTGGCTGTTGGCTGGAAACACCTGCTGGGGTCTAGTAAGACGGTGGCTCATGGGGCCCAATCTTAGATTCAGCTGTCATCGATAGAGAATGCAGCTGGACATAAGGCTGTCAGTTCCCCGGGTGATCGAAACATGAGGCCATGTTAGAGACACCCAGTTCTGAAGTCTCACACACCTGAAGTTCTGTGAGAGCCATCGCTAAATCCTTCAGTGCATTAGAGAGTCACTGGGGCTGTCTGGTGAGACACACATAGCCAAGACCCCTCCTGCTGGCGCTGTCCTGTCGTCTGGGCTAGGGGCCTGATGATTCTGACGCAGCGAGTCAGCAGTTAGGAGTTTTGAAATGGCAGAATTTTAACTCCTAAAATGTGGATAAATTAGAGAAATAGTTTATCTCAGACTGTGGGAGTCAACTGGCCCCTCTTGAATTACCAGGACCTCCCAGAAAGTTTATTTCTGAAAGTCCATACCTGTTATACATCCTCTTAGCATCATGATTTAGCAGCTCTGTTCCATGCCCTGTGACATGCCTGCAGCAGAGGAAAGGCCAGAGACTATCACTGGTGTCCAGCTGCAGCACCTGGAAATCCGAGGTGGACAAGAACTCTTCAAGACAAAACCCCCACCACTGCACAGAGACTGTTTTTAATCCAAAATATTTGGTGATTTATTTTCCCTTAATTTTCTAAAAAAATTCTCCTGGCTCTCTTGACAGGCTCACTGCTGTTTTGTGACTGATGTGAACCCCTTGACATCACTTGTTCACCCCAGAGTCCTCTGAAGCCAGTAATAGGGTCTGGGTTGTCAATAAAATGCCTTCGGTAGATGAGCAGATAAAGGAACTGTGGTATGTGTACACAGGGGAACGGTGCTCAGCATTAGGAGAATCGAATCATGAACTTGCAGGTAAGTGGATGCTACACAAAGTAAGCCAAGCACACACACACACAAATGCTGAATGTTTCTCTGATATGACGATGCTGATCCATAATGGGGGTTTGGTGGGGAGCATGGGAGGAAGAAGGAACTTTGATAGGGAAAAAGGGAGGGAGGGGAAGGGAGGAAACAGGGGTAGGAAAGACCGGGAAAGGAGATGGCCATCATTACCCCAAGTACATGTATGAAGACACGGATGATGTGACTGCTTTGTGTACAGCAGAGGCATGAAAAATTGTGCTCTATATGTGTCTACAATGAATTGAAATGCATTCTGCTGTCACATATAACAAATTAGAATAAGCAAATAAATTTTAAAAAATAAATTGTCAGCTGAACCTTGTCAAAGAGAAAGGTCTTTCTACAGCCTCCACTTTGTTTGCATTTTTTAATTTTAATTTTTGGGACACCTATGCACTCCCCTTTCCACTCAATGCCCCTGGGGGCTGGACAAGCTTACCACCTTCACCAAACCCTGTCCTAAAGGAAGGACCTGAAACTTATTTGCCATTTAATTCCAACCACTGAGACTAACTTAAAATTCTACCTCTCTTAGTGAAGTTCAGGTTTGTCTTAAACTCACTTAGTGAAATGAGTTTAAGACAAGTTGCAGAGTTATTATTTACCAGAGAAGAGCAAGACAAATCCTGTTTTCAACAAGCTTGCGACTCTTCCCGAGAGCTGTTAAACCAACGCACGCTACACAGCACCTTTTAGCAAGTGGAGTGAGCTGCGATGGAGACACCAAGGAGTGGTCAGCGAGGTTAGATGGGCCAGTCCAGGCTTCGCAGAAGCTGAGACCTGGCCCCAGTCACAAAGATTGATTGGCATTTGACAGGGAAAAAGGATGACAAAGTACATCCAAAGAAGTTACGTAAGGACACACAATGACAAAGCCACCAAATGTGAAAGCGGTCTCTCTGCCTGGCCCATGGGGCAGGTTCAGAGCCTTTAGGTGACAAGTTTGCAGGAGGTGTGGAGGGAGGCTTCCAAGGCCGGGAGATGGGGCCAGGCTTCTTCTGGGCTCGGCTGGGTCAGTGGGATGGCAAGCCACACTGGACATGTGTTGTGGAGATGGGTTCACTGGGCAAGAACCCAGGCAGGGGAGACGGGGGGTCTGATGAAATTCCTGGGGTGCCCCAGCTGTCCCTGCCAAGTCAGCAGCCGTCAGATGGAGGCCAGGCAAACTCAGGTGATGTGAACGAGGCGAGGACTTGGGAAGCAGGACAAGGTGATTGAAAACGAGACACCAGCAAAGAGTGGGTGAGGTTTCCATTCGAAGGAGGAAGAGAGAAAATTTAGAATCCAAGTTGTTCTCAGTGTTTCTGGTAAAGGAACGTAAGCAGCTGACACTCTCCTTTGACCCTTCCCTCAAGGTGGAAACTGTCTTTTACTATCTGCTTGCGTTCCCCTAGAGCATTGCACTTGTAGCAATTCAAAATAATCAAACTTTTCACAAATTACAAGAACTTCTGTCAAAACAACAGGAGTATAAAATACCTGAGGCCCTGTGTCACCTACCATTTCAACTCCACGTGGAGGTGACATGATGATGACATTTCTGCTGGGTGGGTGGAACAACATGTCCTGGACACATTAGGCCCAGGCCCTCTGATTTTGCCACGGGAGGTTCAAGGGGGATTCTCTGACCTCGGGAGAGAGTTCTGAGCTACTGTGCATCACTAAATGAATGTCTCCCCAGCCGGAGCAAACCATGCCATTTGCAACTAAGAACAATATTTGTATTTTAAATAAACACATACATTTTAACACAAAGTATTTTATTATTTTTTTAAAAGCTACTTTCTCTCCTTATTCATTAATTTCCTAAAAATACCTGTGGAGTGCCTACTATGAAGTCTGCATTATTCTGAAATGACATGTGTCCTTGATATTGTGAAATTAACATAGCCTGGGGGAGGCCAGCATTAGTAATGCAATTTTTAAAAACTTGTATATTTCCAGCCTGAGGTTATGGCTAAGCGGTAGAGCACTTTCCTGGCACATGTGAGGCCCTGGGTTCAATCCTTAGCACCACATAAAAATAAGTGAATAAAATAAAGGTATTGTGTCCAACTACATCTAGAAAATACATATTAAAAAAATTGTATAATCCCTTAGAAATTCTGTAAAATAAAGAAACAAAGGGCTCTGGGGAGAGGCCTCCAGGGAATTTCCTTAATTTGGGAAAAGGCACCTCTGAAAGTGATGTTTAATCCAAGACCTAAAGAAAGAGGAGACAGCATGAGGAATGTGGGGGTGGGGTCTTTTCCAAGGGAGGACCAAGGTCCTGGGGTAGAAAGAGCGTCCCTTAAGTATATTGACCCACGTGTGCAGATCCCAACAAGGCAAGCAGAGTGAGCTGTGAGATAAACTCGGGGCCTTTGACCTCCATGCTCTTGATTTGGCTCTGAGGTCACCTGGTCATTTTAAGGAAGGTCACTGGTGGAGCTTAGCAGAATGCACAAATGTGGCCTTTCTCTGGACACTGGTGGAAGGTTGACTGAAAGCCACATGCAGAAGGGAGGGTGCCCCTCAGGGTACCTTCCCAGGAGGAGTTAAACTGCCGTCTCTCAGCAAGACGGTGGCAAATGAACCAGAAATAAACAACCAGGCTGCCTCAAGACCTGTGGTGCTCTGATTCGTCGTGGCTGACGTGAAGACAGTAAGAAGAAAGAGAAGAAACACCCGAGCACTCTCAGGCTTTGGGGCACCATGGCTCTTTGGGGATATAGGGAACAATGGAAGAAAAGGATGAGTAGATTAGATTTGGGGTGAAGAAAAAAAGCCAAGAATTAGTTGTGGAAATGTAAAATTGAGGTGCTGGCGTCTAGAGTGCAGAAGTCCAGCATGCAGATGTGAATTGGGGAATATTTAAAGTAGGATATTGAAAGGTCGAGTGTTGAGAGCCACGGCCAGGTCAAGACGGTGCCTGGCATTTTGCCAGAAGGAGCGGTTCCTGCTGCCTCGGGTGCCCGCTGTTTTTGAGGTCCTGTGTCAGGATCCCATCTATCAACCACGGGGTTGAGGGCCACTCAGCGTATGTTGTCTCCATAGGCGGAGCTGTTGGTTGCACACCCACACCCCCCGGTGATAGAAAGGGGTCAGTAGCAACCTCCCGTTGTAATTCCTCCCCTGATAGCCCTTCCTCCTCTAAACTTTTTTCCTTTGTCTGACTAACTCGAGAGACTTCCTCTTTTACTTGATGTAGGATGTCTTCTCCTAGACTAAGCAAACAAGATTGTACCAACGTCCATAACGGTAACGTGCCAACGGGCAGAGTTCCTGGGTTTCCTTTTGTATCTTTTTTAGATCTTCACCATGATGGTTCCATTGTGGTGTATTTAACAGCCCCTCTTTAACGAACCATGGGCTACACCTCTGCACCGTCTTAATGTACGCCCTGACTGTGCTTGATTCTACTGAGATGCCTCCTTCCTCTAGCACTTGACTTAACACCATTCTGGTTTGGTTCTTATTAATTTTTAATTCCATATTTCCGTGACGAAGATACCCCTCACTAAGACAATGCAAAAGAGAACCGAGACAGAATGAAACAAAAATGGAACAAAAATTCATTCTATCAGCCTTTCTATCCTCCTGACATGTGCATCCATCCTTTCTCCCTATCTGTTCCTCAGATGTGAGCGGTTTTTCTTCCCTCTCACTCATCTCCAGGGACAGGCAACTTAAAACAAAAGTGAAGCAAAACAAAAGAGGAATCTTAAAATGGCTCCCCATCCTCTCGCCCTGCCCTCAGGGGCGAGCAGTTTACCTTATCACTTACCCTCAGGCGTTCCCCGCACAGGCCGCCATAGGCCACCGAATGCTGCAGTCTGGCTGGGCACAAATCAGGAGCCACTTGAAGATTCAAGCAGGACCCAACTTTATTTTTAGAAGCCAGGCTGCACACTGCCCATGCCAACTCTCCAGGAACTCCCGAGAGCTCCACCGGAACTCCGGGAGCTCTTCGAGCACTCCACCCGTGAACTCCACCCGCGCGAACTCTCTAGGAACTCCGCGAGAGCTCAAGAATAGCGGGCACCGAGGCAGCAGGAACCGCTCCTCTGGCAAAATGCCAGGCACCATCTTGACCTGGCCGTGGCTCTCAACAGTTGAGGGAATAAGTGAAATCACCCAGGGGGAGAACAAGGGCACAGGGTTGAGGAAATCTAGCCAGTGAGCGCTGAGAAAGGAGTTAAGGAGCAGCCAGAGAAGTCAGAACACACCAAGACAGTGTGCCATCACCAAAGAGCAAACGTGAGAATTTCCAAAGGATGACATGGATAGTTTTGTCACCATTTGTAAAATAAGAAAAGAAAAACACACATTTGAGGAAAAGGATGGGGGAGAGAGGGACAAAAGTCAGGCAAGAGCAGGGTAGCAAAGGAACAGCAGCATGCAGGTGGAAGGATATGGCCCAGAGCACCTTTGGCAGCAGCCTCCACGGAGGGAGGGAGAGTTCATCTCTCAGGACAGAGAGAGAAGAGGGGTACAGGGCTGTCTGGTGAGGGTATGCAGGGAAGTGGGTGTCCAGAGGCAACACGGGCGGTGGCTTTGAATAAAAAGAAGGTCTAAATGGTGCCAAGTGGGAGAATGTGCTTATTAAACAAAACAAAGCAACAATAAGACGTCCTAGAATTGTGGAGAATTTAGGATGCTTAATCAGAAACTGATGACAATAATGTGCTCTTTTGTCTTGTCTTTTAGATATTGCACAGTGGCCACCACCACATGAGGCACAGGGAAGAGTCCATTTGGATCTAGACAGTTCTGCTGTTTACAGAAGGGAAGGGAGAACGAGGTCACGTGCTGAAGGAATGAAGGGGTCAGTAAGGGGACAGGCCTTTCCAAGACCTGGCAGATGGTCCTCACACCTACCGTCTGCCGTCCCTCATTGCACACACCTGGGGTTTGCAGGGCCTTCTGTAGGGGGAGCACATGTCCTTGTCCCAACGTCATGGGGATAAGGTGTCTCTCTGAGGGTGGCACTGAGTGTGTGAGTGCATGGCATCAAAGCTGAAGAGCTGGTCTAGGAGCCCCGCAGTTTCCCAGCCAGCTCACCGCTCTTTTGCCCCTAAGGGAACCCCGAAGTCCTGTCCACACTGCCTCTGACCCTTTAACCCAGAAGGCCAGGATTCCCTCCACCTGGCACGAGCAGCAGCAATGTCGGCGCGGGTACCAGCAGCTGGGGGAGTGGCCCTGAGCCTCCCCTTTTGCTCTGGCCCCTTCTCATTTCCACTCAGTCCTTCCCTGGATGGTGTTAGTCCATTACCCACCTCAGTGCCGTCCTTCCTCCTTTGGACTTCACGTCCATGTTGCTGCCCTGCTCCCCACACTGACACCAATTAGGCCCTCGCAGTTTGTGCTGGGTTCTTCCAGTGCCTCTTCCACTGCCATCCTGCCAAGCTCTTCCTGCACTGTCTGGTCTGCTAAGCCCAAGACAGGTCAAATTTCAGCAGCTCATGCTTTGAGGATTACTCAAGGGGGCTGGCCTGCCACCTCTTAGGCTCCCAATAGGAGATGGCCAGAGTCCAAGAGAGGCCATTCCACCAGGAATACCTGGCTCTTAGGAGAATAGCAGCTGGCAATGAACTCACCTCAGCTAACTTAAGTGACTTCTTCCAAAATATACCTCAGACTTTCCCTAAAAAATCTGGGTGCATCACCTTCTGAATACTTTACTCCCAACCTGGGACATCCAGATCATTTTGAAGTGCAGCGTATCTAAAACAGAAATCTTTCCTGAGATACAAGAGGTACTGGAGAATGTAGCATGTGCCTCCTCAAATTCATGCAAAACCTCAGTGCGAGGGTATTTGTAGATGGCGTCTTGGGGAAAGAATCAGGCTTTGATGAGGTCGGGAGAACGTGGTCCTGGCCGGGTGGTGTTGTAGGAACAGGCCTGAGAGCTCTCTGTGCCTCTCTGCCTGTCTCCATCTTGTCTCTCTCTCTCTCCATAAACCAAGGACATCAGGGGAAGTTGGTCATCTACATGCCAATAGGGAGCCCTCACAGAAAAACTCACAGTGAACTGATGACTTGAGCCTGGCTTTCCCAGTCTCAGCAACTGGGAGAAGGAAATTTCTGTGGTTGAATCCGCCTAGGCTGTGGTGTTCTGCTATGGCAGCCCAAGAAACTCACACAGAAGGTGGAAAAATGTGTCTTCAAGACGGGTCTGGCTGGATCTTCAGCATTCCTGCCTGCGGGAGAGACAGAGTGGCATGGGCTCCTCTTTGGCTCCAGAGTATTTCTCGTCTAGGAGTCAGCATACCTTGCTCGCTCACTATCCTGAATTCATTCATCACCTGTTCTTAATGAAAAAGAAATTTAAGTAAGTGAATGGTGAGATGGATCAAATTACTCTCTAGAGCTCTGGAGGGTGTTTCACGCTCCCTGGATGGTATATAAATGCCTGAACATTTGTATACAAATGGAGCAAACATGCAAATCAGTAATCCGGGACTAAAAAGACAGAGAAATGATCTTGGAAATTGCATTTAAGAAAAAAAAATTACAGTATCATGTTGGTAGACACAAAAGAGCTTTGATGAAAGCAGCTGTTAAATTGTTAATTTAACATAGAGATGGAGCTGATGATTCAAAAATGATCAAGTAGGTTGCAGATATTCTGCACCCTGAATAGCACAGACTGCGCACATTCAGCCCCATGCGCGGCTGTAATTTAGGGTTGCATTCTATCGACATTAGCAGAACTGTTAATAAATCACGCCAGCAAGAAACGAGGAATTGAAAACCTCCAGGTGTTGGGAAATGCCTCAAATATCCTTCCCACATGTGCCATAGGAGTCATGTGAGTTCATCAACATGACTTGGTGAGCACTTGCTGCGGCGGCCCACAGCCCTGCTGAGTTCTGCCCGACAAACTCTGTCACAGGTTGGGACCCCGATGGCCCTCGCTCCTGCCCAGTCCTCAGGACCCTCAAATCCTCTGCCTACATAAGGCTCCTGTTCCTTCCTTGAACACTTCTGGTTTCTTACCAAACATAGATGGCTACCCTGCCCCTCATTTCCCTCTCCATCTCTGCCACAAGCACAGAGTTTTTTGTTTGTTTTTTTCCAGCAAACAGAATGGTTAAGGAACTAGTTAGGCAGGTTGCTTGTCAGGCCATGAGGCTCCATGGACCACTCGAGGCTTTCAGTGGAGAAGGGAGGAGCTGCAGGCTGTGATCAGAAAGCAGACAGACAGACAGCAGAATACATCAGACACTAGAAAGGCAATATGTCAATCAATGGAAGGGTAACTGATGTGAAACAGCAATCTGTATACGGGGTAAAGTTGGGAGTTCATAACCCACTTGAATCAAACTGTGAAAGATGATGTATTAAGAACTGTGTAATGTTTTGAACGACCAACAATAAAAAAAAAAAAAAAAGAAAGCAGACAGAAACCACTGGAGCCTCAGACAGGAAGGAGTTGCCAGAGGCATCTAGAAAGCAGGCACGGATCTCCAGGAGAGCTCCAGGACACGGCACTGCTGCATCTTAACATCACAGGAATGAAACCCCCAGGGCAGATGTGACCTGCTCACCACACCCCAAAGTCTGCCCACTGCGCGACCCCCTTCTCTCTAATGCACACCTCACTGGGGTGGCCTCCTCCTCAACTCCCCCAACCAACTTCCAAAAGGAGGTGACCAGCCCTGCTCTGCATTTCCCAGATGGGCTATGTTTAATACTTTGCAAACAATCAGAGCAAAGGCACACCCTGAGTCTTCACACACACACACACACACACACACACACACACACACACACACACGAGCACGCACACACACACACGAGCACGCACACACATGCAGTATGATATTTTCAGCCCAACAAGAGGACAGTGTTGTGTCACTAACCCAGGGCTCTCCCTGTGGTAACTGCCAATCCTACCTGTCCACAGCTATCCCATCCAAACATCACCATGGCTCAGAAATTTCTTCTTAGAAACCCCAATTTTAAGAGTCAGTATAGATGTGGAGAGGAGGAGATTGCCCACTGGGGATGGGAGGAGGCCCCTGCTGGCAGCTTAGCTCCTGGTGCAGACATACCACACACCTCTGTGAGCATCCCCACAGGCCTCTGGTCAGACAGCCATTTCCCATGGAGCAGGATGCCGATGGAATAACAGGGAAAATCCAAATGCCTGTGACTCCAAGAACATCTCATCAGTGAGGAGACGATGGTGAAATCACTGGGGACCTGGATCAGAGGCAGACTCCAACCCAGGACCCACCAGTACTAGCTGTGCAGAGTTATCCCCAAGCCTCAGTGCTCATTTGTATGAGGAGGACAACAGGTCTCCACATCATAAGTGGTCTGGAGTGCTAGGTAATAAGTATAAAGTACCTGCTGCCAAACAGGCACCCCCAAAATATCACCTGGAGCACACAGGACACATGAAGTATACATGTTACATGTAATATGTGGGAAGGTATTGTGTAAGGCTTTATATGTCTTGTGCATCTATATCAGAAAAAAGATATAAAATCCAAATTTACTATCTGCCCCCCAAAATACAAGAATGAGACCATGCTGGGCTGGTTAAGAGCCAGGGTTTTGTTGACAGCCATTTTGGTTTAGCACAGAGGAATGACTCTAGAAATGTCCAACTCTGTGCTGTGTTTCACCAGCATTAGTAGAATTATGTTGGAGCTACAGCAACGATAGTTTTATTAATTTTACCTAAACAAATCACCTCAGAGTACTAGATGCAGTTCTGAATTCCACTTACTAAGAGACACTTGGCAGATATGTAAGAGAATGTTCAGAGAA
Organism: Ictidomys tridecemlineatus; assembly: GCF_052094955.1. Lineage (NCBI taxonomy): Eukaryota > Metazoa > Chordata > Mammalia > Rodentia > Sciuridae > Ictidomys > Ictidomys tridecemlineatus. The sequence goes on along the minus strand of NC_135488.1, from coordinate 117,041,201 downwards.
GAAAGCCAAGAGGATTAAATTTAAAAGTAAGAGATGGAATTTGGAGTGAGGAAAAAAAGTATACAAAACCACATTCAGGAGCTCAACATAGACACTTTCCATTATTTGTCACACTGTCCTGGGAGGGATAGAAAGATGCTGAGGGGCTTTGTGGAACAGACAATCTGGTACAAACTAAGTGAGCAGAAATAATATCAAAATAGGAAAAGAATTTCTAATACTTGGAAGCATCCAAGATAAAAGCAGGTGCCTTGCAAGCTCGGAAACCTGCCACTGTTATTTTATTCAACAAAATACGTGTTACTCAACACACCAAGTTCCCAACTGTAAGGACTTATGACTTCTGTAAGACATTGTTGGGAGAATCGAAGGGTGAAGGAGAAGAAATGAAATGTTCCCACTGCATTCGGTATAATGGTAAGCGTCTCTCCTTGGTCCCTGAAAAGAAAAGTCTCTGAAATGTAGATAAGAAGAAAACGTTTTATATGAGAAAGAAAGAGATAAATGCCAAAGTCAGATTCAAGAATAAGACTCAACAATTAACAAGAATAGAATAAAGAATTTTCTATTCTACATTGTTCATTCTGCATTTTCAAAGAATGACTTTTAAAGGATGTAATTAGGGGTAATGAGGTACAAAATTTCATGTACAAAAAATGATCTTGCTAGGGACAGTTTAGGCAGGAAGTGCAGCTTAAAATGAATTTTAACTCTTAGCTAATTCTATGCCAATGTTATGCATCTCTGTTCATGATAGCCACTCCAGTGACATTTTAAGAAAACAAGGAATTTATGTAAATCTGCAATAACCAGTTTCCTTTGGTGACATCATTTGTCTCCTTTTCTCCTTGGTCTAAAGAGTGGTTGAATCTTATCACAATCGTGTTCAACACTCATGCATCAGATACTTTCTTGCCCATCCATGTTCACCAAGTTTAGGGGCCTAGACTAAGTGTTCACCACAGGGATTGTGCCTCCCTAATCTGCAGTGTGGAGGGAGTCAGGCTCCACAGAGCACAGGACTTCCCTCTGTCCAGTCTAACGCTCCCCATCAAAGAGCAGGATTCTGAGGCCCAGGGACTGACCTCAAGCATGGATGGTCCCAGGATCCCATGTTTCCAAAATATTTCTCAACTCTACTCTTGTCCTGCAGCCAATGGAAAACTAAATATTCCAACACTTAAAGTCAAAATCGCATACATGCAATCATAGCCATTTTAGAGAAGAGGGGAATATAGGGTATGACATTAATAACTAGGGAAATTGGAGAGTTCAAATTCTCATGCTTGGTTGAGTCTATACAGTGAACCCTCCATGAAGTCTGAGCTGATTCTCATTTCAGTGCACATTTTGCTGAGCCCTTCCAATGTGCCACTCTTTGCCGGGCACTAAAACCCTCTCTCACACACTTTCTGGCTGAGGGAGAAGCAGACAGGGAGTCGCTGGTTCCTCTTTAGTACAGGGAGCGGAGAGCTGAGGAACATGTGATGGAGAATGGTGTGCCCAGCCAGCAGATGACTCTGAACCCCGGGGTTCTGCAAGGCAAAGCCTCTGACAGGGGCTGACAGTTTGGGGAAATAATCAAGTTAGTAATATTTTTAAATTTTTAAAAGTTAAAGAGAAGGAAATATCTAGCCAACTGCACTGTTCCACCCTGGACTGTAAACCATTTTAACTTGGAGTGTGCATTTGCAAAAGCTGTGGTTGACTCAGATCTAAGCCCCATCTTGTACTTTGGATTCTTCCATGGAAACAAACCACTTGAGTTTTATGACTTAGTCACATCCAGGGGACACAGCCATCCAGACTCACTTAAAAATAAAGACTGTGCCAGACATCGAAGGCAATGGGGCGAGTTCACCATATAGCTGCAGGCTGGTCTTGATTTCATGCCTCTGTTCACGGAAAACATACAGAATACCCAAAATATCAGAAAAATATTTTACACATAGAATGATTCTTTATTCCCAGAGTAAATTATATGCAGAAATGCCCAGATAAGAAAACAAAAGGTGGTAAGGCGTGAGGCTGAAGGGCACTGCGCAGTTTGCTGTTGATCTTTGTTCCACAAGCTGCAGGGAGCCAAGCGAGGGTGAAGAATAAGAACAACATTACGTTGCCTCTAAAAGTGCCACAGGAGGAGGGCCACTAGAGCTATCATCCCATCCTACAAAGGTCACCTCACCCGGACTCGCTGCAGAGACTCCCTCTCCCCAGAAGGTGCACCTCTGGGGGCAGGTCGGGGTACCACTGCTGCATGATCAGGCACAGGGGGCTTAGTCCTTTCCCTTCCTCACAATCCCTTCCCTTCCCCAGGTTCAGCTGTCACACTCTCCATGGGACACCTAGACATTGTCACACCCTCCGTGGGGAAACCCAGACATTGTCACATCCTCCATGGGGATATTGAGACATTGTCACACCCCCATGGTGATACCCAGATATTGTCACACCCTCCATGGGACACCTAGACATTGTCACACTCCCCATGGGATACCTAGACATTGTCACACCCTCCATGGGACACCTAGACATTGTCACACCCTCCATGGGGACACCCAGACATTGTCATGTCCTCCATGGGACACCTAGACATTGTCACACCCTCTATGGGACACCTAGACATTGTCACACTCCCCATGGGATACCTAGAAATCGTCACACCCTCCATGGGACACCTAGACATTGTCACACTCCCCATGGTGATACCCAGATATTGTCACACCCTCCATGGGGATACCCAGACATTGTCACACTCTCCATGGCCTACCTAGACATTGTCACACTCCCCATGGGACACCTAGACATTGTCATACCCTCCATGGGACACCTAGACATTGTCACACTCCCCATGGGACACCTAGACATTGTCACACCCTCCATGGGATACCTAGACATTGTCACACCCTCCATGGGACACCTAGACATTGTCACACTCTCCATGGGAATTCCTAGACCTTGTCACACTCTCCATGGGCTACCTAGACATTGTCAAATCCTCTATGGGACACCTAGACATTGTCACATACTCCGTGGGCTACCTAGACCTTGTCACACCCTCCATGGGGATTCCTAGACATTGTCACACTCCCCATGGGATACCTAGACATTGTCACACCCTCCATTGGACACCTATACCTTGTCACATCCTCCATGGGACACCTAGACATTGTCACACCCTCCATGGGGATACCCAGACATTGTCACACCCTCCATGGGGATACCCAGACATTGTCACATCCTCCATGGGGATATTCAGACATTGTCACACCCCCATGGTACACTTAGACATTGTCACAACCTCTATGGGACACCTAGACATTGTCATACCCTCCATGGGACACCTAGACATTGTCACACCCTCCATGGGACACCTAGACATTGTCACACACTCCATGGGATACCTAGACATTGTCACACCCTCCATGGGACACCTAGACATTGTCACACCCTCCATGGGATACCTAGACATTGTCACACCCTCCATGGGACACCTAGACATTGTCACATCCTCCATGGGCTACCTAGACCTTGTCACACCCTCCATGGGGATTCCTAGACCTTGTCACACCCTCCATGGGACACCTAGACATTGTCACACACTCCATGGGATACCTAGACATTGTCACACCCTCCATGGGACACCTAGACATTGTCACACCCTCCATGGGATACCTAGACATTGTCACACCCTCCATGGGACACCTAGACATTGTCACATCCTCCATGGGCTACCTAGACCTTGTCACACCCTCCATGGGGATTCCTAGACCTTGTCACACTCTCCATGGGACACCTAGACATTGTCACACTCTCCATGAGATACCTAGACATTGTCACATCCTCCATGGGACACCTAGACATTGTCACACTCTCCATGGGACACCTAGACATTGTCACACTCTCCATGGGACACCTAGACATTGTCACACCCTCCATGGGACACCTAGACATTGTCACACCCTCCATGGGACACCTAGACATTGTCACACTCTCCATGGGATACCTAGACATTGTCACATCCTCCATGGGACACCTAGACATTGTCACATCCTCCATGGGCTACCTAGACCTTGTCACACCCTCCATGGGGATTCCTAGACCTTGTCACACTCTCCATGGGACACCTAGACATTGTCACACTCTCCATGGGACACCTAGACATTGTCACACCCTCCATGGGACACCTAGACATTGTCACACTCTCCATGGGACACCTAGACATTGTCACACCCTCCATGGGACACCTAGACATTGTCACACTCTCCATGGGACACCTAGACATTGTCACATCCTCCATGGAACACCTAGACATTGTCACATCCTCCATGGGGATACCTAGACATTGTCACACCCTCCATGGGACACCTAGACATTGTCACACTCTTCATGGGACACCTAGACATTGTCACACCCTCCATGGGACACCTAGACATTGTCACACTCTCCATGGGATACCTAGACATTGTCACACCCTCCATGGGATACCTAGACATTGTCACACCCTCCATGGGACACCTAGACATTGTCACACTCTTCATGGGACACCTAGACATTGTCACACCCTCCATGGGACACCTAGACATTGTCACACTCCCCATGGGACACCTAGACATTGTCACACTCTCCATGGGACACCTAGACATTGTCACACCCTCCATGGGACACCTAGACCTTGTCACACCCTCCATGGGGATTCCTAGACCTTGTCACACTCTCCATGGGACACCTAGACATTGTCACACCCTCCATGGGACACCTAGACATTGTCACACCCTCCATGGGATACCTAGACATTGTCACACCCTCCATGGGACACCTAGACATTGTCACACCCTCCATGGGACACCTAGACATTGTCACACCCTCCATGGGACACCTAGACATTGTCACACCCTCTATGGGGACACCTAGACATTGTCACACCCGCCATGGGGATACCTAGACATTGTCACATCCTCCATGGGGATACCTAGACATTGTCACATCCTCCATGGGATACCTAGATATTGTCACGTCCTCCATGGGGTCACCCAGACATTGTCACGTCCTCCATGGAGTCACTCAGATATTGTCATGTCCTCATGGGATCCCTAGACCTTGTCACATCCTCCATGGGGATACCTAGACATTGTCACATCCTCCATGGGGATACCTGACATTGTCACATCCTCCATGGGGACACCCAGACATTGTCACGTCCTCCATGGAGTCACTCAGATATTGTCATGTCCTCATGGGATCCCTAGACCTTGTCACATCCTCCATGGGGATACCTAGACATTGTCACGTCCTCCATGGGGTACCTAGACCTTGTCACATCCTCCATGGGATACCTAGACCTTGTCATGTCCTCCATGGGGACACCTAGAGATTGTCACACCCTCCATGGGGTACCTAGACCTTGTCACATCCTCCATGGGGTACCTAGACCTTGTCACATCCTCCATGGGGATACCTAGAGATTGTCACATCCTCCATGGGACACCTAGACATTGTCATGTCCTCCATGGGGATACCTAGACCTTGCCATTCTTTTTGTTGTTGTTGACAATGACAACTACAAGGAGGGAATGGTGGCTCTCTGTTCTTCCCGTGTGTCAGTGCAGCTGGCCACGAAGGCAAGGCAAGGAGCGGGTTCTGGGGAACAGCAACCAGGGTGGGAAACGGTGTCCCCAATGTCAGCCTGGTATAGGGCCGCTGTCCCTGACTGTCCCCACCAGCTCAGCCTTCAGTGCAGCCCAAGGATGGGCGGGGGTCCAGCCTCATTCTCCCTGAGGTCTTCTGCCATGCTGTCAGCTTTCATGAGCTGAATGCATAATGACGGGCAGGTTTGTGGCAAAATATGTCTACCTGAAAAGGAGAGAGGTTGACAGCTGACACACTGGCTGTGCTGGCCTCTTGCTGACCGGGCCTCCCGTGGCCCTTCCTGAGGATGCCCCGAGAGGCATGAATGATCTCTTCCTGGGGGAGCAGCACAGGAGGTGCAGGTCCGAGGGAGAGTTCACACATCCATCACGCAGGGCCTTGCAAGCCACCCCACGTGAGGGACAAGCAAGGACATAAGGTGGGACCTTTGTCAACATCCCATTCTCCTCTCCTCCCATTTCCACGTTTTATGTAGAGAAAGCTGTGGGGACTTGTGTTAACAGACCTGGTATCAAATAAAACATCTGCTACATTATGACCGTGACATTTGCAGGTTCCTTAATTCTCTGAGGTTCAGTCCCCTGATCTGTTAGACAGAAATGGTAGAATTTTCTTCTAAGTGTTGATTTTAAGCCTTGGGAAAATAATGAGAATTGGTAACTTAACATGAAGTCTTGAATATCTCAGGCACTCTATAAATCTCAGTTTCTGTCAGTTTTCTCCATTCCTTCTCCTTCCACTAGAGCTAGAGCAAAGTCCAGCTTGAAAACCTTCAGAATCTGTGACTTCAGGTAATGTTCTTAAGCCTATTTGTTTGCTCTCGGAGAAGTGAATAAATTTAGTTTTATAGATTGATACCCCTTAAAATATCAGTTAAAAATCAGAATAAATACATGGCATTTCACACATGAGCAACCAAGTGAGAAGCCCCCCAGTTAATTCTCATCTCTAAAAAAACCAAATAATTGGTTTCATGTGCCTGAGAGTGGGTGGCAACAGGGGTCACCAACAAAGCAACAGACCCAGTGCATAGATATGACCCATCATGTTGAAGAAATCTACAGCTCTTTCTTTCTTTCTTTTTAGAGTTAAGGCGTTGTTTTAAAAAGTCAACAATTTTGATTATATTTTTGGCTACTTGATTCACATTAACTGGTATATATCATGTATCAACCACTAACGTTTGGACCTCGTTGACTGGTACCTTCTCTGTAGCTTCCTCCTTTAATCATATAGACTCTTCAATTTAATATCCATTTCCTATTTTGTGTGCACCCAGTGTTACAAACCCTTTGAGCTCCTCTTTTAAAATTGAACACATGCCGATGGCCTTGTAGCTGGCTTAACTCAGTCTCTTTGATGTTATGATGGTCTGGAAGCAGTAGGCCTTCCTCAAGAGCCTTAGGGTGCTGGCCAAGGCCAACCCAGATATGAATTCCCTGCAGGCCAGCAGGCAGGTGGGCAATAGGGACACAGACAAATAAAATGAGACAAAGTAAAATAAGATAAAGTAGTAAAATAAATGTGAATTGTGTAACTTTCAGGCCCCAAAACTCCTGCACCAACCACAAGGGGGCAGATGAGCTTTGCACACATTCTCCCAGAGATACCTGGGGAACTTCCCTGGCTTTGAAAGCCAGAGGTTTTCTGAAAATTTGAGGGAGTTGGTAAACTCAACAGCAGAACAGGAACCCTACCTCTGTCAAAGCAGGATTGCAATCTAGAAGAGGAAATCTCACCTTGACTTAGGGGTTTGAATGCTTTGGGAGAAATTTCAGGACTGGCAGGGGAGGAGCTCTATGGCCAGAACATGAGTGCCTCAGTCGGCTGCTGAATTTACAGATGCCAAGCCTGCAGTTCTGACGTTACATTAAAATCACCACGATATTAAGTATGGAATCCCTTACAGATTCATGGAATAAGAAGCTGAATCTTCGTTGTTTAAAGAGTTTCCTCAAGCACTATGTGGTAGTTGGCACGTAATGGGAGTGCCATAAATATCTGTGCTTAAAAGAAAAAAAGCACAAAGGAAGGATTCAAGATGGTGGATGAGAGGAGGGCAGTGTCCCCAGTTGCTCTGTGGCTTGGGATTCAAGCAGCAAGTGTCCTGCTTCTCACTGAGCTGGTTGAAAGAGAGATTTCACTAAAACTGAATATTAGATAGAGTGTCTTAGAAACTCACAAATTTGGGTGCATCGAAGTAAGACCATGAAAGAGAACTTTGGGACTAGTTTGGTTGCAGAAGTAGTACCAGTCCACCACAGAGGGACGGACAACACAGAGAGAAGCACAGTGGGCAGATTTGGCATGAAAGTCTACAGATCGGAGAAACAGCTTGAGCTAAGCTGAACCAGAGGCTGCACCATGCCCTGAGGTCTGAATCGTGCTGGGTATCTCTCTCTGGCAAACAGCTGAAGTGGGAGCCATTTTTGAGGAGGTCACACTTCAGCTTGTGGCTACAGGAGCAAGGGAGATCATAACGAATTTACCACCCTCTCCTGGCAAAGTTCTGAGGTGTGGGGTCCTGTGGGCCTGGCCGAATGTGAGGGAAAGAGGCACAGAGAAGATTGTACGCAGGGGATACCGGTCAGAAAAATAGAGGAATGTCCAACTTGCTTTCCTTTTGAGTCTGGCAGGTTATGTGACCCAATGAAGAGGGCCAGGAATAGGCAGATATGAGTCCCTAGGGATGTGTCGACCTGTTATTTCTGGAGCAGATTTCATCCCACAAAGTCCCTAAGGCCTGATTAGATGTGAACCCCCTCCAATGAACCCCCACAGAGACCTCTGCAGCAGTCCCCCGTTCCATCCTACCCCACACTGGTGAGAAGAAACCTAGAGCTATTTCAACAAGTTCCTATTGAGCAACAGAAAAAGAGGAAGGGATTGGCAGCCCCCAGCCCTTACATGCATGCTTTCTTCTCTCTTTCCTTCTCTCTCTCTCTCTGTCTGTCCCTTTGTCTCTCTCTCAAAGAAATGGAAAGCTGACAGGTTGGGTGTGTGCAGTAACTATCCACTATTTTGTTTTTCCCATTCTTTCTCCTTCTTTATAACCACCACTTGCGGTATCTGTTCTGCTTTCCCTCTGTTCATATTATGAACATTCTGAATTCTCTTCTACCTTCTTATCACATTTTTATTGCTTTTAATGAGCTGAATTTTTACCACCTTTTAGAACCATTTGTTTTATATAACCCCTGGCCACCATTATGCTTTGCAATTGTTGCTGCTACGTAGACGTGGCTGATGCCTACGATTTACTTCATCACCACATCCAGTGCATGGTTACTTCTGTTTTGCTCTTGGCAGTTGCTGACCCCACCATTCCTATTTTGGGGTTAATTCATATTGCAGGTGTCAGAGTGAACATCAGGTATTTATTTTAAGGCCGCACATTGTTTGTACTGGTTGCTGCTCTTGTCTGTTTCCCGCCCTTCTGTGAGGTGCTGAGGATCTAAAGGAACACTACAATTTCACAATGTAGAGTCTCTGACGCTGCACTGAATTCAACAGAAGACAGTGCACCTGGTTCCACAGACAGATTAACTACACCCAAACTATAGCTACATTTCAATACAAAGAACAGAAGAGGCAAAAACCCCAATTAACAACCAGACCCCAAGCACAAATGGGTAGGCATGAATTCTCAGGTCCCATTCACAGACACCCATTCCCACAGCAAAAATGAGACAATTAACACAGAGGGCTGTGGATACCAGACCCATGAGGAAGGTGTCAATCCAGGTCACCTGGGACCACTGGTCAAGAGAAGGCTGTGCCCTAAAAAGAACCACACAGAGAGTCAAAGAGAAATCCATCCCCGTAGTTCAAGCAAACCAAAACCGGAATATAAGAGGAGAAAAGTGACGTAAGTCTCCTAAAGCTCATGATTCACTAGCAACTGACTCCAAAGATCTTGAAGTAAATGAAATATCATAAAAAGAATTTCAAACAATGATTAAAATTATGAATTCCAAATTAAAATGAATTAAATGATTAAAATGAATTCCAAAAGAACACAGAAAAAAAACTAAATGAATTAAGGAAGTTAGGAAAGGATAAGAATTAGAAATTCAATAAGGAGATAGAGATATTAAAAAGAACTAAACAGAAATCTTGGAAATGAAAAACAAAAATCAAATAAATCAAATAAAATGTTCAGTTTTTTGATAGAGTAGAACATGCTGAAGACAGAATCTCAGAGCTAGAAAACAAAGGGAGCAGCCATAAACATCCAGAAATGAAAGAAAAGGAAGAACCATGGTCAGAAAATGTAAGAATTCTGAGTCAATATTGAGAGATCAAATTTGAGAATCAGTAGAGCCAAGCACGAAAGCACTTGCCTATAATCCTAGCAGCTCAGGAGGCTGAGGCAGGAGGATTGCAAGTTCAAAGCCAACCTCAGAAAAAATGAGGTGTTAAGCAACTCAGTGAGATCCTGTCTCTAAATAAAATACACAATAGGGATGGGGATGTGGCTCAGTGGTTGAGTGCCCCTAAGTTCAATCCCCAGTACAAAAAATAAAAGAATTATGGGAATTGTAGAGGGACGTGAGATGCAGGCTAATGGAATGATAACCTCTCCAGGTAAATAATAAAAAAAAATTCACACCTTAAGAATAATATGAGGGGTTGGGGTTGTGGCTCAGTGGTAGAGTGCTCGCCTAGTATGCATGAGGCACTGGGTTCGATCCTCAGCACCCGTAAATGTAAAATAAAGATATTGTGTCCACATAAAAAAATTAAGAATAAATATTTTTTAAAAATAATAATATGAACAACTAGATACAGAGCTTTCACAACTGAAAACACAGAAGATTAAAAAAACCTCAAAAATAAAAAAGATCTTTCCTCAACACATTATAGTTAAAATGCCCACATATAGAACAAGGATAGAATTTTAAAAATCTCAAGAGAAAAAATTCAGGTCACATTTAGAGGCAAGCAAATCAGAACTACTTCTGATTTCTTTGCACAAACTCTAAAAGTGAGGAGGACTTGTGATGTGTTCCAAGACCTGAAAGAAAACTGTCAACCAATATTGCTCTAACCAGAAAAGCTATCCTTCAAAATTAGAGAGGAAAGTACCTTCCATGATAAGTACAAAATAAAATAATTCAGGGCTACTAAACTGACACTAGAGGAAATACTTAAATACTTCACGCAGATGAAATAAAACAACAACAACAACAACAAAAAGCAGAGCTCACAAAAGAATAAATGTGATTTGAAGAGTAGCTAAGCAAATGAGAAACATGCCCAGATTAAACATGTGAAATAAATCAAAATGGGAGGATTCAATAAACATGAGTCTATACTAAGAATACATGTAAATGATCTCAATTCTCTAATTAAAAGATCTAGGCTGGCAGAATGAAGTAAAAACAAGACAAAACTATATGTTGTTTGCAAGAGACTCACCTTGCAGGCAAAGATGGCCACAGGCTGAAAGTGATAGAATAGAAATTGAAAAACCATGCAAATGGAGCCTCTAAAGAAGCAGAAGTAGCTACTCTCATATCCAATAAAGCAAACTTCAAGTCAAAATTAATCAGCAGAGACAAAAAAAGTTATTTCATACTGATAAAGAAAACAATCTAACAAGAAGACTTAATGATAATAAGTATCTATGCACCAAATATTGGTTCACTTAATTATATAAAGAGAAACTACTTGAATTAAGGCCTCAGATAGGCCTAGTAAAATAATAGAGAGTGATTCCAACACACTTTTCTCACCAATAGGCCATCCAGACATAAAGTAAGTAAAGACTCTTTGGGTCTAAAAAATATTATAAATCAAGTGGACATATATAGAATTTTTCATTAACATTAACAAATGTATATAGAACATTTCATCCAACAATAGCTGAAGACACTTTATCTCAATAGCTCATGGAATCTTCTCCATAATAGACCATATTTTAGGTCACAAAGCAACTCCTACTAAATACAAAAAAAGAGTATATTATTCCTTGTGCCTTATCAGATCATACTTGAATAAAGTTAGAAATCAACAACAAAAACCCTGTATAGATTATACAAATGTGGAGATTGAATAATATACTTCTGAATGATGAATTGGTGATAGAAGAAATCTGGAGAGAAATTATAAAAACTTTTAGAATCAAACAAGAATAATGATACAATATACTCTTGGAAAAAACAACCAAAAGCAAAAGAGAAAAGATAAAAATTAATAAAATTAGAGATAAAAAAGGAAAGATCGCTACAGATATTACAAAAATCTAGAAGATCATTAGGGACTATTTTGAATATTTATACTCCAATAAATTAGAAAACTGCAACAAAATGGATCCATTTCTAGATATATCTGACCAGCCAAAATTAAATCAAGAAGACCTAGAAAATGTAAACAGAGCAGTAACTTGTAATGAGGTGGAAGCAGTAATAAAAAACTTTTCAACAAAGAAAAGACTATGACCAGATAGATTATCAGTTGAATTCTACGATCCCTTTAAAATAATTAATGCCAATATTCCCCTAATTATTCCATGAAATAGAAGGATAGAACAGCTCCAAATTCATTCTATGAAGTCAGTATCAAACTCATACATAAAAAAGAATCAAGAAAAGAAAAGCACAAATAAATATCCCTTATGAACTTAGTTGCAATATCCTTAATAAAATATTAGCAAATTATATTCAAGATATATGAAGAAGATTGCACATCATGATTAATTTAGTTTTATCTCAGGGATGCAAGGATGGTTTAACATATGCAAATCAATAAATATAATTAATCAAATAAATAGAATTAAGGAGAAAAACCACTTGGTCATCTGAATAGATGCAGAGAAAGTCTTCAACAAAATTTAACAAATATTCATGATAGAAATGGTGAAGAAGTGGGGGAATAGAAGAAACCTATCTCAGCATCATAAAGGCTATGTATGAAAAACAAAAAGCCTACCTCTTAGTAAAGAGGAGAAAAACTGAATAATTTTCTTTAAAATCTGGAACAAGATAAGAATATTCACTATTATTAATTTTAATATATATTTAATTTAATGCACTACTAAATATTTAATATGGTACTAAATATTCTAGCCAGAGAAATTAGACAAGAAAAAAAATAATGAAAATAGGATAGGAAAAGTAAAAATATCAGTCTCTATGTATGATATGACACTAAGAAGATTCAGAAAGCTCCACAAAAAAGATGGATGGGGCTAGTCAACAGATTCAGCAAAGTAGCAGGTTACAAAATCAACATAAATAGTCAACAGCTTTCCTGAATGCTAACCATGAATCTGCTGAGAAAGAAATTAAGAATACAACCCAATTCACAGTAGCCTCAAAAAAAAAAAAAGTAGGAATAAATCTAACCAAGGAGCTGAAAGACCTCTACAGTGAAAACAACATAATACTGAAAAAAATTTTTTTTGAAGAAAGACCTCAGAAGATGAAAAGACCCCCACCCATGTTCTTAGATGGGCAGAATTAATATTGTTAAAATGGCCATACTGCCAAAACCAATATACAGATTCAATGCATTCTCCATCAAAATACCAATGACATTCTTCACAGAACTATGAAATAGTCTTAAAATTCATTTGGAAGAATTATAGACCCTCAAGAACCAATGCAATTCTAAACCAAATAAAGCAATCCTATGGCATCCCAATACCTGACTTCAAATTATCCTGCAGAGGTGTAGTAACAAAAACTGCATGGTACTGGCATACAAACCGACTCACAGACCAATGGGACAGAATGAAAGACACAGAGACAAACTGACACAAATATAGTCATCTGATCCTTAGCAAAGGGACCAAAAACATACATTAGAGAAAAGACAGCTTTTATAACAAACATTGCTGAGAAAATTGGTTATCCAGCAGTAGAAGATTGAGACTAGGCCCTTATCTCCCAAGATGAACAAAAAAATCAACTCAAAATGGTTCAGAAATCTAGGATTGAGAACAGAGTCCTTGCAACACCTACACAAAAGCTATGGTCATCACTCAAGGCACAGGCAATGAGGTTCTTAGTAGGACCTTATAGCTCAGGAAATAATACCAAGTGTCAATAAGTGGGATACGACCAGGCTAATCAGCTTCTGTACAGCAAAGGAAACAATCAGGAATGTGAAGAGAAGACCTATGGAATGGGAGAAAGTCTTTGCTAGCTATTCTTCCAACGGAGGATTAATATCCAACAAATATAAAGAATTAAAAAACTTAACACCATAAAAACAAACACTCTATTTAATAAGTGGGAAAATGAGCTAACAGACAATTCTCAAAAGAAGAAGTAAAAAAACTAACAAATACATGCAAAAGTTTAACATCATTAACAATTAGAAAAATGCAAATCAAAACTTCACTCCAGTTAGAATGACAGCCATTAAGGACACAGATAATAATAACTGCTGGAGAGGGTGTGGAGAAAAAGGAAGACTTTGACACTGTTGGTGGGACTATGTATTAATATGAGCACTATGGAAATCATTAAAGACTTTCCTCAAACAATATAAATATAAAGGTGTGCCTATAGCACACCTTTATATTTATCCTAAAGAATTAAACACCCATGTTTATAGCAGCACAATTCACAATAGCCAAACTATGGAGCCAGTCTGGCTGTCCACCCACAGATGAACAGACAGAGGAAATGTGATATATATATATATACACACATACGTACCTACATACACACATACACAGTTGAGTTTGTTCATCCATACAGAAGAATAAAATTATGCCATTTGCAGGAAAAAGGATGGAACTTGAGAATGTACGTTGAGTGGCATAAACCAAACTCAGAAGGTGCGGGATCATGTTTTCCTCATTATGTGGAAGCTGGAGAGGAAGAGGAAAAGAGAGTTGAGAAGGAGGATATCATAGAAAGGAACCAATGGGAAAGAAACAGGAAAGAGGAAACCCTGGGAAATGAAAATGGCCAAATTCAGTGTTATATTGTGAACACGAATCCCACATTATGTGCAAGTGTAATGCACCGATAAAAAATGTGGAAACAAATACCTAAGAAAAAAAGACACCTGAAATCCTATCAAAGGGGAAAGGATGACAGATGTCTGATTTGTGTTGCCTCGGTTTGTCCCACAATAAAATGGAAAGAATAGAAATTTGGTTCAGATGTCCAGTTTTCCACTTATCTAGACCTTGGGCAAGCTGTCCTTTGGCTCTGAGACTGTTAACTTGGCTTTAGATGGAGATCTACTGTTGGTAATGAAGCTGTGTCTCAGAGTGTTGCAAAAGTGAAAGAAAACAAGAAGTGACATGTATGGCGAATAATGTGCTGGAAAACACTCACCTCTTTCCTCCAGAATCTCAACCCGAGAAAGGCCTCCTGCTGTTAAACCACTAGTCTAGACCTTAAGAACAGAGCCATGCAAAATTGCTCTGTGACCAGAAAACAAATCCCCAGATTTTGAAAAGTCCCTGTGTCACCTGGCACTCTCCTTCTCCTGTTTGGAAGCCCCTGCTGATTGTCAGGACTTTGAAAAGCCTTGGGAGCTGCCCTTCCAGATATTTCCAAATAAGCCTTCAATGACCACCACAGTGTTGGGGTATTGTGGGGGGAAATCCAGCAGCCAAATTTGCCATGTTGACTTGAATCTGTGCAGCACAAGTTTTTTCCTCTAATCTTCAGTCAGAGTGACATGACAGTCCAAAGCATCAATGTTGAGCATCTTTGTGAATAACCTGTGATAGTTTCCATCTAATATAACATTATATTCAATAATTAAGAGACTCCCGAACCATTTATTATTCTACAAATGTAAGTGACCATTGATATTGTATTGTTATTTATTAACATTTGTGCCCACCATAGTACTACTAGGTGTATAAGATCGTACATTGCCAACCATGTATTTAACGCTCCAGGCATTTGTTGCTAGAGCTGAGCATGTATGACTTGATGCTCAATGAGGAATGAGGACAAATGAGGGTTCTAGCCAGGTGTTTTATGGATGAAATGCACAGCAGGTGTTTCAAGGGTGATTCCCAGGCAATAGCAATGCCGGACAGAAAGAGAAGTCAGAGACTGGTCGAAAAAACACAAGCAGGTCTGGATGTGCACAGGAAGCACACTGAGACAAAGTTCAGACTACAGATCATCCATGCCACATGGCTGTCACCCAGTCACTCATCCATTCACTCAGGGAAGGCTTGTTCCTTATGGATTGGACACTAATAATACAATAACCACCAAAACGAAGTACTCCAGCAAACACTAAACCCATACTCACACAGTGATGTAGGGAATGAGCCTGAGATGAAGGAGATGAAGGGGTTCAGGGGAGCTATGGGAGGTCTGAGGAAATGACAGGGACATGGCACCTTGAGAGGTGGCTAGGGAGAAGGTGAAGGAGGAATGAGGGTCGGCTCTCCCAGCTCTGGAGTTGAGCACAGCGTTCTCTGCCTGTGTGAGACTGAGATACACGTGCTGAAGCATGTATTCATCACTCATTAGCTTTGTCACTTAGAAATGTGCCTAGCTCCTTAGCCTCAGCCTCAAAACATGTAAATCAAGGACAGTAATAGTAGGCGCCTCAGAGAACATCGGGCAGCATTAGAGGAGATGAGCAGGTGCCCTGTGTGATCAGTGACCATCACTTCCTTTTCTTTACCCCCACCTCCTCTTTCTCTCCCCCACCTCCTCTTTCTCTCCCCCACCACCCTGCACCTTCCTGCTTTACTCCAAATTCTCACAGAAATGACACATCTGTCACATTTTCTTGGATGTAGAACAGGGATATTTTTCTTATCTAATCGTTTTTGGGTGATATCAAGACCACAAGAATTTTCCTCTTGGGGAAGAAATAATTCACTGACGTTAGTGGTGGGGAGCCCACCCCAGATGTGTACCCATCTGCCTGCCGCTCGTGCCCAGCCGCCTGCTGCAGTCCCTGTGGAGCACTGGGGACCCACACCAGGTGACAGGGGTCCCTTGTACATCATCCAGCTGATGTCACCCAGCTCCCGAGGGGCAGCACGAGGGCCTGAGGGAGGGCTCCTCTACCCACTGGGTTCTGTCTGGTGGTGTGTGGTGGCACAGGGCCAGTCCCCTCCAATAGTCCCCCACCTGCTGGCTGGAGGGAAGCAATTCTCAAAAATAGGGTCTCAATGGTCTCTGATGATCAGAGTCACCCGGCCCACGTGGCAGCTGTAGAAAGAGGGTCACCTTCCTTCCTCCTCCCTGGGGCCCTGACTCTTAGAGCTGCCCTCCCTCCTCCCTGCCTGCTCGGCCAGCTCAGAGCTCGGAGCTCGGCCTGCTCGGCCATGCAGGGTGGACCCCGTGAAACCTCGTGATCAGCAACCCTCAGCGCCCCATCGGAGGGGACACTAGGGCTTGACAGAGCTTTGGCAGGAGGCCAGCACTCCATGAGCTGCAAGACCCCCAAAGAACCAAGGCTCGGAAAATTGAAACCATGAGAGAGTGGGCCCGGGTGCTTTTGCCTTTGGTTTGATGGAGAAGGACATCTGCTGGCAGGAGATCAAACTCAGGACTAAAGACTCCTAGTCCCAGAGTTTTGAGCATTCTAAACCCAAGCCTGGCACGCAGCGTGTGGGCCGCCTTGCCCTGGCCTGGGAGGGAAGGCAGAGGCGCCTTCGGGGAGCCCAGTGATAAAGGTGTCCCTCTCGGGAGCCCACTCCACTGGGCAGTGGTGGCCGGGAAGCGAGCTGCAGGTCCCTCAGGGCGGCGTATTGCTCGGCGTCCTCGATGCTGCAGATCCCGAGGACTCGCGGCTCTGGGTTCTCGGTGCTGTGCTTCCCAGCACTTCGTGGGGCCACTTAGACCTTGAACGACAGGCTGTCCTGCCTTCGCCTTCCTCCCACCAGACGGACGTTGTCCGTGGTTCCTTCCTGAACCTGCTCCACTCCATGGGCGTGACGGGCGTCCCCTCCTGGGGCGCGTGCTAGCCGCACAGGTGTGGGAAGTCCAGGGCTCCGCCGCCTGTCCTGGACTCGCATTTACCATCTTTCCCTTGAGGGAAGTGAAGAGAGGGGCACGTGAGGGAGGCGACCTGCACGCCTTGGGAACTTCCCGCCTTTTATGGTACGGCCCCACAGTGGTCTTCCCGTGCCTCCCACCTCCTCCCTCGCCCACCTCCATCCTCACCATCTGGCCTGTCCGCTTCCAGGCTCTGATGGAAACACTCACGCACCCACTGCTGCTTTTGACCAGGCCGATGCTCCTTATGTACCCAACTGAGATGTCACACAGCAGGTGTGTTTTCAGCCACTCTTATTTCCCACCTGCTCTTAACTCATTTATGACACAGTGAGACTTTTGTAATATCTTCTCTTATTATTGTTCTCGAATATTTACAATGGCCTGTCCTCCTCCCTTCGACCACTCACCATCTGCTCTTCTCATTTTTAACCAGTCACTTGCAGGTTTCCCTGGTTCCTTCAAATATGTGAGATTCTTGAGAAACCAACCATGTTAATGTGGTGACCTGGGTTTGGGAGGCAGGACAGGGTTTCCCAGGGAAAGGAGAGGACCACAGGGTGCTGGTGCTGTGGTCTGAACTCAAAGGGCCCTCCTACCTTCATGTTGACACCTTTATCTGTGGCTGGAAGTGGGGTGGTAGGAGGCAATCAGGTCATGAGGCTCTGCCCTGGAGATGGAGCAGATGCCCTCACAATTAGGTGGGGAGGTCTGCTTGCCCTTCCACCAGACCGAGGCGAAGCAAGAAGGCGCCATCTACGAAGCAGACAGTGCCTCACCAGACACTGAATCTGCCAGCGTCTTGACCTTGGACTTCCAGACTCGAGAGTTGTGAGCAATAAATGTCCGCTTATAAATAAATGACCCAGTTCAAGCTGTTTGTTATAGCAGCTCAAACAATCTCAAGTCAACTGAAAAGTGAATCCAGCCTGAAAGATGAAGCACAGTCCACTATGGTGGACCCTGGTCATCATATGAGTCTTCAATACAGATTAATTAAATGGGAATAAAATGAAAACCACAGTTCCCTAGGTATGCAAGCCACGTGGGGTTGGTGGTTATAATTTTGGACCCTGCAGATTCAGAGCATTCCCATCATCATTGTCCAGTAGGAAGCTGTGGTGTGGAGGATCAATTTGGTCCATGTCACTTCAGGGCATCGGGACTCAACAGCAGGGCAGAGTTGACACTTTTGTGCAGGTGCTAGGTGCTCTGTGCCTTGCAGCTGCAGCCAATATGGGGATGGAGAGGCAGGGCTAGGTTCCAGAAAGTTCTGGGCTTGCCACAGCAGGACAAGCAGCCAGGAAGTATGTGGCTTGGCTTCTGAGCATCTCCTTGTGGACCCTGCCTGCAGGAGTGCTGCCTGAGAGCCTGCCCAGCTGGACCTGCTGCACTCCTTTCGCTTCTCCTTGCCATTTTTATAGTGGCCTGCTTTGAACGATTTGGTGGTTTCATGTCTCTGTTCTTTCATTTGTTTATTTAATTGTTCTATAAATAAAGGCACCAAGTCTATTTTATACCCTACAAGGTACAAGGCACAGGATTTCAATTTCCCCTGGGCTCCTTTGGATTCTTTTCCCCGTTTCTCATGCTGTGACTGAACCCTGCCCCCATCTGTCATGGTGGTCTCACCTGAGTCCCCCCTCCTACCTGGGTGTCTTAGTTGGGAATTCCTAGAAAGCAGAGCCTGGTTGAAGGCAGTGCAGCCTGAGGGTGGGAGAGGAGGTACGGACAGAGTGCAGAAGGAGAGGGAGTCAGGAGCGAGGCGCAGCATTGAGCTGGAAGCCTGGGGTGCAGGTGGGTCCCTGGGTGCTGTGGGACTCTGGCGCAGTCGGACTCCTCAGGACTGGTGCTCGAAAGCAAAAGAGGGAAGAGCTTACCCACCTGGGGTCTGTGACCCCCAGGTCCAGGTTGCACATTCTTAGGTGCCAATCAGGGACCCTTTGGGTGCCGTGTTATAGCAGCCAGAGGCAGGGGGTGAGGGGACAATGGTCCAGGAGGCAGGGCACACAGGGGACACACATGCGCCTGCAGACCTAGTGCAGTGGCTGTGTGGACCTCTCGTGGTCTGCAGACCTCCGCCCTGCACACACCTGCAGGAGCTGCTGCAGCCAGTTGGCAACACCCGGAGCAGCCAGACTCAGGGCCCCCGGCAGCTGAACTCCAGCCTGGCTCTTTTCTTCCTGCCCACGTGCCCCCTTCACCTCCCAACCAGGTCAGCCATCAGCTGAGGGGCACTCTAGGCTTTGAGTTCGTCTCCAGTCAGTTTCCTGTCACGTTTGTGACAATATGAGGCAGAGGAATGTAACAGCAAGGACCCCTAGACAGTCTGTCCTGAGTGTTGACTGTCACAGAAGCCAGAGTTGAAGTATTGGCAGGGACTAAGGGGCTCCTCACAGGAGGGGTAAAGCAGGGTGCCGTCCCCCGGAACCCTAATCCAGTCAGGAATTCCAGAAGGCAAGGGCCAACTGCTCCTCTTGCTCATGTTTTCCATAATTTGTACTTTTTCTAAAATATGCATTTCTGACGGCTTGATACTTAAAGATGATTTTATTCATTTTACAGTATGTATGAGCAACCTTAGAAAATACAGCCTGGGCCTTGTGAAATAATTGTATTCTCTCTACTTTGTTGAGTGGGAGATGAAATAGAGCTCATTCCGCATAGAGTGGCCTTCCTGGGCATCACTGGACAAGTGAGTCCTTGGTGCCACCACTAGGCTCATGGCCCCGGTGCGTTGCTATGCTCCCTCAGGTCTTCTGCCAGGACATCGCTGGCACAGAATTGGCTCACACATCTGCCCAGGCCCAAAGTGGACCTGGAGATGAAGGGGCCTGGAATTCAGGGATCAACTGGGAGCAGGAAACCAGCGCAGGATGAGTGTCCCGGGTGGAGAAAGCAGCTTGGCTTAGCTGTGGTGTGTGTAAAACAGGGAGTTAGTTAAACCAAACAGAGAAGGAGAAGGCTGGACTGCAAATCTTGCAAAAGGCACAGGTGATCTCTGTGCCTTCGAGGCTTTATTCCCACACAAGGAGCAGGGATTAGGTGCTTAGGAAATGTTAGCACTGTGCAGAGGTGGGAACTGGAGTTTGCAAACACTCCTGTAGATGGAAAATTATTCCAGGGAGCATTGCAGTTCTTTGAGGAATGCTTCCACCATCGGGGTTAGAAGATGTCAGTCCGATGACTGGAGAGAGGATGTAAGCACCCCTGGGCGGGGTGAAGAAAGGATTCCTGTTCAGACTTCCTGAAGACAGTGCTATGCACGGCTCCTTTTGTCTCAAATTGATAAAACACTCCAAGTTCTCTTTCTAAAAACTGAAAAATAGTAGGAAATTATACAATCAGTATAAATGAGCCATCATCCCACCACCACAAAAACATCTAGTTTTTCTGTTCATCTAAATGTGTGCAAAAGCCATGCTACATATGCATTTTTGCATCTAACCTGTTTCATATAAAATCGTACTATTTTCCCATTCAACTGAATGTTGATTGAAAACCTCAGTCTGATGGCATTTATGGGGCTTTTTTATTATTATTTTAAAGAAATCACGTATTGGTCATCGTGTCTGGGTGCTTCTATGAACAGAAAACCCTTGGTCCATGAGTCTAGTCCAGATACATCTCTTGTTCTAGGAGAAAACTCTGAGCAAAGCAAGAACGGCAGCAGCACTGGGTAAGCCGACAGGTAGAGCGTGGTGCTCTCCCAGGCAGCCTGGAGGAAGAGGGGCCACGAGTGAGCAGTGCTGCGAAGGAGCCAAGCTCCACCCTAAGCTGCCTGTGCTCCATGGAAAAGGCGTCACTGCTCCTGACCTGTGGGGAAACATCTAGTCTCATCTTCTCTGTGAGGTTCTTCCTCCCAACGTTACGCACACTCAGAGCCAGCCTGTCCCCACGCTGCACACTGTCCTGAGCAAATCCCACATGCACCGTTCCAAAGCGTGTTCAATAGTCCACTAGTTTCCTCTTCTCCTTCCATGCCTTTCCCCCCTCTTCATCCTTCTCCTGGTAAGGACGCTCTTCCTTTAGAAACAACAAAAATACATGACACATTCCAAAGACTGGACATCGAAGACCCAGGCGCTGCAGATTCAGTGTCTGGCAAGGCCCGTTTCCTAGTTCACAGAGGGGTGGGGTGGCTCTCTGGGTCCTCTTTTAAGGACACTGATGCTATTGACAGGCTCCCTCCTCATGACCTCTCACCTCCCCAAGGCCCCAATGCCTAAGATCGTCAACTTGGTGACCAGCTGTTAACTTAGGGATTTCAGGGGCACACATTCAAACCACAGCAAACTCCTCATCAGTGTTTAGAGGAAGGAAATGGTCTTGTTTGCTACAGGCACAGTGTTTTACAGCAGATCCTTAGGATTTATTCATCTTCTACAACCAAAGGCTTATTTCTGTGGCAAACAAGTTTCAAAGTAGGAAACATATCTAGTTCATTTAACCAGCAATTCTGAACATTTACAGTGTGTGAACAATGATTGGATTTGGAATATAGAATCACTATTCTGAAGGAGTAGGTAATTTAATGCATTAGAGAGAAAAATTGAACAATTCTATTATAGCAAAATAGATCAGGAGATTGATCTCAGTGCACATATAGCTACAGAACAGGTCGTGCTCACTCCAATTGTATTTACACTATGACTCTGTTCTTCATATGTTTTGCTTTTTATCTGTCATTATTATTTTAAAACATCTGCCACCATGGCTCACTGGGATCATGTTCCTTGACAACATGGACATAGCTTTTGTCTTTGTGTATCCCTCCTCTTGCCAGTATCCAGTAGGATCCAGGATAGAATCAGACCTCAGTGCAAAATCACTGCCGAAGAAATAATCAGGGGACTGTGTGCATGTGTCTGCAGACAGGAGGTGTGCTGTTGGCAAACTGCATGCTTTTCCTTTATTATATGAGATAGAATGAAATGCCTTCAGGGAAGGAGAGCCCACCATATGGAATGCTCCTCTCCCTTTGGATTAGCAGTAGACTAATGGTTTCTCTGCAACTCAGTGGGAGAATCACACTGTCACTTTTACTCTCTGGAACATTCTCCCAATTCTTCTTCAAGCCTAGACTTGCAGGACACTGTAGCTTCTCATTTCCCTGCAAGCACAGAGCTCAGCTTCTCAGAGTTCACATGCCTGACAATCTGAGTTCCTGTGGCAGTCTGGAACAACTGGTTCCTCACCGTGGGAGTAAACTTTTGTCCTAAAAGTGGCTCACTTACTGAACCCATTGTGTTCATATTCTTTTTTGCAGTCTTCATAGAATGAGGAATTGAGATTACGTAATGATAATTCAAAAGTTATCTGAGCTCCTCACACTCTACATCTTTTCTAATTATTAAGAAAGCTATCTTCCAATAATCTCTTGGTAAAATGGTAGGAATCAATTATCAGCAACAGGATTTTCCCGTTGATTATTAGAAATCAGAAAAGAGAAATAGTATCACCTGAAACCAGAGAATGTCTTCCCAGATTCTACTGAGTGTTTTGCACACATGAAGTGTCAAATTCAGAGGAGGCTGGTACTTTGGATTCCAGAATTAACTCATCTTGAATGTGGTTCAAAGAAGTTCTGCTCCAAGTTTTCCCAGTGGTAACAGTTTCCCCGAGGAATGAGCTTACTGCTTTCAGACATGAGTACTCTTTGGGCCCAGTGAACTTTGTGGTGTCTGTTTTTAAAAATTAACTATTAAGCAGGGGGAGGTGCTCCAAGATGCCAGAAAAGCATGAGCTAACATTTCTCTTAACTCAGCTACCAGCACTCAAACAGGGGGAGCAACAAGTCTCCCCAAGGTTTAGAGTAAAAATACCTGATTCTGGAGGGGCAACCTGCCCTAGCCAAACCAGAGACTGGTTAACTCATTGATCAGATATGAAAAAACAAAAACAAAAATACCCTCTCCACTAGAATTTATCAGTCATCAGGGATCCAGAAGCTGTCTTGGGACTGCAGCTTGGCAGAGCCTTAGGAAACTGGAAGCCCAGATCCGTCAGTTTGCAACTTGGTCTACATGGGCCAGCCTGAGCTTTTTGTCTGGGGGAACACAGGTTAGAGAAGCAGGAGGGAGCCGGGCTCTCCCCCAGCTCCGAGAGCTCAGAGGCTCACCAGGAATGCCGAGACTGATGGGCCTGGTTACAGGGAGTCAGAGTCAGGATGTAAGGGCCTTTTGTCCTCAGCTCCCACAGTCAGCTGGTTCAGACCCCCGAGGTTCCTGGTGCCCAGCTCAGGCTAGCACTCACTGGACCCAGCCTGGTCCACAGTCTATCATGCCAGTCCTGAGTCTCACCATGTCAAGCATCAGGCCATAACCCAGAAGGGCCCTCCGGCTCCCCAGTCCCTGGCCGCCTGGTGCAGAACAGCAGACACCCCACCTCCCTGCTGAGAAGGGAAGCAGAGGAACTTCTGAACTCTGAGGGATGCCGCAGTTCGGCTGCAGCAATCTAACCCGGGGAGGGGGGGGTGACGAGCAACTTGTGTACATTGATACAGCAGGAGTGGGAGCCGTTTATTGTAGGACAGGAGGGGTATATATACATTCCACACAGCTTATCTAATTAACATAAACTAGATACAGCAGTCAACCAATAAGGAATCTCCACACTTAATGGCTCGCTGGTGCCACCTCACAAACCACTCCCTCTGGCAAAATGCCAGGCGCCATCCTGACTTGTTTACAGACTCTAACAGATGGAAGCAATAATTTGATTTTTCATTGAGATAATTTTTCCTTGTCTTGTTGTTGTTGCTGTTTTCACATTTCTACCACTTTTGAAACCAACTATTTTTCATGCATCAGTTTATTGAGGATGGGGATGTCTGAATAGTATATTTCAGTTTTGTTTTGCATTTATTATTTATACCTTTTTCTTTGTATTTTAATTTAAAAAATATTTTCCATATGTCTTGTTTCTCTCACTTATCTGATTCCCTTGATTCTATTTCTCTTTTTTCTTCACATAACAGTCAACGTCAATTATTCCCTCTTTCATGCTTCCTATGATTTTTAAATTCTATCTTCTCTCCTCCTTCCTCAGAGTCATCACATCCTACACCTCTCCTATTCTCTCTTTCTCCATCATCTGAAATTGTAAACCCTTTTTCAAACTTACTATTTTTATTGTAGGCAATAACTGAACAAATTGTTTCTGTTTATTGTGACAAAACTGTAGATGTTGGAGTAGAGGTGATTTGTTTTAAGGAAGTACATTGTTTGCATTGATTAAAGATGCTGTACTGGAAACTGTCAGGGACACTGTAAGTCTACAGGGTAGAAACTGTACTACCTCAGATACACACTGCTAGATGGGTAGACACACAAACATCATGAAAAAGCAGAGAACAAATCACCCTAACAAACCAAAATGCACCAATAAAAGAATCTAATGACAACATAGTGAAAGAAATGTCAGAGAAGGAGCTTAGACTGTACATAGTTAAACTGATCTGTGAGGTAAAGAAAAGATGATATAAAGGGTAAAATTAGAGATGAAATTCAGGAGGTAAAAGATCACTTCAATAAAGAGAAAGAGATTCTGAAAAAAAAAACCCAAGCAGAAATCCTTGAAATGAAGAAATAAATAAACCAAATTAAAACATTCAATGGAAAGCATCACCAACAGACTAGATTAGAATATAGAATCTGTGGCAATGAAGGCAAAATATATAATTCTGAAAATACAGTTGACCACACAGACTAGATGCTAAGAAACCATGAATGGAATGTCCAAAAAGTATGGAATAACCTGAAAAGAACAAATTTAAGATTTATCAGGATAGATAAATACATAAAAGTACAAAGCAAAATAATGCACAATATTTTCAATTAGATATTAAAAAATTTCTAAAATCTAAAGAATTAAATGGAATATCAACTAAAACTGGCTTACAGGACCCCAAATGTATAAAGTTACAACAGATCCACACCAAGGCACATTTTAATGTAAGTGCCTAATAATATACAGAATAAGGATAAAATTTTAAAGGCTCCTGCAGAAAAACAACAGGTAATATTTGGATGGAAACCAATCTGGATTTAGCTGTTCTCTCGAACCAGACCCTCAGAGCTAGGGCATCTTGGAATAATATATACCAATTTCTGAAAGCAAATGGATGACAGCCAAGACTAATATATTCAGCAAAATTAAGATTGAGATTTGAGGATGAAAGAAGTATCTCCTATGAAAACAAAAGTTAAAACAATTCTCAAGTAGAAAGTCTGCACTGCAGAATATTCTTAGCAAAATATTCCATTTAGATGAAATGGAAAAAGGAAAGTGAAAACCAGCAAAGGGAAGAACTACAATAAAAGAATAGTCAATAAAAGGAGAAACATATTTAAATTAAAACTATAAATAAAGCAAAATAACTGGGAATACAAATGACTTTGAATGTTAAGGACCTAAACTTATATCAAAAGACATAGACTGGCAGATTGGATAAAAAAATAAGACTCAAAAAATATGCTGCATCTAAGAGACTAAAATCATAGGCAAAGATATCCACAGACTGAAGGTAAAAGGATGGGAAAAAATATATCACTCATGTGGATTATATAAACAAGAACCAGGGTTTTTATGCTTATATCAGATGAAGGAGAATTCAAGCCAAAGTTAATCAGAAGGAACACAAAAGGACATTTCATACTGATTAAGGGAATTATATAACAACAAGAAATAGCAATTATAAATATTTTATCCCAAACAATGGAGCATCTACATATATCCAAGAAACCCTTCTTAATTTCAAAACTCAAATAGACCACAACACAGTAATATTTAGTGACTTTAACATACCTCTTTTACCAATGGATAGATCCTTCAGACAAAAATAAAACTGAATAATACAATTCTTAATAAAATTAAAACTTAATAAACAATAAAACTGAATAATACAATTAATAATTTAGACTTAATAGAGATATGTAGAATATTTAATCCATCAACAAGTAAATACACTTTTTTTCTCAGCAGCACATGGATCTTTCTCTAGAAGACACCATATCTTATGCCACAAAACAACTCCTAGAAAATACAAAAAATCAAGATAATACACTGCATTCTATCAGATCCTAATGGAATGAAATTAGAAATCAACTATTAAAAAATAGAAACTACTTTAAAAACTGGAGACTAAATAATACATATTGGGAATAGACAGTAGAATAAATCAGGAATAAATAAAAAATATTTAGAGGAAAATGAGAATAGTGATAAAACATATCAAAATCTTTGGGAGACTATGAAGGCATGCTCAAAGAAAAGTCCATTGCATTGAGTTCATTCATTAAAAGACTAGAAAATCAAGTAATAAATGACCTAACACTACATCTAAAAGCCCTAGAAAAAGAACAAATCAACACCAAAATCAGTAGAAGACAGGAAATAATTAAACCAGAGCTGAAATCAATGAAATTTAAACAAAAGAAATAATCTAAAAAATCAACAAAACAAAAACGTTGGTTCTTTCAAAAAGTAAATACAATTGATAAGTCCCTAACCACACCAGTAAAGAGGAAAAGAGAGAAAATTCAAAGTACTAAAATATGACATGAAAAAGGAAACATCATGACAGACATTAATGAAATTCAGAAGATAACCCAAAAATATTTTTAAAATTTATACTCCAATGAAATAGAAAACCTTGAAGACATCAGAAACTTTCTAGAGACATATGAGCTGCCCAGACTGAATCAGGAGGACATAAACAATTTAAACAAATAAAATTTTTAAAAGATGAAATAGTAGACACCACCAAAAGCCTCCAAAAAGGAAAATCCCCGCTGGAGTCTCAGCCGTTTCTACGAGATCGTCATTGTAGAACTTACACCATTCCTCCTCAAATTATCCCACGAAATAGGAAAGGAGGGAACCCTTTCAAACTCCTTCTATGAAGCTAGTATCACCCTACCAAAACCTGACAAGGACACATCAAGGAAGGAAGACTTCTAATGATATCCCAGATGAATATGAATGCAAACATTCTGAATAAAATTCTGGCATATCACATAAAAAATCTTAAAAAGAGAGTGCACCATGATCAAGTGGGTTTCATCTCAGGGTTACAAGGTTGGCTCAACATATGGAAATAAATAAACATAATTCTTCACATCTCAATAGACTTAAAGATAAAAAAAATCATACGATCATGTCAATAGATGCAGAAAGAGCATTTAATAAAATACAGCACATTTTCATGTTCAGAACACTAAAACAACTAGGGTTATTAGGAACATATTTCAACATCATAAAAGTTATGTATGCTAAACCCAAGACCAACATCATTCTAAGTGGAAAAAACTGAGAGCATTCCCTCTACCACACCCAGGGCATCCACAGATCCATTACTCCCAATTCAGGCTCTATTTGCCACCAGAAAGTTTGCAGTGTGTAGAAGTGTGAGGTTCTGCTGACTCTGACTCAGAATTTTATGCTGTAGCCTAAGAGGCAGGAACAATTGGCCTAGCAGTTAACCAAACCTAGTTCTTCTAATTCTGCATTTTTAAAAATACACACTGTGGCAACTCTGGTGGTATCAATGTTAGTAAATCTGTCCGCTTCTTGATGTTCAGGGAGTTTGCCCATGAATATTAATGATGTACTCTATTGAGATAGAACTGGAGCAATGTGTTGGACCTCTTCCAGTTAGAAATTAAGTCTTGGCAATCCATTCAAAAGTTATCTCCTGCACTGTCATGCACAGGGAGCTGGGTGAGGTATCTGGAGAAAGAAAAAACTGAATATTTCACTTAATTAGGCTTCAAGGAGCTACAATATCACAGAAATGCAACAGAAATACTGAATCCTGACAGTACCAGGTGTAGTGAGAAAGCTAGTGGGCGCTGCTGACACAGCATCCTGACTCCCTGGGTGTGGCTGAGTCCTGTCTGCTAAAGCAGGGGCTGCCATCTTCTCTGGGAAGTGGCCTTTGTGGAAATAGAAGACTCACCATTTCTCCCAGGAGGTCAGGCAGGGTCCTCAGCTCAATATTAACCCCCAAAGGCTGACTTCTTCCTCAAGTTTGCATTCTCATGCACTCCTGGGTGACCAGCTCTGAGCTACAGCCTGCTGGCCCCACACCGTCCTGGGCTCTCTATGCCCACTCCCTCTGCCATCCCCCTCCTGCACCCAGATTCCAACACCGGCTGCTTCTGAGGGAGCTGACAGAGGACAGGAACAGGTAACCCAACACAGAGAGAGTTTGTGCAGAGAGTTCTCATGGTATTTAGACTTCACAAATGGCTTATGAATCACAAATGGGAAGCCTCCACCCCAGACATGCCAACAGGTAGAAGTGCCCTGGAGCAATGGCCGGATGAATTATGCTCATGAAGTCATGTCCACAGATCTCAGTCTTGGAGCAAGGTTTAACTCAAAGAACACTTTTCCAGGAACCACAAGCAAGTTGACCTAATATGCCTTTTACTGAGTTTCCCCAAACAGAGTGGACACCCAGCAGGCCAGGCCATCCTGCTTAGCTCTTCCTTCCCCTCCCTCAACTCCCTTCACGCCCAGTGGCCACTCTCCAGCCCTAGTGCCTGTGCCTCCTGCCTTCCTCACCTGTGCCTGCGTCCTGGTTGGCCGGGTCAGGGGGCCGAAGGGATCCCATCTGGCAGGATGGACGACTCTAGGAGGCTCAAGGGATAGAAATAAACCTAGGAAATCAAGCTTAAGTGCATCTCACTGACCAGAATCAGGGAGGAAAATAAGAACTATTTTATATTAACCAATATTTTTAGTTTTTTTATAATTTTTAAATTTTTTGCAGTAGTAGGGATTGAATCCAGGTATGCTCTACCACTAAGCTACACCCCTACTCCTTATCATTTTTTTTTTTTTGAGGCAGGTCTTCGTAACTGGATTAAGACCCTGAACTGGCAATCCTCCTGCCTCAACCTTCTGTGTCCCTGGGATTATAGTCATGCACCACCACACCTGACTTCAGTACATCTTAGGATCATTATTGAGGACCTGCTGCATGCCTGGCACGAACCGAGTTCTATATATTGTGGTTAGCTTTACTACAACTCTGGCCTTAATTCCATGTTGCAGATGAGTAAATTGCTTTTATGTCTTGAGCATCTTCAGAGAAGGCCATGTCCCTTTCACCTGGGGGTGGCTGATGGGATGTCCTCACTCTGTTGGTGTCAAGGAGGCCCACAGAGTTGGCAAAATCCTGCCAGTGTGTGCCTGGACGCCCTGGAGGTCAGCCTCTAAGCTGGCAGGCTGAGGGAAGAGGAAGGCCCCGTAGGGCTTTCAGGGAGCCTCAGCCCCTGGGAGCCTGGTGAGGACAAAAGCCAGAGCAGGTAGGGGAAGGGGAATCACTCTCAGCTTGAGCCAGCACGTCCCTTCTCCTGCTCACCCGCCTTTGAATTTGAGCTGCCTCACAGCTCCAGCCTCTGTGGTTTCCAGCCACAGACAGCAGAGCGTGGGGCTTCTGTCCTGAAACACGGCAGCCAATGGGCATAGAAGTCTCTCTGTGTCTGTCTACATGGATGGACGAATCCTCACCCGAGAATCCTGCCAGTGCACATGGCTCACTATGGCTAGAGTACTGGGCTGATGAGTTTGGGAAATAAAAACTTTGTCAACATATTTAAATTAATCTGAATCTTTTTTGAGTTTTTCACTCTAACTATTAAGGAAGTTTGAAGAGCCTCTTCGTACATGACAATTTATGGAGGAACAAAGTAATTCCATCATTTCCCCATGGATTTTTGAAATATTCTACTAATGTCATTGTAGTTAATTACACAATTCATTTTTACTCTATGAGGCCCAAGAAAATGTGATGATTAAATACTACATTTTAGAAAATGCAACACATGGAAAGCAAGCATCTCTGCATAGAAAAGCATCCAGCCTTGTTTTTTGGTACCAGAAAAAGGACTTCCATATTCGTTATTCTGCATTTTGCTGATGTCTCATTACTACTTCTGTTTGCTGTTGGCCATCTTGTCCTTTTATTACCTATTTCTACAAAATACATGTATTTCTCTCAGTATTCATGGCTCTTATCCTAGACACAAGACAATAAAAGTTATAAATAAAGGGATTTAGTCATCTTTACCTCAAAATCATATATAACCAATATTTTAAAAAGTATTTAATATATTTAAACTTATTTTATAGTTAGCATTGGGAAGCCGCTGATCATCTTGGCTTGTTCCGTCCAGTGCTGCCTGGTGTCTTCCACATCTCCAGGGAGGGCGACCCCTTCTTGGGAGTGAGGGCTGACCGTGGCTGTGACTCCAAGAGACCTGAGGGGCAGAGAGCTGGCCAGACTCCTGGCCTGTGATCATGGCCTGGATTTCAGTTTACATCATTCAGAAATTATGTAGAAATTCCAGAGAAGCTGCTTGGACAATGGGTGTGTTTTCACTTTCATACAGAAAAGGCATCATGAAAGACAACGCTCATGATTTGTTTCTCTCCTTTTATGGAAATCTGTGATAAACACTGTCAGTTCTATTGGTTAAGGAATTAAATATTTGAATTACAGATGGAGATAAGTGTCGATCAAGTCATGCTTTTTTTCTTCAACAAAATACGTCACATTCGAGCACAGAAGTCATTTTATGACCAGCTTACGTTCTCTTCGAAATGACCTGCTGTCAATGCCTGTCGATCATCTCATCACAGCAGGGACAAAACACAGACAAACATCTTTTATGTAGAATATTTTGGGTTAATAAGTTCTGTTTAAAAAAAATCATTGAGTTCAGCCAGCTATACAACAGCCATAGAATTATCAATGTTATTTATTTTTTAACATTCATTTCTAATAAATTTGGATCTAATCCAAGGAATTTAAAATGCTTAAAAAATACAGAGGGTTTTTTAAGTTGATTCTAGAAAGATCTATACTTGGCCTGAGTACAACACTGCGGGCAATCCACCCCCTTTGCCCACCCCTGGGTGACGACTGCTTTCTCCTTGGGACCCAGTGCTCTGGCCACACTCTGCTCTGTGATGTGTTTCCTGGGTGATGGATCCAGGGCAGGGGCACCTATTGAAAGGGTTAGTGAAAGAGGACAGCAGACTGGAGTGAGCAAGATGGACATCTGGTGTGCAGAAAATGCATTTAGGAAGCTAATAAACCGCTCTCTGTGAATGACTCCTGAAATTGATTCCAATAGGAGCAGTTGGGAGAGAAATAAGCTTTTAGGAAGGTCATTTAATGTCATATGCAGTCCTTCTCCATAACCCAGTTAAACCGCTTAGCAGTCTATAAAGTAAACCCCGCCCAATGTTGATCTGGCAATCCATCAAGTCTTCTAGTCCAAGCATCGATTGCACATAGGGACTGGATACAATCATATTTCTTGGGCCTTAATAACCCAGGATTTGAATCACTATCCGGCCTTTGATATGTGGTGGCCACAGGAAGAGAAGGAGGAGTCCTCCCTCCATGTCGGTGCCTTTTGGGTTTCTGAGCAGTGGTGGAGGGTTTGTGAACGTAGCTGAAGGCCTACAAGTCTGGCCTTATTGATATTTTCATAATAATTTTGCAATAAATTATTAGGAGTTGGTAACAAGGACATGGTCAAAGGGGACTCATATACTTCCAGTTCTCACCTTTGGGAGAAAATCTGGTTTCTTAGAAATGGTCAGTGTAAAAAGTGGATCATGTGTGGAACAAAGGCAGGTGGAGTCCCAGAGTGGATGAAGGTTCAGGAGGTCCACTCAGCACCATGGAGGGCAGCAGGTTCTGAGACTTCCACTGAACAAGGGAGACAGGCTCAGTGAGCTGATGTCCATGGCGCTCACAGGTGATGGCGCTACAGCTCACCAAGGTTTCCAAAGCCTCTGTGCCCTGTGTTTTGCTGTATTCTCTGTTGCCTGGATAATTCATAGGATGGAGTCAAGGGCACACTGCACAGAGGAGAACTGTGCAGCTGCCCAGCAGGAAAGCAAAGGGGAAGTCAAGAAGATGGTCCTATTCCCAAGAGCCTTGGAGGAGCTGTAGGATTTGCAAAAGAGACATAAATTTTAGATCAAGACATACTCGCACGGCTCTGTCTTAGGCACGTGTTATTAGACGAACTACTTTTCTTCACTGAGCCTGGGCTGCATAATTGGATCTAATCAAAGGAATTTAAGATGCTTAAAAAATACAGAGGGTTTTTTAAGTTGATTCTAGAAAGATCTATACCTGACCTGAGTACAACACTGTGGACAATCCACCCCCTTTGCCTATCCCTGGGTGATGACTGCCTTTTCTTTGGGACTTATATTATCAGCAAAACGAGATGCTGTGAGTAAAAGCGGAAAAAACACCCAGTGCACAGTACACTCTTGTGACAACTTCAATACCTCTTTAACAGACAGATGCAAAGATTTTAAGCTCCTGGGTCTGAAGCAAAGAAGAAATGGAAAATACTGTTGAAGTTAATATAAAGAGGATGTGAATTTCCACTGGAAATACTGTTACTAGAACTGAATATACTCATTACAGAAGAGGTCAAATGGCACCTAGGCAGACACTGAATGAAAGGAGAGGCAAGCATTCCAAAGGTAAGTGCTAGATTAGGGAGAGAGAGGGCCTGCGGGTCAGCAGGCGCACGCTGGATTTCCATGCTGACCTGCACATCATGTCTGCATCTGAATGGAGACGCGAGTTTTATATTTTAGGAGGCAAGAGTCTGTGGCCCACCAGATGCAGTAGCAGACAGCATCACAGGACCCAGAGGTGCAGCAGCCCTGCCCAGAACACGGTGGCATGACCTTCCCTGGCCAGGCCTTGCAGCTGCCTCACTTAATACCTGGTTTCCCATAAAGAGGGGTCATCCTGCGGTCAGATCGCAGAAACCAAGTGGCCCCTGACACTGTGTCACGTCCTGATGAGAAATGGCGCAACGCTTGTCTATGATTCATCCACTTAGCAGAAAGCTCCCAGCTTCCCGGAACGGCTGATGGAAATTCTGAGTCCTCGGCAGTGAACGGAATAGGTTCATGACAACGGCGGACATCGTGCCCTGGCAAATGCTACAGTCACTTATCAATTGATCTAAAAATAATCTGCTATGAAATAGTAAAAAAAAAAATATATTAATTGTTAAAAACAAATTAGAAAATATTGAAATTTGTTCCTGAAGCAAACCCATTATTTATATCATCGCTGTCATGATGGAGTTCAGGAAAGCAACTTGCACCAGTATTCCAGAACAAGTGGGCAGAGAAAATGGTCCGGATACTGTTTGGGGTGGTGGGTAGGTAGGGATGTCCAACAAAATGCACAACTGTTGGATTTCTTACAGTTATAACTTCTGCAGAATTTGAAAAACAATGTTCTCATAGTCATTGAAAGTGGTCTACAAGGTGTTACTTACAGAGTGCTGCTTGTCCCCAGATTCATAGTAAAACCCTCATCAGCAGTGTGGAAACATTAGGACATGAAATCACATGGGCCGAGCCTCCTTTACCCGGTGAGTGCCCCTGTAGGAAGAAACACAGGAGATAAGACTTGTCCCTCAACCAAGGAAGGGATCATGAGAAGATGGCTGTCTGTGAATCAGAAGTTCAGCCCTCAGCAGGCACGGCGTCCAACAGAGCCTGCCTTCCCTCCAGCCTCTGGGGCCAGGACAGCACTTGCCTGTTACTTAAACGCTGGTCAAGGCTTGGTGGGAAGTCATGATGGAGATTTTCTGGCCACTTCCTCCTGAATGGTGCCTAAAACACTGGATGAGGACTTTGCAATTTTCGAGCACACGAGAGGAATTATTAAAATCTTAAAAATCCCAGGACTAAATGAGGCAACTAGAGCACCCAGGACAAATCTGAAGGAGGTAGCCATTCCCAGGTTTCTGCAAGTGTGGGCCTTGTATCTGTGGGACCCCAAGGTATCGATGTTTTCCCTGAGCATTTCTCTTCACTCCAGATCCCAGTTTGCTTGACTTAATAGGAAAGAAAACAGACAACAGAAACTTAATTTAAGTTAATATCAAAATTGAGAGACAGAGATCGGCATGGGGTATTTGGAACCTATTGGACTATATATATGCATTTTACTGGGACATTGGAAATAGTAATTTAGAAACTATAGTATAGTCAGGTTGTTCTTAGGAAAGATAAATGGTCTGAGAGGGAACATTTCACTAACCAAAACGAGATGTGCTACCAGAGAAGTTTCAATTATTATTATTATTTTAATACTGGGGATTAAACCCAAGGGTGCTTTCCCACTGAGCTGCATCTGACGCCCTTTTTAGTTTTTTATTTTGATTGAGACAGGGTCTCGTTAAGTTGCTGAGGCTGCCTTGAGCTTCCAATCCTGCCACCTCAGGCTGTCAAGCTGGGATTACAGGCGTGTGCCATGACGCCTGGCAGCCCCAGTGTTCTTGATGAGCAGACAGGCTCCACTGAAGATGCTGGTGAAGGGAGGAGAACATGGAGGGCCAAGAGTAGTCAAACTTAATACGAAGTTACAAAATGTCATTAAAACTTGAAAAAAATCCTTGAAATATATAAATGCCTAAAGATAATTCAAGAAAAAAAATAACTTGAATAGTCAACTCTACTAAATATGTTCAATTTGAAGTTTGTAGCTTTACCTGAGAGAAAACCCAAGACACAGCTGGATTTACTGGTGAATTTATGAAACATGATAAATCACATAGGAATTCTACATCAATTCTTTCAGAATTTGAAAGAGGAAGGCTTACTTTCCAACTTATGTTATGAAGTAAGTGTTACATTGACACCAAAACCAGACAAAGAAAGAAAAACTCTGGGACAAAAACCACTCTTGAATGTAAACAAAAAATACTCAACAGAACACTACAAGTTGAAACCAACAAAATAGAACTAGGAATACACCATGACCAACTGGGGATTATCCAAGGAATGCAAGGCTGGTTCAATACTCATAAAACAATCCATCTATTCACCACATTCACTGACAACAGAGGAAAAATCATGTTGTACAGAAATAGCCTTTAAGTGCATTCAGAATTGTTTTAAAAGTCAGCAAATCAGAAATAGAAGAGAACTTTCTCAACTAGCTAGACAGCATCACCTAAAAGATAGATAGATAGATGATAGAGATGATATAGATAATAGGTGATAGAGACATGAGTGATGACAGATTAAACACTTCTGTTCAAAGATCAGAAACAAAGCAGTGTATCCACTCTCAGAGTTCTCATTAAGCTGTATTTTAAATATCTAATCAGCTCTATAAAAGATATACAAATTTTAAAGTAACAAAACTGTCACTTTATCAAGAATGACATGATTGGCTACAAATATTCAAATGGATTTGCAAATAAGCTATAGAATTAATAACAAGTGTGCAAAACCAAAGGATACAAAGTCAATACAGAAAAAAAATAATAACATCTTTATATGTTGGCAATAAAAAAATTAAAATTGAAATGAAAATTAGTATCATTATAATATCACCCCAAACTTAAGACACTGTTATAAAACTTACAAAATTTACTCAAAATCTATAGGTTGAAAATTTTTGTTTTAAAAAATACAGATGTGAGCCAGGTGTGATAGTGAAAGCCTGTAATCCCTGGGTTCCACCTCCAACACCAGAAAGGGAAAAAAAGATAGCACTATGACACAAAAAATAAAGACAAAGATCGGTTTATCTCCATCTAAAGAACAGTGGCAATTCAGTGGGTATGAGGTAGTATTTTCACAAATAATGTACTTAAACTGAAGACTCCATCAACAAACTGTGCATCATCCATTCAGTTGAATTTCCATGTGTGATTAAAAAAATCTTAATACTTGCACTCCCCCCCAACAAATGAATCCTAAAAATATCATCATAGATTCAAGTGAAAACTGAAAACCAGAAAATTTCTGGAGGAAATAAAAAGAAAATTTGTGATTGAACTTAGATTAATGTAATACCAAAAGTATGATCCATTCAAAAAACTCCTCAAAAATAAGAATATCTGTTTTCTTAAAAGCCCTTAGTAAGAAGGATAAAATAAGGCAAAGGGTGGGAGAAAATATTTTGAAATCACACTTTCACGATTTTTTTTTTTTACTTACGGGATACTGGAGACCGTACCTCGGGGCACTCTACTACTGAGTTACATCTCTGGCTCATTTGATTTTTTTTTTATTTTGAGGCAGGGTCTCCCTATGTTGCCTGGGCTGACCTCAAACGTGAGATCCTCCTTCCTCAGCCTCCCAAATGGCTGGGATTGCAGGCATGTGCTACAGTGTCTGGGCTTAAGAAATTCTTGTAAGCAGAACATATATAGAACAGTCGAAGGTTAAGAAAACAAACTACCCAATTAATAAATGTGTGGCAATGTTGAACAGACCTCAGCAAGGAAGATACAGGAGGAAAAATAGCTCCTGCCGGCATTCCTCAGGCTGGTCACCAGTGAGGTGCCCCTGTTCACGGCAGGTCCACTGCTAACAGTCACGTCTCTTGGCCTCTTGGAGAAATCGTATGTTTTTTTCTCACAAGGTTCGGACATATATCTACTACGAGGCCTAGTAAGCCCATCGATATGTATTTGCCCAAACAAAATGAGAGCTCATTTTCACAGAAGAACTTGAATGGACAGTGATTATACTCATGACTGTCACTGAAGAATTGATCAACATCATCCATTTAGTGTTATAGTATGTGACAAAGAGTGTCCAGAATCACCATCAATCTTGTCAGCTATGAAACCGGTTGCATATCCGACAAGTTCATCATTGGATTAGCAGTTCAACTGCTTTTTCCCTTGACAAGTAAGGTCTAAACACGTGGAAGGGAAGAGGTAGAGGACCTTGTGTGAACTCTCTGGTGTCAGTGGAAGAAGAGCTTCCGAGTCCAAGTTGAAACAACCCAAGTAGAGGCTTAATGTCCAGTCACCTTCCCGCAGCCATGTCTAAGAGTGGACTGTGCAGGGAGACCCATCTGTGACTAGCGTCCACGAGTGCTGTTTTGTAAACTTTACTGACATGTGAAATAAATGATGTTATAAAACATGAAGCAGTAATCCCAGGGTGCCATCTCCCCACAGTCCAGCAGAGCCTCCCACCTTCTGCGTCTCCCCAGTGCTGGGGGCTGCCTCTGGCTCTCCTTTTGGTTTCACTTAACGCAGGCCTCGTGGTCATGAAGACTGTAGTCATATCCGGATGCACATGTATTTCCTAACTGCCCTGAAATCGCAGGGTGTGCTCTGGGCTGGTCTTCACGGCCAGCCGTCTTTTCCCATTTCAGTTTGTGCCAATGTCAACCATTTTATTCCTATGAAAATATGTAACTTACAAAAATCTTATTTGTTAAAAAGTAATCAGGAAAAAAAAAAAAAAAAAAGGAAAGGGACACAGTCCCGAAAGCCCAGAGGAGGCTTTTACATATGAAAACAATTTGGTGCAGAAATCAGCTTTTCTTCAGAAGAACATGTTTATCATCCTCACTATGACAAAACAGAGCTGCTCTTTGAAACGGGGATCCGAAGCCTCGGGAGAGGAAGGGAGGGAGGACTAATGGGAAACAGACGGGCCAAGGTGACGTGTGATTGAGGAAGCATAAAAGGGACCGGAGAATGAAGGTCTTCACCGGAGACTGCAAGGAGAGTCACAGGAAACTGAATCACCAATGCAGAGGACAAACTGGGTACCTTCTTTCAAATTTTCCAAGAAAAAGGACAAATGAAACAAAGAAACATGATTGACATGGAAGGATGAAATTGGATATCTAACCTGAAAAACTGAAGTTTTCTGATTAAAAGCCAAAACACAAAGAAATGACATTAAGATCAGAAACATCACTGAAACCTTTCACAGGATGGAAGGTCTCCTATTTCAGGGAAACCACCCCCGCACCCCCCGGAGTCTTACGTCCGCTGACCTCAGCTAAAGTACTGTCACCTAGGTTTAATTCCTCCTGCCCCAGCGGGGCCTTTCCCCTTCTCGGACAGCCTGCAAGCCCAGCCCCCAGCCAGCACGGGCTGAAGGAGAAGGAACACTCCCAGAGCAACGTGGGCTCATGTGGATGCAAGTCTGCCAGACGGAAGTCCACGTCCGGAATCCCCAAGTCAGAGCCGTCAAAGTCCTCCGGAGTGACCCGTGCTGTAGGAAGGCAGCAGTCTGTCAAGTCTGTGTCCAGCTTTGACTTCCACACGAAGGGGATCCAGAGCAGTGACGAAACCCAAACCACTCAGAGCGGTCAGGGAGGAGGGCAGGATTCCACGCTGAGGCTGTCCTTCCTTGGAAGTCCGCTCTTCACTGGAGGTGAGGGTTGGTGTCAGGTCAGGACTTGTGACCACGAGGCTTGGTCTTTAGTGCAGGCAACTTTCTGACCCATCATGAGAATAAATTCACTGGGAAGTTCTTTTTGCACACTAATAAATTAGAGGTAAGAAGAGTTACTGAAATTGTACAAAATGAGTGTGAGCAGAAGGTATGTGAAAGTCCTGGATGCTAGAATGATCTCAGACAGCATTCTCAAAGAAAAGCCAGGCAAAACAGGAGGCAATTTCTTAATTTTTTTATTGGTTTTAATTTTTAAAAAACATGACAGTGGAATGTATCACAATTCTAATTACACATATAGAACAAATTTTCATACCTCTGTTTGTAAATAAAGTATGATGACACCAATTCAAGTCTTCATGCATGTACTTGGATAATGATGTCCATCACATTCCACATCCTTGCTAACCCCCTGTCTCCTCCCTTCCCCTCCCACACCTTTGCCCTATCTAGAATTCATCTATTTCTCCCAGGCCCCCCCTCCCTACCCCACTACGAGTGAGTCTCCTTATATCAGAAAATATTTGGTGTCGCGACCCCTTGCCCGCAAGGAAGACGCAACTCGGGAATCTTCTTTCAGCAGTTTATTCAGGCCTTTAATTATGTGTCTCGGGAAGCTTCTTCTACTACTACTACTACTTCTACTACTACTGCTACTTCTACTTCTACTTCTACTTCTACTTCTACTTCTACCACTACTTTCTACTTTTACCTTTTCACCCGAGCGCCCCAGCCTTGATAAAGCACATCAAGCCCCAATGCACAACTGCCACGTGGATCTTTCTCATAGGGTGTTTTACAGCTACGTGCCAACTCTCCCAAAACAAGGAGTTGTTTATCACAGGCCACAGCGCTTATCAGCGCCATCTTGTAATGGCGGCCACAGTTCACAGAAACGGCTCACCACAATTTGGCATTTGTTTTTTGGGGATTGGCTGACTTCCAACACCATCCATTTACCTGCAAATGCCATGATTTTATTCTCTCTTATTGCTGAGTAAAATTTCATTGTGTATATAGGCCACATTTTTTTATCCATTCATTCACTGAAGGGCGTCTAGGTTGGTTCCACAGTTTAGCTATTGTGAATTGTGCTGCTATAAACATTGATGTGTCTGTGTCCCTATAGTATGCTGTTTTTAAGTCCTTTGGGTATAGTTCAAGGAGTGGGATAGCTAGGTCAAATGGTGGTTCCATTCCCAGATTTCCAGGGAATCTCCATACTGCTCTCCATATTGACTGCACCAATTTACAGGCCCACCAGCAAGGTATAAATGTGCTTCTTTCCCCACATCCTCGGCAACACTTATTGTTGTTTGTCTTCATAATAGCTGCCATTCTGACTGGAGTGAGATGGTATCTCAGACTAGTTTTGATTTGAATTTCTCTAATTGCTAGCAATGATGAACATTTTTTTCATATATTTGTTGATTGATTGAATATCTTCTTCTGAGAGGTCTCTGTTCATGTCCTTGGCCCATTTATTGATTGGGTTATTTGTTTTTTTGGTGTTTAGCATTTTGAGTTCTTTATATACCCTAGAGATTAGTGCTCTATCTGATGTGTGAGGGGTAGAGATTTGCTCCCAGGATGTAGGCTCTCTGTTCACCTCACAGATTGTTCCTTTTGCTGAGAAGAAACTTTTTAGTTTCAGTCCATCTCATTTATTGATCCTTGATTTTAATGCTTGTGCTATAGGAGTCTTATTAAGGAAGTTGGGTCCTAATCCTACATGATGGAGAATAGGGCCTATTTTTCTTCTATTAGACACAGGGTCTCAGGTCTTCCTAAAGCCTTGATCCATTTTGAATTGAGTTTTGTGCATGGTGAGAGATAGGGGTTTAATTTCATTTTGTTGCATATGGATTTCCAGTTTTCCCAGCACCATTTGTTGAAGAGGCTATCTTTTCTTCAGAAAAGATGTTTTTGGCACCTTTGTCTAATATAAGATAGTTGTAATTTTGTGGGTTAGTCTCTGTGTCCTCTATTCTGTACCATTGGTCTACCAGTCTTTTTTGGTGCCAATACCACGCTGTTTTGTTACTATTGTTCTGTAGTATAGTTTAAGGTTTGGTATAGTGATGCCACCTGCTTCACTCTTTCTGCTGAGAATTGCTTTAGCTATTCTGGGTCTCTTATTTTTCAGGTTAATTTCATGACTGCTTTTTCTATTTCTATGAGGAATGTCATTGGGATTTTGATTGGAATTGCATGAAAGGTGTATAGTGATTTTCGAAGTATGGTCATTTTGATAATTAATTCTGCTTATTCACGAGTAAGGTAGATTTTTCCATCTTCCTAAGGTCTTCTTTGATTTCTCTCTTTAGGGTTATGTAGTTTTCATTATATAGATCTTTCACCTCTTTTGTTAAGTTAATTCCCAAGTTTTTTTTTTTTAGGCTATTGTAAATGGGGTTGTTTTCCTCGTTTCAGTCTCAGAGGATTTGTCACTGACATACATTTATATGCAACAAAATGAAATTAAACTCCTATCTCTCGCCATGCACAAAACTCAACTCAAAATGGATCAAGGCTTTATGGGTGTTGGTTTTATAACCTGCTACTTTGCTGAATTTGTTTACTAGTTTTAGAAGTTTCTCGTGGAGCTTTTTGGGTCTTCTAGGTATAGAATCATATAATCAGCAAATAGTGCTAATTTAAGTTCTTCTTTTCCGATAGTACCCCTTTAATTTCTTTTGTATGTCTAATTGCTCTGACCAGTGTTTCAAGGACTATGTTAACTAGAAGTGGTGAAAGAGGACATCCCTGTCTTCTTCCATTTTTTGGAGGGAATGCCTTAAATTTTTCTTCATTTAGAATGATGCTGCCTGGGGCTTAGCATAGATAGCCTTTATGATGTTGAGATATGTTCCTGTTATCCCTAGTTCTCCAAGTGTTTTGAACATGAAGGCTGCTGTATTTTGTCAAATGCTTTTTCTGCATCTATTGAGGTGATCATATGATTCTTATCTTTGAGTCTATTGATGTTATAAATTACATTTGTTTCCTTATGTTGAACCAACCTTGCATCCCTGGGATGAATCCCACTTGATCATGGTACAAGATCATTTTGATATGTTTTTGTATTTGATTTGCCACAATTTTATTGAGAATTTTTTGCATCTATGTTCATTAGAGATATTAGTTTAAAGTTTTTTTTCTTTGATGTATCTTTGCATTGTTTTATAAGCAGAGTGATTTGGCCTCATAGAATGAGTTTGGAAATACTGCCTCTTTTTCTATTTCCTGAAATAAACAGAAAAGTATTGGTATTAGTTCTTCTTTAAAGGTCTTGTAGAACTCGGCTGTGTAACCGTCCAGTCCTGGGCTTTTCTTGGTTGGTAGGCTTCTGATGGCGTCTTCTATTTCATCACTTGATATTGGTCTGTTTAAATTGTGTATATCTTCTTGACTCAATCTGGGCAAATTGTATGACTTACAAAATTCGTCGATGCCTTCACTATTATTTATTTTATTGGAGTATAAATTTTCAAAATAATTTCTAATTATCCTCTGTACTTCTGTAGTGTCTGTTGTGATATTACCTTTTTCAATATGTATATGGTAATTTGAGCTTTCTCTTTCCTTCTCTTCTTTAGTGTAGCTAAGAATCTGTCAATTTTATATATTTTTTCAAAGAACCAAGTTTTTGTTTTGTAAATTTTTTTCAATTGTTGCTTTTATTTTGATTTCATTGATATCAGCTCTAATTTTAGTTATTTCTTGCTTTCTACTGCTTTTGCTGCTGATTTGTTCTTCTTTTTCTAGGGCTTTGTGATGTACTGTGAGGTCATTTATTTGTTGACTTTTTCTTCTTTTAAGGAATGAACTCCATGCAGTGAACTTTCCTCTTAGAACTGCTTTCATAGTGTCCCAGAGATTTCGATATGTTGTGTTTATGTTCTCATTTTACTTCTAAGAATTTTTTAATCTCCTCTTTGATGTCTTCTGCAACCATTGTTCATTCAGTAGCATATTGTTTAGTCTCCAGGTGTTGGAGTAATTTTTATTTTTTATTTTGTCATTGATTTCCAATTTCATTCCATTATGATTTGATAAAATACATGGTAGTATCTCTATTTTTGTATTTGCTAAGAGTTGCTTTGGGCCATAGTTTATGGTCTATTTTAGAGAAGTATCCATGTGCTGCTGAGAAGAAAGTGTATCTGCTTGATGCAGGTTGAAATATTCTATATATGTCAGTTAAGTCTAAGTTATTGATTGTATTATTGAGTTCTATAGATTCTTTACTCTACTTTCATTTTGAAGATCTATCCAGTGATGACAGAGGTGAGTTAAAGTCACCCAATATTATTGTGTTGTGATCAATTTGACCCTTGAACTTGAGAAGAGTTTGTTTGATGAACATAGCTGCACCATTGTTTGGGGCATATATATTTATGATTGTGATGTCTTGTTAGTGTATTGTTCCCTTGAACAGTATGTAATGTGCATCTTTATTCCTTTTGATTAACTTTGGCTTGAAATCTACTTTATTTGACACGAGGATGGAAACCCCTGCTTGCTTCCACAGTCCATGTGAGTGGTGTGATTTGTCCCAACCTTTCACCTTCAGTCTGTGTATCTCTTTACCTATTAGATGAGTCTCCTGGAGGCAGCATATTTTCGGGTCTTTTTTAAAATTCAATCTGCTAGTCAATTTTTTTTTATTTTTTTAAACCAATAACATTCAGCATTACTTTTGAGACATGGTTTGTATTGCCAGCCATATTTGTTTATTTTCATTACTTGACTTGATTTTCTTCTTTGATTAGTTTTTCCTTTAAGGTACTACCTCCTTCTGCTGATTTTTATTGTTGTTTTTTTTTTTTGTTTTCCTCTTCAT
The DNA here is from genome assembly GCF_052094955.1 of Ictidomys tridecemlineatus. NCBI lineage: Eukaryota > Metazoa > Chordata > Mammalia > Rodentia > Sciuridae > Ictidomys > Ictidomys tridecemlineatus. The sequence continues at coordinate 116,997,527 of NC_135488.1, read as the reverse complement.
GGAATATTTTTCCAATGATTTGTAGTGTTTTGTAGTGTTGGTTTTCTAGCTATAATTTTTTTTTAACTTTTGTTTATCATGGAAGGTTTTTATTTCATCTTCAAATCTAAAGCTTAATTTTGCTGGATACAAATGGCTCCCATTTTCCTTCAGAACTTGGTATATGTTGTTCCAGGGTCTTCTAGGTTTCAGGGTCTGTGTTGAAAAATCTGCCGTTACCATAATTGCTTTTCCCCTATACATAATCTGATTCCTTTCTCTTGTGGCTTTTAAAATTCTCTCCTTATTCTGTATGTCAGGCATTTTCATTATAATGTGCTTTGGTGTGGATCTGTTGTGATTTTGTACATTTGGTGTCCTGTAGGCTTCTTGGATTTGGATTTCCAATTCATTCTTCATGTTTGGAAAATTTTCTGTTATTATTTCATTGAATAGATTGTTCATTCCTTTGGTTTGGATCTCTATGCCTTCCTCTGTCCCAATAACTCTTAAATTTGGTATTTTTATGCTATCCCGTATTTCTTGAATGTTCTGCTCGTGATTTCTTACCATTATCACTGTGTGGCTTATGTTGTTTTAAAGATTATATATTTTGTCTTCCTTGTCTGATGTCCTGCCTTCCAAGTGGTCTACTCTGTTGGTGATGCTTTCATTTGAGCTTTTAATTTGATTTATTATTTCTTTCACTTCAAGGATTTCTGTTTTTTTTTAGCACCTCTGTCTCCCTGTTGAGGTGATCTTTTGCTTCCTGTATTTGTTTGTGTAGCTCCTTGTTGAAGTGATCGTTCACTACCTGTATTTGCTCTCTCATGTCTTCCTTGAGTTCACAGGACATTTTAACCAGGTACACCCTGAACTCCTTCTCTGTCATTCCTCCTGCTGTGGCTGCCAGTGATCCTAATGATGTGGTGTGTCATGTGTTTGGGGCACCTTCTTCCCTTGTCTTTTCATGATGCTCACGTGTCTTCCTTCCCAGCTCTGTGGGTCTAGATTGCTGTTGTTCTTACCCTACAGGTTTGTAGTGCTCTTCATTGTTCCAAGATCCCTCCTTTGTGGGGAAGGACAATGTTAACAGATCCCCATATCAACAATAGACCACCTAGGAACAGTTTGTGTCATTAAGGTGTTTACAGTTTAGTCTCAATGTACAGAAATGTTGGATTCAGTTTTTATCTAGAATGTAATCAGTAGTTTTGTAAAAAGGTTTACAGTTTCTGACAGTGGACAATAACCTGGGGGTGGGGCTTAGGATGACAAGCTGAGGAGGTGGGGTGTGAGGATATAGAGTCACTATATCTTAGGAAGTGTGAAGGAGAAATCTAGTGAAGAGGGTTAGTAGCAAGAGAACAGACAGGAAGTAATTTAGGGTAGGCACGTACGTGGGAAGACAGTAGAGGACTTAAAACAAACACACATGTATATTTAGAAAAATGTTAAAACAGTAAAATTTGGAGGGGAAAAAATGAAAGAATAAAAAGAAAAAAAAGGCATATACAAACCTCTCCATTATATTATTCAGATGACTCAGTCCTCAAAGTCCTATTTCATGCCAAGTCCTTGGTTCACATATGTTGGGATGTGAGGGCTGGAGCATGGAGGGGTAGAAGAGAAAAAACTAACCAACCAACCAGCCAACAAGAAACTGGAAGGAAGAAGCCAGGGTTGCAGCCGACTCTAGAGATCCCTGTCTGTCCTGCTTCTCTCCCACCCAGTAGGTGGCACCGTCTGTTGTAAGCTGGTGTCTTGCCCCCAGGATGGTGGAGGTAACCCGGGTGGGAAGACTGGTCCTGGCACAGGGCGCCTGGATGTGGGGAGTGGCACCCACCAGTCCCTGCAGAAAGACTGCACCTCACGGGTCTCTTTTGGGGACCCCTTGCTCGTATGACGTGAGCACCAGGTGCTATCTCCCTCTCTTGCCTGGAGATTTCCCAGGTCATGGTCTCTTCCTCTCCCCCCACCTCGCTGTGCCCAATTGAGGAAACTCTACCCAGGGCTCCCGTGGGTGGCTCCCTGGTGGCACTGCACACCTGTGTTGGGCAGCTACTGTGTTGGGTTACCACTGCTGGGGAGAGGGGAAGGTTGGAAATCTGGTACCTGGCCGCTGGAGATCTGATCTGGGAACTGCCCCCAGCTGAATGACGAGGATGCTGAGTCAAGATGGCGGCGGTCTGCTTTCAGGGCGGGGGGCCTGGTGAGGTGGAGGGAATGGTGAGGTGGGGGGCCTGGTGAGGTGGGGGCCTGGTGAGGTGGGGGGGGCCTGGTGAGGTGGGGGGCCTGGTGAGGTGGGGGGCCTGGTGAGGTGGGGGCCTGGTGAGGTGGGGGAGCCTGGTGAGGTGGGGTCCTGGTGAGGTGGGGGGGGCCTGGTGAGGTGGGGGCCTGGTGAGGTGGGGGGCCTGGTGAGGTGGGGGGGGCCTGGTGAGGTTGGGTGTCTGGTGAGGTGGGGGGCCTGGTGAGGTGGGGGAGCCTGGTGAGGTGGGGGGCCTGGTGAGGTGGGGGGGCCTGGTGAGGTGGGGGCCTGGTGAGGTGGGGGGCCTGGTTAGGTGGGGGGGCCTGGTGAGGTGGGGGGCCTGGTGAGGTGGGGGCCTGGTGAGGTGGGGGGCCTGGTGAGGTGGGGGGCCTGGTTAGGTGGGGGGGCCTGGTGAGGTGGGGGGCTGGTGAGGTGGGGGGGAATGGTGAGGTAGAGGGGCCTGGTGAGGTGGGGGGGAATGGTGAGGTGGGGGGCCTGGTGAGGTGGGGGGGAATGGTGAGGTGGGGGGGCCTGGTGAGGTGGGGGGCCTGGTGAGGTGGGGGCCTGGTGAGGTGGGGGGGAATGGTGAGGTGGAGGGGCCTGGTGAGGTGGGGGGGAATGGTGAGGTGGGGGGCCTGGTGAGGTGGGGGGGCCTGGTGAGGTGGGGGGCCTGGTGAGGTGGGGGGCTGGTGAGGTGGGGGGGCCTGGTTAGGTGGGGGGGCCTGGTTAGGTGGGGGGCCTGGTTAGGTGGGGGGGCCTGGTGAGGTGGGGGGCCTGGTGAGGTGGGGGCCTGGTGAGGTGGGGGCCTGGTGAGGTGGGGGGCCTGGTGAGGTAGGGGGAATGGTGAGGTTGGGGGCCTAGTGAGGTGGGGGCCTGGTGAGGTGGGGGAGCCAGGCAATGGCGTTGTGCTGTGGGTAGGTAGCAGCTGGGTGACCTGCGTGGGAGCGGAGCGAAGTCCTGGCGACCTGCAGATGTGTGGAGGGTGATTCTGCTGAGGCGCTGGAGGAGTCTTGCCTGGACTGGAACTTCCGGCTTTGGGTCCTGCTCCAAGGCGGCGTCCTACTCCAATGCTGAGGCCCGGAGCCCCGCGAGCTGTCACAGCGCTGGTGATGTCTGCGGAGAGCAGCTGGATAGGGGTCCTTAACACTGTCAGAGATGGAATCTTCCGACCAGGGGAGATCTGTGGGCACCTCGGTGTGGGGCATGGGGCAGCTCACTCCCTTCCCGCCCCCGTGTCCCCGGCCCCCCATGAGGCAATTTCTGCAAAACCCAAATCAAATCTGACTTTGAATTTTTGAAAAGATCTAGGAATAATGAAAATGTTTTGTATAGATTTTTAGATGAGGGTCAGGACTTGTGATTGTTGGAATGAGGAAAGTCCTATGCAGTAGACATAAGTAAAAAGCAGTGAGTAGTTTTAAATATCACCACACGCATCTGACAAATTTCCTTCCCATCACATTGCTGCTGCTCTCATGGAAATTGTTGCATTTGGCATTATTTCGAAAGACAAGGAGAAGGATATTTCAGAAGTTAATTTGTGACAACTCACTTGTCCTTGACGTTAGACACAGAGGGGCTGCGTTTGCTGCCAGGGTTTTAAAGGATCCCAAAGTGCCTGCTGTTCTGATCAAGGTTAAAGTGCATGACTGGGGACAGCCCTGGCCCACCTCTCCCCTGGCTTTCAGCCTAATGCACTAAGAGGGTGAGAGGTGTTTGCCTCAGTGACTGCCCAGGCCCTCTGCTCCTGTCAGGGTGCCCAGCAGCTTTCCTCCAAGCACTGCCCCTCCTGGCAGGCGGAAGCCATTGAGTGTCCTGTGATTTAGCTTATTTCTGGCCCTTTCAACTGTCCACCCCAAGTTCCACGTGTATTATTTTCTTTTCTCAACAGAAGATACTGAGTCAACCTGGACAAAGAATGCACTTCCTGTTTCCTCTCACCCCACACATTAAAGAGCTATTGTTACCAAGTCCATGTCTACACCAACGCCTAGTATCAGTCTTACTAATAACGCCTAGCATTAGCCTGCTACACCATGCCCTGACACTCCCGAGCTCTTCCCCACAAAGTGCTTGCATCCCAGGCGAGGGGCAGACACGGCATACCCAGGGCCTGCAGGGAGCTTGCAGAGCCAGCACGGAGCCTGGGGGTCCTGGGCACCAGGGCCCCTCGCACTCTTCAGTGGGCCCTCCAATCCGCAGGACTGACCATTTCCCTTTCCCCTTGCTCTTCCCTGGCCCTTGCCCTTCCCAACTTCCCTGAGGACAGGAGGCATTCTGTCCAGCCATGGGCCCAGGGTGGACATTTTTTAAAAGGGAGAATTCAAAGTAAAACAATAATGCTAAAAACAACAGTCTCCTGTTCCAGGAGGGGCTCTTATCAGCCTTCACGCCTCTTTGTGGAAGCCTTGATAATGCTTCCCACTGACCCAGCTACCTCTTCCCAGTCTATCTCCTTTCTCACGTTGGGCTCTGGATCTTTTGCCTGCACAATGCAATTGTAAGTCCGCAGCACAATCCCTGCACTTCTGATTTCACCTGTAGGCAGATCCCGCCCTCCCCAGACACAGCTCTCCTTATGTGGCGCCTCACAGCTGTCAGACTGGAACCTGTTTCCTTCACCTGGGGCCCCGTCTCAGGTGCCCGCGATGAGCCAGCGGGTGATTTCTCCACTGCATTCATCCAGAGCTTATGTTCTGCAGTGTGTCCCCACCCTGGGTTCCTCCTCTGCTCCTCGGTCCTTCATCTGGACTCCACTGTAGAGGATCCCTTCAGACCTGTTTTCCCACACAGGAAGGTTGCTCTTGCTCCCGACTCCAGGTGACCCTTCCGTACCTGACCAACATGCAGGGCCTCCTGCCTGAAATTCTTTTCTCTCTGGAGCTTTCCAGAAGCCTCCCTGGGTCTTCAGTCCCCATGCACCTTTCCCTCTTCCTCTCCAGCCTGTTTCTCAGATGCAGGGAGACTCACAGGCCTCCAGCCTGGAGCCTCCATGTGCCCTCTAACACATGCCCAGTCTGCAGCCTGCCCTTCACGGGCTCCAGATCCTCCCAGTCCCCAGCTGGTGTGCAAACCTCAACTCCCACACCCAGTTGTCCCTGACTGAGCTGCACATCTGTGTGAACAGCTCACAGGCCCCTCCAGCCAATGGCCAACAACACCAGTTAATTTCTCTAACAATGAAAACCCTAACTTTTCCAAGATAGCATTCGTAGACTGCTCATTCCCCATCTGGTCATGTTTGCCTCACCAGAAATGGGAAAATACTACTGAATAAGTGACATTTTCCCTCCAACAACCAGCCCAGTAGACAAGCAGATAACAATGACAAGAAGTCCAGAAATCTCTCAAAACCACAGGTGAAACAAGATGTCCCTACACGTCCCAGAGGGTGTAAGAGGGTTTTGTTGACCAGGAAGAAGGCAGGAGACACATACTGTTTTTCCTGTTCTAGTCAGCTTGGGATGCCGCCACAAATTGTCACCATGGCCCCCCAAAGAGGTGTTCACTTCTCAGGGTTCTGGGAGCAGCCAGTGTGAGATGGGGATGCCGGCATGGCTGGACTCTCCATAGGGTCCTCCTTGATTTCCACCTGTCCCCTTCCCATCTCTAAGAGCATTGGCCTGTCATGGAGGCTGGATCCTTAGGTCCTCATGGAGACCTAACGGCCCCACTCAGCTTTACCCCCAGATACCGCCACAGGGTCACCTGGGACATCAGGGTTACAACAGACGATGCTGGGGGACATGAAGGTCCAGTAGTTAGTGGCTCCATCTGGCAGCTCTGACTGTACATACTCTGACTGTGGCCGTGGGTCAGACTGCTGCGCAGGGGAAGCTGCGCCGAGCTAGCGCAGAGCTCCTCCCGTGCCGCAGGGGTGCGCTGTAGTTACATGGTGCGTTGCTGTACGTTTTATCTCCTGGGAACTGGGGATTTGAAGGGAAATCCTCTACTGTTAATTTTAGAGGTGTTATTTGAAAGGGGAAGTAGAATTAAGGAACTTCTACTCAAATCCTTCTGTTATTAAAAAAATAAATGCTAAAAAAACACAAGCCTGCTGCAAGAACACTTCGTAGCCCAGAAATCCCTGGCATCACCTGCCCCGCGCCACATGCACGGGCTCAGGAGGCAGTTTCCGCTCAGCCAAGAATCCTAGCCCTGGGGATGGTGGCCTGCAGGGAGGAAGCAGCTGGGTCAGAGTAGGACCCTCAACTGGACGTCACGTCCAGCAGACCAGCTTGTGAACCAGGATCCTGTGTCGCACTGTGGCGGGGAAAGTGAGCATGTCCAATTCTGCACCCCAAACTCACTGGTGACTCACTGGGTAGCCCCTAAGCCAGGAAGCCCTGGGTCTGTGGGGATGGCCTTTGCAGGGTGACTGGTGGCATGGTAGCCCCTCCCCTGGCTCCCCGACCCTCTTCTGACACACTTCCCCTGGCTCCCGACCCCTCTCCCTGCATTACCGTCTTTCCTGTTATGGGGACGATTGTCCAGGGACACCTAAGGCTTCACACTGACCCTCCTCCTCGCAGCCTGAGGACCTGGCAGTGGGTGCATTAGGGGGCTCTCCTGCCACAGGGGTTCCCTGCGCAGGCCGGACTAGTTCACGGTACCACTGTGCTGCAGCGCTCTGGACAGGGAGTCCTCTAGAGCACTCTGCAGGGTGCAGGTCTCTGTGCCTAATCCCTCCATGGCTCGGGGAGCACAATGCCCGAGAAGCTGACTCTGGGCCGGGCAGGATGACTTTTTGCCTGATGTTTCACACTAACAAGACCTGGGAAGGCAGTGTCTGTGTGTGTGTGTGTGTGTTTCTTCCCCTGTCCTGTGCTGCCAGAGTCCTGGCACCCCTTCTTCTCCCTGGAGACCTTCACTCACACCTGTGGGTGTTGGGGGGAACCTATAACTTTGCACTAAGGAAAGCTCAGGGGAACAGCGCAGAGCTTCCTCCCGGAGGCTGCTGGGCAAGTCACCAGGGTCTGAGTGGAGAGATGCCAGAACTTTCCTCTCTGGGGGGCCAAGGTGGGAGCTGCTGTCTGAGGGGAGGAGGTGCCCACTGGCTACAGGGAAGACCATTAGGAACTTTGGTGAGATCCAGGACTTGACCGAAGGGAGTCGGTCGCCCTCTGAAACCACGCCGAGCTGGCAGGAAGTGCGGTCCCAGATGTGAAGAACCAAGGAGCGCTGCTGACCCTGCACCCGTCCACCCGCAGCACTGGAACACAGGCACTGCAGCTGCCGTGAGTCTGAAGACTATTTAAGAAAAATGCAGCCTTGTCCCAGGAGCCACGGGGAGGTACCTGATGGTGACATGGAGCCTCCATAGAGCATCCTTCACGAAGGCCTGAGCGGCCCCCGGTGGACTAGTGTTGAACACCGGGACGGTTCACGGAAAGGAAAGGGACCCTCGGGGTAGACAGCCCACATGCTCCTGAGCTGTGTGGAAAGAAGACAGAACCAGCACTCGGTGCTGAGAATGAGCAAAACAAACAAACAACAACAAACCCAGTCCTCACAGAGCTCCAATCTAATAAAAGGCAGAGTCAAGGAATCATCTCTAGACACTCTGTTAATCAAAAAGATCTCAACTTTCTCCAGCGTTTTCCTTTGGAAAGTCTCTTTCTCCTTCAGGCAGGATTTCAAAGTCCTTCAATGTCCATGTTTTGGACACTAGTCTTTGCTGACATGGAGGGTGGGGACTTGACCAACTGCCTCCCAGGGGTACAGGGGCACAGCGCTGCTCCTGCCTGGGCTGAAAGGGCTTAGCTATTGGGGGCTCCTATCTCTAATTAAAATTAAGACCAAAAGCCAAATCACTAAGATGTAAAGCACAACTCATATTTCTCCTGATAATCAAAAATTGTATAAAACCTCCAAATGAGAGTACTGAAAAGCCAGTATGTTTCTGAGTTTCAGATGAATCTGGCTTGAACAGAATCTGGAGACTCTGAAGAGCATTTCCAGAGCACACCACAGAATTCTCAGGTACTCTTCTCTTGAGCAGGCTTCAGGGCCACGACCGTGACACCGTGTCTTGATCTAGTGTCAGTCTGACAGATCGGTGTCTGCACTTTCAGAAATGGGCCAAAGTGCTTCGGGGAAAGCCGGCCCACAGCCAGCTGCTGCCAAGTCTTGGCGGCAGGGACCACTTTCAGGCTGCCAGACAGTGAGCCTCCATCTTTCCTTTCTTGGGGGCTACAGCCAGACAGCATGAAGTGACAGAGTCTCTCAGACGGTCACCTGGAAGCCAGCGCAGCTCCATGCATTATTGTAGACCAGAGATGCTCCGATTTGGGAAGTCGAGGGGGCTTTAAGGTGGAAGAACAGAGAAGAGTGATGGCCAACAAGAGCACTGGCCACAGCAAAGGAGAAGATCGGCAGCAGCGACCAGGTCACGGCTACGAGAGAGGGGGCCTCGGTGAGATGAAAGAAGGGCAGTGGCCCAGCCCGGCTCGGATCTCCCAGCGCACAATGGACAGGTGAGAGGAACAATGTTTCTGAACCAATTTACTGTGGACAAGTATCTACTTGTCGCACGGTTCCTCACTCAGGGCCCTGTGTGTTCCCGAGTGGATGCTCTTTTCCAGGTGATTTTCCATAAACCATCAACAAGGAGCTCAGTGAGTACGTAACCCACTGCAAAGCTTTGTCCAGCCTGGATTTCAGGGCTCAGAGACAATTGGTGACAATCATGCTATTTAAATTTAGAGAATCGCTAGGACAGGGCGATGATCACAGAAAGCTTGGAAGAGACAGAGAATCCAAGTCCTAGAGCAGAACCAGCCAGGAATGGTGAGCTGGTTTCTATTTTATTTATTTCCCCCCCTTCTATCCTTGCCTCCCTCTTTGTGACAAAGGACAGAGAAGGAAGGAATCTGATGCCAACACCTATTATGTTCATCATGCCAGCCTTCCAGATGGGCTGTGCGGACTCTCCTGATAATGTGGCAGAAGCCGTGAGTGGGAAGACAGAGATGGCCTTATCTAGGGGGACCATAATACTCACCAACCATCCTGGGGCAGTACGGGGAGTGGAAAGAAGTACTGCTAATAATTATGCTGCTGTGCTGTGGAGAAGTGTTCCCAGAGACCCCTGTGCTCGCGGCTTGGTGCCAAGGCAGTGCTACTGGACGGAGTTGGGGACCTCATGAGAGGCGAGGTCATTGGGGCTGAAGATCCGTGTTCTTCCTCCTCTTCTAACTTCCAGGCCAGGAGGCGAACAGTTTGCTGTCCGGGCGTGCTTCCTGAAATTCTGCCCAGCACCCCCACCAAAGGCCTAAAGCAACGAACATGCAATCTTGAATGATTAGCCAGAATAGACCTTGTATTCTATCAGCATCTCATTTTAGCTACAGAAAGCTGAATAACAGACCTACCAGACATCAGGTGTACACTGGAACTGCCCTGGGAAATGACGTGTTTATTTTCTTTCTTCTAGATGTTTGTGGGGAAAAGTAAGCTGCCGTTGTGGTTCAGATGTGTGTCTCCAAAAGCTCATATGCCAGACAACACAAGGAGGTCCAGTAGAAAATAGTTAGATGACGATAGTTGTGACCTAGAAAGTGGATCAATCCACTGATGTGGATTAACTGCTGGTAACTGTAGGAAGGTCAGGTGGGTCACTGGGAGTCTACCTTTGAGATATCTATTTTGTTCCTGTCAGTGTTGCTCTCTCTGCCTCCTGCTGCCATGCCTGAATGGCTTTCCTTCTACCAAGGTCTTCTGCCCTGTTTTGGGCCCAGGGCACTTGAGTCACCCATCCATGGACTGAACCTCTGAAACTGTGAGCCCCAAATAAACTTCTTGTCCTCTACATTGTTCTTGCCACATCTTCTGTTTACAGCCACAAAAACAGCTAACTAAAACAGTTACGCTTTTCTAGTCTGTACTCGAGGACCTAAGTACCTTGCATTTCACAGCTACAGAAAACATTCACCGAAACGGGGATTGCCATCCTTTCTGAGGTGCCAGCTTGTAGCAGTTTAAAGGTGTGACAACCTAGCTGTCAACTGAAGAAGGGCTCCCAAAAGGCCCACAGGAAACTGAACACAGCAGGCTCCGTCTCCAGGTGAGAAGCATCAAGTGGTAGTGGTTGTGCCTTTTTGTTAGATAAGGTATTTTCACCAGTGCCTGTGGAGCTGGACCCTGTTACCATGTGATCCTAGAAAGGAAAGGCCAGAGGAGCTGTCCGTGTGTGCAACACTGGAGATGTGGCTCATGTCCACGTGGCAGAAGCGGAGTCCAGCACTGCCTGTGGTGACAGTGGAACAGCTCCGAGAGCAGAAACCACTGGGACAACTACTGTTCAGGCATCGGGCATCCTCCCATGTCGACCCCGAGACGCTCCGCCTCCCTTTCACGGACATGAAAGCCGTAGCACAGAATGGAGGGTTGCCCAGGAGCACAGGTCGGTCCTGCTGGAGCTGCCGTGACAAGATACCACAGTGGGTAGATCAAGCCATAGACACCTGTTTTCTCCTAGCTCTGGAGACCAGCAGTCCAAAATCAAGGTGGCAGCAGGAGTGGTCCCCATCTGGTTGTGTCCTGCCATGGCCTTTGCCCTGTGCATGAGCATTCCCAGCATCTGTTGGATGGTCCAGGTTTCCTCCTCTGATGAGCACGACAATCACACTGGATTAGGCCCCACTCCACGGGCACACTGCTAGGTGTAGGGGCTGGGCCTTCAGCATATAAACTTGCCGAGGACACAGTCAGGCCATGGCAGCGCCCGACCCAAGATTCAGATTCACCTGAGCCATCGACTTCTCTCCGTCACATCAGGCTAGTGTAAGGACTTTGCTTGATGCTGTAAGAGAAGTACATTTCCAGGTTGTGTCTACCCCACAAGAGTTGTCAGTTGTCAGCATAGAAGAGGAGAGATGCAAGCCAACAGCTTAGTCTCAGGCAAGAAAGGAGTAAACGAAGAAAGAAAACGTGATTAACCAGGAAGCCTCCGAAGACTGTAGCATGGGACATGGACACCCTGCCTGTGGAGGGCGGGGACCTGAACCCAGGGTCGCCGGCCCGTTGATGCAGTGGCACACGCAAGGAAGCGAGACACCACCTCCTTGTCAAATTCCACCGCTGGGTGTTGCACTGGGCTCTCTGGGTCTCTGTTCTGCGGGGAGTGGCCCATCAGAGTGGGGCTCGGAAGGTAAACGAGACAATTTCCGCAAATCACCTGATGTTCCTATTATCCTCATGTGAGGTCTCTGTGATTAATCCAGATTTGTGATGAAAGATTTTTAGGGTATTTTTAAAATGTAATATTTCTACAAAGCAATAACAAAATATTTCCTATAAGAGTTGGAGCATGGCTTTCTTTCTTTCTTTCTTTGTTTTTTTTTTTTTTTTTTTTTACCAGTACTGGGAATTGTACAGTAATGTACATAAGCACTCTGCCACTGATCTGTATCCTAAGTCCTTTTTTTAAGTCCCCAGTGTGTGCTGGGTCAGGCTCCTCGGGCCTTTCAGACCCAATGCACACTGTTCTGACGTTGTGTAAAACCAGGGCCCCAGCGGGCAGTGGCTGCCAGGACAGTGAGAGAAGCAGGAGACGCTCCAGAGGCCCGCAGCTGCACCCTGAGGCTCGTCTGTGTGGACGCAGGCCCCGGCGCTAAGGTGGACAATGCGGCTCTCTAGGTCACACTGTGCAGATCACAGTAGCCACATTTCCATGAATGTAGAGGCCGGAGACAGGAGGCAGGTCTCTGGAATTTCAGATGAGACCGCAGCGTCTGGGAGCTCTGGACGGGGTTAAATCCAACCATCCAATATACACTCCTCGTGGTTGCCATGGCAACATGCTCATTCTGCCCACTCCAAGTGTGCTTCTTCCTCCTGGTGGAAGTGTTTACTTGGCGTCTGTTGGGAAGCTATAATTTTTTATTAAAATATACACTGAATTGAAAGGGCACTGAATTGGAATTCACCAAGCCTTTCTTGAGATCACGGGGTATGAATCCATGTTCTTAGGAATTCCGTAAGTCCTCCTCTTACAGCACCCGACTTGTCTCTTCTGAAGGTTTCACTTCTCATTTTAACAGTATTTTTAAAAGCCTAATTCGAAGCCCAAAGGATTTACAAGTGTCAGCATTGTTCTCCGTTCTTCCAGGACCAGGAATCCCAATTCTGGTTAATTAGGCTTGCAGGATTTTAGGAAGAATGGCAAAGGGGTTCCTAATTAATCTACCTGGAAACGTTCACCTGTTTCTTCTCTTTAAATTCCCACCAGACTGGATCTCCGTTCCTGACAGACAGCCACTTCTTGCTGATGAACCTCGCGGGAGCCCTAACTCACCTTCCTGAACCTGAGTCCCCATCCAGAGTCCGAGTCTCAGTCACTTACCTGCCCACTCTTCTCCAGAGCCACACTCCTCCAGGAAGAATGACGTGTATTCAAAAGCAAACAATAATCAGACATCGCGCCCCGATTCCTGTGTAATTACTGGTTCTACAGGGAAAGGAAACGGGGAACAATGCAGGAGGAAGAGCACGTCAACCAGGCAGCAGAGAAGGGCTTCCACGCTGCTGAGAGGAGCCTGTGCATAGCAGAGTCCAGGGAAAGGTGCGCGAGAGAGACTCTTGAGAGCAGAGAGCAGAGCTTTTACAAAAGGTCATCACAAGGATTTCAGTGAAGATCATAAGAGATTAAGAAATCCAATCCCACTACATGGTGTCTCTAGACAGGAACCAAATAAACTGAACAGCAAAGACATAGAAAACAACTCAAAACCCCCCAATTTTGAAGTACTTAGAAACTGGCACTGAGAGACTGGTGCTCATGGTGCAGGAAATGGATTTGGGATGCCCACAGCAACACCAGGGAAAGATGTCAGTGTTCAGAGTGAGAAACTCTCTTAGGACAAAAAGCTAAATTCTAAGTCACATAGAAAGAAAAGCAGACTCATTTCAAATTTCTACACAAAATATTTAAGTGATAGTCAGAAAAAGCATGTGTGTGTGGTGGGGATGGGGGTGGGGGATAGCAAAAATGTGACATTCAAACATGTATATGCTTTAAAAAAACTTTCATTAAAAATAATCTCTAGGTTTTCTTAAATTCCAGGCCATTTACATTGTATTGAAGAGCATGCATCATAGCAGACACCTTGGTCTGGTTTAATATCTTGAAAGAAATACACTTAAAGCTTCATATTGCATGTGTTATTTGATACAGGATTTATATATAAAACATTAGATCTGTACATATAGTTTATTTTGGTCTAGTCTTCTTTTTTTTAATTTTCGTCACATATAAAGTCTGAACTTTGTTAAATGCTTTCTTGTGCCTCTCCTGAGATCTTCACATGATCTTTTGTCATTTATTCTACCAATCTATAAATATATTGACAAAATTCTTTGATGCCAAAATGTCTTATTTCATGAATAAGCTGTGTTTGATCATTTCTATTTTATAGAGTTTTACTCAAAAAGCTAATATTTTATTATTCCTTCTATATTTTTTTTGCTTTAAACCCTATTTAGACTATTTTTGAATTCTCACACCTAATTTCTTTTGATTTGAGTTTGAAGTCTACACTTTAGTAGATTTTTTTTCTACTCACAAACTTTCTGACTCTGGAGTGTTTTGATAGAAAATATATTACAGACATGAATATATTTTTATCTGCCTCCCATTTTAAAATGTTGATTTTATTAGTGCATAATTATATGTCATAAAAATGAATTGCTTTAATTGACTAGTGAGTATTGAAATTTTTATACTTTCTTACGCAGCAACAATCAAGGCAGAAATTATAGGCAAATATTCTTCCCTTCCAATCCCAAACTACCACTAATCTACTTTACATTACCAGAGATGGTTTTAGTCATTTATACAGTTTCATAGTAATGAAATCATATAGTATGCTCTTTTATGTCTGATTTCTTTTTTAACATAATATGAATTGTTGCAATTTGTTCATTTTCATAGTTGAGTAGTACTCTACCATATGGGCATACTACATTTGATCAAATTACATTTTTCTGTTTTTCTTCTCTTATTCCATTGAGTTATACCTTCAGTTTACCCCAAATGGCTGCTGAATTTTGTCAAATTCTTTTTCATTTTTTCTTCCTTATTTTATTAATGTAACAATATACCCTGAAGATGGAATGTTTGTGCAGCGTTGTTTGGGATAAAATCAAACTGATTATATGTAATGTATATAGTACATTGCATATTAGTTTATATATTCATTGTCTTCCATGGGTAGATCTAATTATCCTTTTTGACTAAAAGCCACATGACCTACATTTATTTTTTTCATAGCTAATTTTCAATTATTAAGCCAAAGTAATTTCCCCTCCAAATTCTGAAACGGTATGTATGCATATCTCTATTAAAAATATCAAACATCTCAGAATATTCTGGTTTGTACCTTGAGCCATTCCCCCTCCACCACTTCGATAATCTGCAATTTTTATTTCTTATTTTATTTTTGTTTATCTTATTGCTGTAACATAAATATTCTCTATAGAAGATCATGAATTTTCCTGTAGTTCTTGGCCTATATTGATCATTCATGTGAACATCTTCTTCCTCTTTAATGTTGTTATCTTTCTGGAGTGACTTTTGAACATTTTTTGACATTTTTTTATTCCTTCTGCATACACTTTAGTTTTTATTTATATATTTTTGTTATTGTTTCTTTTCTTTTCTTCACTCTATGCTTTCTAGAAAATATTTTACAATTCCCTAATTTGTCAGTTTTACCACTTTATTATTAACATTCCTATCAACATCTTTACTATATTTTTCATATATATTGTCACCTTTTTTTTAGTTTATAACACTTTGTTCCTGCTTCAGATAGAAAATATTCTAAAATTTTACCATAAATTCCTAATCTATCTTCTCTCAAATAATGGTACATCTGTAATAGAATATTCGCCCAATTGTTCCTTTTGTTTTTATTTTCTTGCAACATTTGCTTCCCTAATTTCTCACCCTTTATCTCTGTGAGTTGATATTTGCCTCAGATTCCTGGCACCCTGCCTAGAATGCATGGCTGGGAGGAAAGGTGGCGTCCAGTTCTGCCACGTATCCTCCCTGCTCCAGACCATGGATAGAATGTGCAAGTGGGTGCCTGACACAGAAGCCACTGGGAGTAAACCTTTTCCTTGAGTCCTTTCTCTTCTCTGTCACCGGGAGCCACCTGACGGCTAGAGGATGTTGGCACTGAGAAGCAGATGCTCAGAGGATGGCAGCTCTGCCTGCCTTGCTTTTCATTAAATTTTCTTTTCTTTTCCAAGCCTTGAAATGGTTATTTTGTGGGATGTGGTCAGTAGTGGCCCCAGTCATCCTAGGAAGAGGAAAGGACCCACTTTGAAGAGTCTCCCAGCCCTCTGCATTCTATCATTCTCTGTGCACATACGTGGGATTCCATGGCTCTCACTTGGCTGATATGTTCTAGTTGATCGATGCCTTTTCTTTCTGGGCAACCTCAGCATTGGATCAGGGATGGGAATTGGGAGCTCCTGCCGTTGGACTGCCTGTGTTGCCCAAGTGAATCGCTGCTCAATTCCCCCAGTTTGCTTTCAGTACTTTCTTCCTTGTTGGACTGATGGATAATTTAAGTATAGCATCAAGCTGAGACATGTTTCCAACTCTCTGGTTTTCCTGAGTTTACTCTCTCATTCCTTTCTTTCTCAATTATATGTGAAACTGCCTGTCCTGCACTGGGCTTTCGACTCAGAACCTGAATTCAAGACCTGCACAGGTCTTGCACAAGCGTGTGACCCAGCATGGAATAATGACCACATGCAATCTTCTACAGTCTGAGGTCTTCCCTTTATAACATGAGATTAATTTCATCATTCTCTTTAGTTGCTTGGACATTGTGGGATGCTTGGGATGCCTTTCAGGTCTCCCTCCAAGACAAAGTCTTTCATTTTCCCCAACTCCTTCAGGATTGGGGATTCACCACTGACAGGTGAGACATGTTCACAAAAGCCTCCTTCTAGGGTTCTCTCCCCCAGGGTTGGTAGTCTTCAGTGACTGGCACTGCAGCATACAAATACCTGTTCCTTTGCTTTGACTCAGCACGGATCCCTGGACCATTCTCTTTCCACAGTTCCTCATATCATCACCTTAAGTCTCTAGTGCAACTGCAGTTGCGTGAATCCTTGTCTCAAATTTGCATCTTATGGTTTGAACATGATTTGTTTCCCAAAAGTGCCTGTGTTAATTTGGAATTTCCAGAGGTCAATTGATCAGGTGATGAGAGCTGTGATTTCATGGGTCCATCCTAGTTTGACTGGATGGCAGCTAGAGGGGGCCAGGCGTGACAGGAGGAGCTGGGTCCTGGGGGAGTGCCCCAGACAGGTTCGCCTTCCCTGTGGCCCCTCCCCTTCTCTCCCTGAGGCCCACCATAAGCAACAGCACTCCTCCACCACACCCCGTCAACAGGATGTTTGGCCTTACCTTGGGCCCAGAGCCATGGGAAAAGCCAACAATGGACTGAATCTCGGAAACCATGAGCCAAAATAAATGTTCCCTCTTTTAATTGTCCTTGTTGGAATATGTTGGTTACAGTGATTAAAAGTTTATTGGCGCATAAGTGGATACCAGATACCAATGAGGTTGTTTCTGTGACCAAAATGACCATGTGGTTCAGAAGCCCTTGGGATTGGTTTGTAGGGGAAATGGGGGAAATTTGGAAATGGGGTTTGAGACGCTCTGGAATGTCATAAGCAGAGGTCGGTGGGCAGCCCTGGAGGAAGTCAGAAGACAGGGATGCTCAAAGGACTGAATGGTAATGGCTGTGCCCGTGAGGCTTTCAGGGAAGAGGATCCTGTTGGAAATTGGACTAGAGACCATTCCTGTTATGTTCGGACAAAGCACTTGTTTACCTTTGGCCCATTCTCTGAGACTTTCTGTGAAGCCAGATTTAAAGGTGATGGATCAATTACTCTGGCAAAGGCAATTTCAAGACAGCACAAAATTCAGGCTATGGCATGGATACTGCTATCAACTTTAGTCAAGTAAAATGTGAGAACTGAAAGAAGAAACAGCTGAAATATTTGATTAACTTGCTATTTGGCTAGAAGAGTGCATGTAAAATTGGAGGCAGGGAGTTTGGGGGTTAAAGTATTATAGCCACTAAAGAGGTGCTAAGTACTTTGTACAGAAACAAGAGGAAAGATGTCTTGAGGGGATCTAAGGAATTTGCCAGACCACACCCATCACAGACTTAAAGGCATAGAAGTGAAAACTTATTTAAGAGACTTGGGGTCACCCTGCTCTCACAGGAGGGACTAGAAAGCTTTTTCCCTAATATTTGTTTCACTTTGTTTGCCACCACTACCCCCACCCCAGCACTTAGAGGCTGGTGTGAATTGACCCAAAGTGACCTGATGATTAATGGTGCTTACAGCAGAACTTGGCACTATCTACATGGTGCTGGTTCTGCAGAAATGCAGGACACTGGAGTTGGGTAGTGATGGCGGCTTCCACCAAGATGTGAAAGAAAGTCTGGGAGGCCCAACAAAGCATAGCAGTATTGGAATTTCTGTCGGCCACCCCTGAGAGGGCTCTACACGAAGTTGAGAAAGAAGTCAAAGCTACAATGGAAATAAGCCCCATCTCATACTAACAGATGACAATAACATGGACAGGTGTTGAAGAAAGCTGCTAGCCACGGAGAGAGCCAGGCTAAGAAGGTGGCCGTAAGCTCTGCAAGCAGCAGGTCCAAATGGTAGGACTGCTCAAGCCCTTTGGAGAGAAGATTTTGCCACCAGGTACCCCATCCAGATGCTGGATGTGGGGTTACAGGAAATGCTTTCCCAACTGGGTTTAGGTTTCCTTTTGGTCCCATTTCTTTCTTTGACCCCATTCCTCACTTTGGAGTGGGAATGTCTACTCTATATTATTATATTTTGGATATGTGTAACTTGTTTTTGAATTTTGCAGGGGATCACAGCCAAGAGTACTTAGATTTGTGGAAATTCTGAAACTGTTAATATTATAGGACTTTTGGAGATAAATTATATGAATTTTACATTGTGAGATGGGACATGAGTTTATGGAGGCCAGGGACAGAATGTTATGGTTAGGATATGAGGTGTCCTCTCAAAGTTCCTACGTTAAAGCAGAAATATTCATAATTTAAAATGATTAGGTTATGAAAGCTGTAACCCAATTAGTTAATGCTAGATTTTAACTAGCATTAGTTAAAATCAGTCCATGCTAGATTTTAATTTTTTTTAGTTGTAGATGGACACAATACCTTTATTTTATTCATTTATTTTTAGGTGGTGCTAAGGATTGAGCCCAGAGCCTCACATGTATTAGGCAAGTGCTCTACCACTGAGCCCCAGCCCCAGCACTAACTGGGTGGGAGTTGTGGGCTGAAGGTGAGTCACTGGGGTTGTGTCCCGAGGGTTTATCTTCCCTGTGGCCTCTCACTTTTTATCTCCTTGCACCTTGAGCACGGCAGTGTTCTCCTGTTCCACCATTCCACTGTGATGTCACTTCACCTCTGGCCCAAAGGAGTGGACTGAAACTCTGACCATGGACTGAAACTCTGAAAGCATGACCCAAAATGAAGTTTTCTTCTACATTTTTTTTTCTTTTTGTCAAGTACTTTGGTTAAAACCAACTGGTACTGTTCCTTAGACCTCATCGGGATGATTTTTCTGAGTGTTTGTTTCCAAATCTCCTGCCCACAGAATCTCTCCAACTCAAAATCAGATTTCTGTGGAACCAAACACAAATCCAAATTTCATAAATATCCAAGTGCCATATCATACAAAAGTAGTGGAACCATCTAGTACCCAATGGCAAGCATCAAAAACTAGAACTACTGGGTTTAAGAGAATACGGTGTGGGAGAGAGAGGTCCCTGTGGTCTGTGGAGTGACGGAAGGGTCCAGGGGCCTGTGAAGCTTGAGGGTGGATGTGAAAGGAGGTGAAAGTGTAGAATTGTACAAGAAAACGAACAAACACTGCCTTCTTCTCTGAAGCTGCGATTCCAGCTTCCTGCATCAATCCTTTTTTGCATCTGCATCCTTAAAAAAAAATGGAAACAGTTAAATGGATGATGACCAACTTGAGACCCTCCCTCCATTTAGAACGGCAGGACCGGGCAGAGTCCCATGGGTGGTATATCTGACAAAGCTGCAGACCCAGGCTGAGCCACAGAGACCATCCTTTTCATTTTAAAGATCCAACACACCAAGCATTATTTGTCATGACTCCACCATAGCTGCTCTAAGCTGTTTGATGTTTACACAAAATGTGCCTTGGTACAAGTCTGTGGGAGGCAGCACCAAGTAGAATGCCTAACAGTTTGAGCATCTGGGACTAATGAGCTATCAGCAAACACTTGGCTTCTGCATGACCAATCTGTCTGAATACTGTGAGTGCTGACTGTATCAATAAAGATAGGCTGTGACGGGAAACACTCGTGTTGTTCAACAGTGTGCTTGATGGCTTAGGTCAGAGGAAGAGGAACCACCAAGTGATGCAGTAGGGTGGCCCAGTAACCAAAGGCCAGTGACCACAGAGGACAGGCGGGAAAGAGATCAGTCTCTGGCCTCTCCTCCCATCTTCCTTCTTTCTTTCCCCTTCTCCTTCATTCTCACTTTTTTGCAATATTCAAAGATCACTTATGAGACACATATGCTCTTCCTTGAGGAGCTTATGGTACAGGAACACAATCAACGGATGTAACTGCTTTAAATCAGTGTTTCAGTCACTTGTAGGTGATGGCTAGACACACGTTGATGGTGCTAATGGTCAGAGACTAAAATAATCTTAGCATGAAGGCATTTTACAAACACTATTTTCATGATTAAAAGTAAACTAGCTCAGTTTAGAAGAGTACTTAAGGTGTGACATGCGAGAGCCACATTCCAGGGTTGGCAAAGATGGGGGTGTATAGACCCCGAGTACCAGAGAGGGCTGATGAGACCCAGGAAGAGCTGTGGAGGGAGTCCGGGAGTCGTGAGCTCACTCTGTGTCGGGAGACACCCAGGAGGACATCGGGCCCTCAGGAGAACTCCGGGCGGGCACTAGCAGACACTGAAGCTCCCTGAGGCCCTCAGCTGCTGATTGGATCAGGCCATCGGTGGCCACAGAGGAACCGACGCTCATAAGACCACTGAGAAAATGGACAAAGGACTCCGAGGAAACCCCGGGGCCCAGGGATGGAGAAGGGTGGTGGTGTTTGAGGAGCGCAGATACTAAATCTTCTCCTTGAATGGACGACTAGCTCCCGTTGCCTGGTCGGTTCAGTGACTAAGGTGAGTTTAGATGGATTTCTGGCTGCTCCCCCAATAAGATGCCCAGGCAACAGGAGAGCTAAACACTGGGCTAAGAGCAGAGACACAGGGCACCCACTGAAGACAGCTTCTCCCTATTCCGTGAGACCACTCGGGAAAGTGCACTGGCCACTTTGGGGCTGCAGAAGGTCCTAAAACCTGACTCATTTAGCCTTGTCACCTTTCTGCTTTATTTCATTATGATTCACGTTCCACGAATCTCATCCATTTGAAAGCACAGCTTGAGGGCTCTCGTCATACTTGGAAGGTGGTCCAGCAATCTCCACGATGCACTTTTAGAAGGTCCACCTCTCTCCCTGGTCCCTCCATCATACTGCCCACCCCAGTCCAGGCCCCACTGACCAGCCCAGCATGCTGCACACTTATGGGCTGTATAACCTGAGGCTTCTGTGCTGGGCCTGACTCACCAAGCGTGTTTGCAGGATGAGCTGTTCTTTGATTAACTTAGGACCCCTAACCAGCACCAACTGTGTCCCTGTCCTCTTCCTTACTCACCTTGCCCTTTGTACTGTGTCCTGTTTATAAAATAGCTTTGGGTATTCTTGCCTCTCTGCAGCCACTCTGAAAGACGAGGAGGGAACCCGTGTTTCCCAGCAGCCCTGGGATCACACAGGCCACCTGGGCTTGTGAGACCCCACTGAGTCTCTATCATGGAATGTGCCACCTGGTAGGGAGAAGAGAGCCAGGCAAGGGGAGTTTAAATCACTTCAGGGCACGTGTCACTTCCTGGAGAGGCTGAGGTTCCCTGAGGTCACTAGTAAACCTGGGCTTACATTTCCTCCAACTACCCCTCTTCAGAGCTCCATGCACAACAAGGAGTTGTCATGCAAGAGCTTTCTCTCAATTTGATCCAGCTATCAACATTTCTTAAGATATTTAATAAATAGAGCCAATGTAAGAAATTAGTTTTTTATCCAGAAAGATTCTCATTGTTTCAAAAGGGCTCAGTTACTTGCCACCTGCCTCTGGCCCACTTTCTCTACACCAATCCCCCCCCTTTCATGATGCACACACATTCAAAATGGCCAACCTCAGTCATTGCTTAGTCCCCTTCAGTTTGAGCAACTGGCCTATTTTTGCCCCAGAACTCAAAACATGCCCGGAATGAGGCAGCTTTCCAATAAACAGGGAAGGAAAGAAGGAGGATGAGGAGGAAGGAAATATGGACACACAGCAACCAGACAAGCAGACCAACCGCGGAGGACACGTCTCTCAGACTGGCGCACACCTCAGTGTGAGCAAGGCTCCTCTTGCTGTTGTAGTTGCATTAATTCAGATATTGTTAAGGGAGATATTTTTTTTTCTTGCAGGGAAGTGTGAAGCAAATTAAACACTGAATATAAAGTGACCTGGAAAAATGAATGGATGCCAACCACAAAAACATTTCTACAGAGTCGGTTCACCATGGTCTCTAGGTCTTTTTCAGTCACAAAAGCCCAGGGAAATGTGCATCAACTCCACACTTGCAAATGCACCCGAGCTGCTGCTGTAGGTCACCTGCAGCTTCCTCACCCTTCCTCTGCTCTTCTCAGGTAATTCCTAGAGGAGGCAGAGCCCACACCATTTCTCAGATGGTGCTCATTTCATTGTTGACTTGTGAACACCACAAACCTACAGTTTGTGCTTTGGATCTATAGTAGTGTTATCCGATTTGCTTTAGAAAGGAAAGGATTGAAAGTTACTTTTTCAACAGCTGTTATTTTTTGGCATGATATATCAGTCTGTGTGTGCCCATTTGTGAGTGCATATGCACACATCTGCACATGTACATACCTATTTAAACTCACATGCAACATAGCACCGCATTTAGGAATATCCTGACACATCAACTTAATGATGAGGAACAAAACCATTAATTTCATTCCAGTGCCAAGACATGTGTGGGAGTCATTATATTCTAAGTAATAAATGTGTCTGCAATGCCAGGAGAGGCGGTGGACCCTCAGTTCTAGCATTCCATGGCTCATCCTGCTATGAGAACATGAACTTCAACATCAGCACCCCCTTTTAAAATTCTGAGGTAGTGTCAATATTGAACCATTTGGTTCCAAATATGTTAGAGACCTAAGTGGGGGAGTGTGGTAGAAGATACACTAAATGATATTATTTGTAGATAAGATTTTTTTAAATTAGTCTTATTTAATTTTACATCATTGTCAATTCACAATCATAGTGTTTTCTTGATGAGAAAATGGACTCAAATGCTTCAAATATCAATATATGTTGTCAAGAGAGAAAAGAAAATTAAGAGCCCCAAGATGCATATGACATGTTGGCTTTAACTAAAAAATGAAAAGAAGTGAAGGAATTTTTTTAAAGTTTAATACAAATATTCTTTAGAGTTAGCTATTAGAAACCAATAACAAAGGAAATAAATACAAAACTCAAGTTAGGGGTTGGGATTGTGGCTCAGCGGTAGAGCGCTCACCTAGCATGTGCAAGGCCCTGGGTTTGAGCCTCACCAC
Organism: Ictidomys tridecemlineatus; assembly: GCF_052094955.1. Lineage (NCBI taxonomy): Eukaryota > Metazoa > Chordata > Mammalia > Rodentia > Sciuridae > Ictidomys > Ictidomys tridecemlineatus. The sequence goes on along the minus strand of NC_135488.1, from coordinate 116,974,551 downwards.
CACATATAAATAAATAAATAAAGGTATTGTGTCCAACTACAACTAAAAAATAAATACTTATTTTTTATTTATATATGACAGAGGAATGCATTACAATTCTTGTTACACATATAGAGCACAACTTTTCATATTTCTGCTTGTATACATAGTATACTCACACAAGTTCATGTCTCCATACCTGTACTTTGGATAATAATGATCATCACATTCCACCATCATTAATAACCCCCTGCCCTCTCCCATCCCCTCCCACCCCTCTGCCCTATCTAGAGTTCATCTATTCCTCCCGTGTTCCCCCTCCCTACCCAACTATGAGTCAGCCTCCTTATATCACAGAAAACATTCGGTATTTGGTTTTTTAGGATTGGCTAACTTCACTTATCATTATCTTATCCAGTTGCATCCATTTATCTGCAAATGCCATGGTTTTATTCTCTCTTACTGCTGAGTAATATTCCATTGTGTATATATGCCAGGTTTTTTTTTGTCTGTGTTAGTTTCCTTTGAAGACAGACATGTAGGCTTGGGAGAGGCATGAAGGTGGTGTATCAGGCATTCATGTGCACGCACACATGTGTGCTCTCATGCACAGCAACATGCGCTCACATATACACAGTATGTGTGCTCCCTTGCTCATAATGTGTGGCATACACATAGCACATGTGTGCATACACATGGCACAGTTTGGGAAAGCAGAAAAATAACTGGTCACCGTAATTACTTCAGCAAGGAGAGATGTGAAGATCAGGGAACAAGACTTGATGTTTATATTCTTTGTATCATTTAAATGTTTACATTTGAATGTTTTTTTCAAACATTAAACAAAAATCATTAAACCACTAATCAAAGAAACTAAGAAGAAAAACCAATGTTTATTGAGTAAATGTGAACTAGGAAGCAGTGCCGGAGGAGCCAGGCCAGAGGGCATAAGATCATGGACACAATAAAAACAAGAATGTGCTGCTTCCTCTAAGCACGCAGTAAGGATTGATTTCTAATCACTGCAGCCTTGGAGTAGATAGGATCATTTTCCTCTTTTTCTAATGACAGTCCTGGTCTGTAGGCCATCCTGAAGTTTCACAAGACGGTACAACTGGTGGCTGAAGAGCTGAGCGCCCAAGCTTCCTGGCGTTCACCACCCACAGGAACTGAGTTTCCAATAAGGATCTCAGCAAACGTGCCGCCTGCCCAGGCTTTGTCTTCCCACCAGGAGCAAAGGGCAGGAACTGTTCCACTTCTTCCTGTAGATTCTCCTCCAGGAGCTGGGACTCCAATAGAAATGGGACCAAGATGACAGAAAACACACTTGCCATGAGGCTTGGCCAACTTTCCAGGGCAATTCAGTCAAACTCGACAGGAGAGCTCTCCGGAGCCTGTGACATGCAGTGGGTGACTAAATAAGAGAGAACAGGGGTTGGCGAGGGGCACAGGGCCTGCCTGGGAAGGGAATGCCCAGAGGCGGGGTGCCCTGAAGATGAACCAGAGCCCACGGGGTTCAAGGGCACGCACTCTGCTCTGCTGGAGTAGGGAGGTGCCCCCTGTGATGTCTGCCCCAATTCCAGAAGCATCAGCGTTGTCTTTGAAAGGTGGAAAGTCTGGAGGCTATCTTGATGGTCAGCTTCCTCGCCCCACGTAGGTTTTGGTTTCTGCTAGGACTGGATGTGGGGCACGGGAGCCACGAGCAAGGAGGGCGTGCAGAAGGAGACTTGAATGGAGCATCCCAGTGCTGGCCGAGATCCGTGTTTTACCTAATTGCTGCCAGCTTGGCTCCTGTGCCAGCTGGTGGCCTAATCTGTGGGGAGCGAGAAGGTCACCCCTGTGTCAGGCCGCTTCCTGGGCCAGATGGAAGGAGGGTAAGGGAGGAGAAGGGAGTCGTGCATGGCTGGTGGTGCAGCCCCTGCTCTACTTGGCAGGAGCAGACATGGATGAGTGAGAGGTGGGAAGGGAGCAAATCCCACGTAGTTCAGCCACTCTTCCTTCCCCCAGATGGCCATCTGGTTCACCATGACAAAAAATCTGCACTCGTTCTCTAAGAACTGCGATTTAGAGAGCGAGACTTTCTCAGAACTTTTTTATTTGCTGATATCCTGATTTTTTGCAGCAACAGAAGAAACAATTAACATGTGAACCTCCTTGATGTTGAAGAAATTTGTATTTCTGTAATTGCCTGTAGTGCTCCTTTCTGCCATCTAAACAGCCAGTGTTGACAAGGACATATTATTTAATCACCACCTTTTGACGACTTCCTTCACGCTGATATAGTCTATTGAATTCTGAATTCCTGTGCAAGAAGTATTTTAAAGAAATGGATTCTTGACACAATAGGGCTTTGACACGATATGTATTCTCAAATCTCTGGTGCAGATCTGCATATTGAAACATCTTATGGCAAACATTCCTGAGCACTCTTAACTGCAATTTTCAATTGCCTTAGAAAATGGCTTGGATGCGGGTTGCAGAGTGATTGACTGAGAGAGGTCTGAGCTCATAATTATCTCCCAGCTAATGTGTACGTTTAGGATGGGGAGGCCTCTTCACAAGCTGAGCTGTGATAATACTCCACAGAAGAGGCAATTGTGAGGAGCTGCGTGGTGAAGCTCTTAGCTGGAGCTCCTCCATAGCAGTCGGCATGCATGGACCCCTCCTCCTCTACCCAGAGCCCCACATGAGGACTTGTCTGGGAGACCTATGGCTCACTGACCCCAGACCTCAACCCAGCTGTTCCCTGGAACCAAAGCACAGGAGCTACAAAGTGATGAGACCGAGGCCCTAACTGACCGATGCGTGGGCTGGCCTCATGGAAGGTGGCCTTGTGTGTCTTCCTGTTTTTGAGTATATCTGTGTTCTCCCCGGGGAAAACAATCCAGGCTCTCAGAGGCTGAGATGCTTGTTTGGGATAACTTCCATGGACGTTTCACTCGAACAGGTATCATGATTAAAAATGTTGAGATTAATGACTGAGTACAGGCCAATATGAGCCACAGAGAAAAACACTTAGCAAATGCGCCATAGGGGGCGTGTGATGGACTTCACCTTGAGAATAATAAAGGATCAGCTATAGAAAGACAGGCTGTGGTCACCAGTGCTGTCCTGTGTTGGTTTTACTGAACCTAAACTCCTGCTAATAAAAGCATGTGGCATTGGGAAAAATTAAGGAGAACTCCAGTCTCTTAAAGCATTAATATATTTGTAGCAAACTTGATTTTTCAAACAAATTTTATTTTTCAAAAACGTCATGACTTATCTCTGACTCGTGATTCAGCCAACCAGGAGTCTGTGATAAGCTACTAGTTGTCAAGGCTGGCCGTGGCAGTGCAAACCAGTGATCCCAGGGACTCTGGAGCCTGAGGCAGGAGGATCACAGGTTCAAGGCCAGCCTTCTTCAAAGTAAAAAATAAAAAGGTCAATGATATAGCTCAGGGATAGAACACCTGGGATTTAATCCCCAGAACCAGAACAATCCCAAACAAATAAACTAAAACCAATACCTGTTGCTTAGTCCTTTCACTGTGTTCTGAAACCTTTACGTCCAAAAAAACCATCAGGCCTCTTCTGTATTTGCAGTGGTTGAGGATGCAAACCACGCAGTGTCTCTCTGCTTTCCCTTCTTCCCTTCCTTCTCTTGGCCCTCATCTTCCTTCAGCCTTCCTGTTTCTTTTGATGCCTCCCAAGTGCTTTCTGCCCCCTTCACGCTCAGTCAGCAGCTCTGGGCCTTTGCTCTGACCCCCCTCCCTCCTGCCTGCCCCACCCTTCACTCGGCTTCACCCTCTCCCTCTCCCTCCTTCCTTCCTCTGCCTCCTCCCTCCCTCTGCCTCCTCCCTCCCTCTGCCTCCTCCCTCCCTCTCCCTCCTCCCTCCCTCTGCCTCTCCCTCCTCCCTCCCTCTCCCTCTCCCTCCTTCCTCCCTCTCCCTCCTCCCTCCCTCTCCCTCCTCCCTCCCTCTCCCTCCTCCCTCCCTCTGCCTCCTCCCTCCCTCTGCCTCCTCCCTCCCTCTGCCTCCTCCCTCCCTCTCCCTCATCCCTCCCTCTGCCTCTCCCTCCTCTCTCCCTCTGCCTCCTCCCTCCCTCTGCCTCCTCCCTCCCTCTCCCTCATCCCTCCCTCTCCCTCTCCCTTCTTCCTCCCTCCTCCCTCCCTCTGCCTCTCCCTCCTCCCTCCCTCTCCCTCCTCCCTCCCTCTCCCTCCTTCCTCCCTAATAGCTCTTGTTTCATGAAGGTCTGACATCGCTTTCTTTGAGGTCCTGACCTTCAGATGATTGGGGCCACTTTTTCCTCTCAACCCATCTGAATTTCTTCTGATCTATTCAAGATGCTTTCAGACCCTGCATCCCTTTGTAGGCTCCCTGAGAAGCTTGAGGGATGGAGAAACAGAAAGACAACAGTGGGGACTTGGCAGAAGGGAGCCTCTTTATGTGCCACCTCGCTCCATAGTAACCCGACTTCCTTTTCTCCAGATGCCTCTTTTCTTCCATTTCCCTCTTTTTTCTATTTCCTGATGCTTTGTAAGATTTGAAATTCAACACACACAGGTTTTAAGGAATGTTATCAAGGGAGTGTTGGATTGAAGGGAAGCTCTCCTTCCCATGGCTTTTAAAGTGGCGTGCCCTCTGCAAGAGGTAAGGCCTAGGGATGCACATGTCTTCAGACCCTGCGTTTGTGCTGGGTGCCTGGTCTCGTCCTGAGGGTTCCCTCATCTTTGTTATTCAAGCCCTGCGTCTCCCGTCCCTTCTGAGCCCTTCACCTCTGTCTAAATTGCTGCTAATTAATTAAATGTCTACTAAAGGCAGTGAAATTTGAGTCATTTGATTCTGCTCCTTCTTGCAGTACTAGAATAGACTCTGTCCTAGTGAGAGACAGCTAAGAAGAATCTGTCATATGGTATTGATTAATCTGATCCATTCCAGCCATTGCTGACTTCCAGCACATTTCTGGGGGCAATTACAGGATTTTTCATCAACAAAACTCTATGCATTTAGAGATCCAGTTACCTTCTTAATCACTTGGTATGCTTCCATGGGGTCTGAGATTAACTGGAGAGCACCTCCTTAGCTCCGCGGAGTTAGCGCTTGTGCTCTCTCTCTCTCTCTCTCTCTCTCTCTCTCTCTCTCTCTCTCTCTCTCCTTCTCCTCCTCCTCCTCCTTCTCTCCCTCTGTCTCCCTCCTTCCCTCCCTCCCTCCCTCTTTCTCCCTCTTCTTTCCTTCCGTCCTTCCTTTATTATCCCTTCTCCTTCTTCTTCTTTGCACCAGGGATGGAACCTAGATCACTATACCATTGAGCTGCACCCTCAGCCCTTTTATTTTTAATTTTTAGATAGTATCTTGCTAAGTTGCTTAGGGCCTTGCTAAATGGCTAAGTTTGATCTCAAATGTGGATCCTCTTGGGTCAATCTCCTTTCTTAGGTGATGGAGTATATTTTCTTCATTAAAAAAGAAGCTGCTGGGGCTGGGGATAAGGCTCAAGTGGTAGCGTGCTCGCCTGGCATAAGTGCGGCCCGGGTTCGATCCTCATCAGCACCACATACAAACAAAGATGCTGTGTCCGCAGAAAACTGAAAAATAAATATTGAAATTCTCTCTCTCTCTAAAAAAAAAAAAAAGAAGAAGAAGAAGCTGCTGCTCTATGGTAGGGTTTGCAAATATTGACATTAGATGCATTTGGATATGTGTATCTTACCTACATATATAATATTTAATCTGTAATAAACACATACACTTTTTAAAACTTTTGCTTAGTTCAGAAGAAAATGATCTCATCTTCTCAAAATAATTAAAGACAACCTTTGTTTAACTAGTTTCCATAAGTTGACATCTGGGGAAATCATGTTTGCAAGGAAACCTTAGAATTGGTTGATTTTTCAGTTGGTAAAAAACGTTAGTCAGTAACACCTAAATATTACTAATAATTGTAATAATGTATTATATATAAACACAAAATCACAGAATACTAGGTGAGATGCGCAGAACAAGAATAAATTTATTTTAAAGTCAAAAAGTTTTACATAGCCACTATATAATAAGATGCTGAATACACAATATCATCACCTACAGTAAATTCCTGAGGGTTTTCAGGTAATTTTTCAGTCTAGAATTCATACACATTGAAAAATATATAGCAGCACGAACACCAGACATATTTATTTCAACTCACAAAAATAATTCTTAAAAATGCATTAAGAAGTTGTTGCTGTAATTCCATGATCCACTCTGCATGGGTCCTGTGCCCTGTAAGGCGTCCTCAAAAGAGTGAGCGCCTGACCTACAGGCCAGCTGAGGAGACCACACATGCTGTGTCCTGCCAGCTCTGCTGGGGAGGATGTAGGAGGAAGTCCAAGCTGCTGTTGAGGAAGTCCAGAGGAAGTCCAGAGCTCTGCTGGGGAGGATGTAGGAGGAAGTCCAAGCTGCTGCTGAGGAAGTCCAGAGGAAGTCCAGAGGAAGTCCAGAGCTCTGCTGGGGAGGACGCAGGAGGAAATCCAAGCTCCTGCTGAGGAAGTCCAGAGGAAGTCCAGAGCTCTGCTGGGGAGGACGCAGGAGGAAATCCAAGCTCCTGCTGAGGAAGTCCAGAGGAAGTCTAGAGCTCTGCTGGGGAGGACACAGGAGGAAGTCCAAGCTCCTGCTGAGGAAGTCCAGAGGAAGTCCAGAGGTCTGCTGAGGAGGATGCTGGGGAAGTCCAAGCTGCTGCTCTTGCTGCTGCAGCATTTCCACTCTGCGGAGGGTATGGCAGGTGGCCCCGCAGCAGCGCAGGTCCAGGGGTACAGTCCAGCAGGGGCATGATGAGATCCAACCAGGCAGGTAGAGGAGCTGCCCTGGTGTAAAAGCTTCTGCATTAAAATCAAGGTATTTATGGAGTCCACACCCTCTTCAAGCTACAGCTTTCCGGGAACCCTCCAGTAGAGAAGCCACCATACTGAAAAGCCCAAAGCTGGCCTCCCCGTCTGGAGTTTATCGTTCCTCCGTGGTTGCTCCCAGTGCATCTTGGGTGTTGCTTAGTAACATAAATGACAATTTTACCTTTGCAGGTTATCAGGGATCTGAGCCAACATATGGAAAGGTCAGCAAGGACCATAAATAAGATGCAGCATCCTCAGGAGCCAAGCACAGCAAAGCCTCAGGAAGGCCATCCTGGAGTGGGCTGTGGATCACGCGGGACGCACATCAGGCTGGGCTAACTCTGACAAAGCTCCACACACCTTATCCCCAGCTTACCTTACTGCATGTTGATATGCAGTATTAAGATGGAAAGTGGCTGCCAAGCCCGTAGTCACATCAAACCACAGCTATGCAACCAGGACTAGATTTTTGCAAGTTTATTGATGTGCATGTCTTAGAAGGCAGAAAGAATATACGTCTTTGCTCACTTTCAGCTAGGTAGAAATTCTCACTTCCCTCAGATTTATCAGAGTTGTCACCTGGTCAAATAGAATTAGATCAGAATTTATTGAATGTCTTGCTGTTATTAAGACATTCTGGATACTATATAGTGCTTACTATAGGTATGCCAAGGTGATTTCCAGTTCATTATAAATGAAGATTTAATTAACAGTTACTATGAGCAAAACATGATTGTTGATGGCTTGCGAAGAAGGGCAGATATTAGATGAAAAATCCTAGCTATGTGGAGCTCTCATTTTTCAACTTATTGGAAACATTTAACTATATGTGAGGAAATTAAATGAAAGAGAATCTGTACTAAGTTCTAGCAAGAAATTCTGAAGGAACCCGTTAGAAAGAAGATCTTGCTAACGTGTGCCAGTGGAGGTCTTGGAGGGTGTGAGAACAAGGGTGCGAACTGAGTGGTGGGTTGGATCCCACACAGGGGCAGGGATCATGAAGGCTCTCCACAGGAAGGAAGGTAGAGTGGCTGTTTCTCCAGATTCACAGAAGGGGAAATGAGTTTTCAGGCTTGGAACCAGAGTGTTTTCTTTCTTCATACCAAATTATGAAGACTGCACATATCCCATGGTGAAGGGTGATCAGTGGAGACACAGATAGGCCCCTGTCAGTCCCGTGCACAGTGTGGACCTGAGACCATGCCTGAGCTGTGCTGCTGGTCACAGGCTGGGGAACCCCTCTGTGCCTTGCAAAGCCCCTACGGTGGCACTGTGGCTGCACGTCTCTGTTTCTCGCCTGTTGGGTGTCCAGTGCACATGGGGGCAGGACTGAAATGATGAGATGCAGACTCCAGGCCTGTGCCTCCCTCAGAACCAACCACACATCAGGCTGCCTGCGGCATGCACAGCTGAGGTGCCCCAGAATGTAAGGGCAGGTGGCCTGACCACACTGGCTGGTGTTCCAGGAAGAGCTTCCATTTATGCCCGCTTCCCTGAAAAATTAATAACCATGTTCCTGTTCACTCTTACAGTTGTCACCGTCGAGGTAATAGATTACCAGGTGATCATGCTAATGGGAACACTCAACGTAAGACCAAGGGTGACACAGAGCTCCCGAATCCTCATGCGGTAACATGAAGGGAGCCGTCTGGAACTTCAGGTGTAATCTGTGTCCTTGTAATGGCAGGCTTCAGAGCTCAGGGTCACAGCTCGTGGGAAAGTGCTGCAGCAGCATTTTCTTCTTATGAAGATATTTCCCCGTCTGTAGGAGGAAGAGGTCTGGGGCTGCTGAGGCGGTGCCCAGGCTCACCTCTCCCAACCACCTCTCAGACGTCGCGCTGGAAACCTCAGCCACAGGGACCTGTTTGTGTCTTGAGAAAGGCACATGCTATGTATCAAAGTTGTCTTTTGAGAGCTAATTATTAAATACCAAAATAGCATTAGTGTGTAATGGACAATTGTAAAAATATGGACAAGTACAAAGAAGAGACATGGAAACCATCGTTCAGGGATTTCCCTGCAGATGCCTGAACGCTCGCCCCTGCATCCCAAGCACTCGCTCACGGACCTGGTGTCGCCAGGCAGAGCTGTGTACAGGAAAGGACGGCTTTAGAACAGATGGTAAAATGTGCCCACGTTAATGGCTTTGTGCTGACCCATCAGATCATTTCTGCCCGGAAAGATTCCACTGCCTTAAGCCCTGGACGTCTCGTGGTGTCAGAAGAGCCAGCTTAAGAGCCATGGCCAGATCACACCTGATCTTCTAAAACCTAAATTAGAACCCCCCAGATTCACCTTTTAATCTGTACATGCGACCTGACCTCCAAAGGACGAAAGCAATTTGACGCAGGGCTTCCAAACCCCGAAACCAGCTCGGAAACCAGGGGAAGGTGTGGCGCTCGGGGCTGGGGAAGGGGAGCAGAGGCTGGTGGGAGCTGTGATCGCGGTCGGGTCTGGCCAGGTGTCTGTTTGGAACCAGCAGTTACTTGAATTCAAAAGGCCTCTATGAACTGACAATCCCACCCCATCTTTTTGCGGCCACCTTCTGCAGGCCCGCGTTCACGTAGAAGCAGTGCACACTTTAAGAGATAATTTCAGCCATGATTTATACATTTAATGCCATTCAAGCTGTTTTACGCATTTTAAGTTAAGTTTGATAAAAACGGAGATGTATTTTTCTGAGCCCTTTTCTCTATAATTCTTAATCCCATGTGCATTTTAAAGGAAATGAATTCCGTGTGTCCCTCACTCGTACACTTAACTCGTCAAACAATGTTTATAAGGAGCCTTTGATATCCAAGAAGCCCTTCGAGTCTTTTTATGAGACTTTTTAAGCCTTTCTCCTCAGAAACAGGAAGCAGTGCTTGGCCACCACCAAAAGAGTTTGCATGCCGAACGGCTTAGGTTCAATCTGAAAAGGCCACACGGCGGCTGGGCTGGGTCTCCACGGCACACGTGTGCTCCAGGCCCGGAGGAGGAGGAGGAGGAGACGGGTTTGATGTGCTGGGAGGCCGTGAACCGAAGGGCATCCGCGAAACACGTTGCAGTTGCCTAGGGAATTCCAGACAAGGTAAGAGCCTTTTCAAATGGAGAAGAAAATCATTTTCCTGAATTTCTGGAATTTAACTCATGGACCTTTTATTTACTTATGCCTGTGTGTTCTGGGACGGGCACACTGGAGACCGCCGCACGTGGACCTTGCTCACATCTGACTGCATCCCGCAGACTGCATAATTTGCATTTCTAACTCTTTCTTCTCATACACTGCTTTCAATTTCCCGTTTTTCTGCTATAATCAGGATCCAACAATCTATGGGTAATTCCTCAGGGACTTGGTCTCCTCGAATCCATAGAGGATACTTACTGCTCATTGTAACAGACACATCTGTGCCTAAAGTTTGAAATGACCTGTTAGTTTATGGTTCAATAAGAATGCTCCAATATGTTGGGGAAGTCTTGTAGGGATGTGTACATAGGCACATAAATTAAGGAGAGGATATCGTATTAGTCAAAATTAAGCATATGCCAACAAGAAGTACATAAAATAAACAGGTCCAGTTAATATCAGTTAATTTCAAATAATTAAGTGATTTAAGAAATAATATTCATGCATTTTATTATCGAAGTTGTCTGGCAAAGCAAGCAAAAGAACTATCTTATGAAAAACAAAAGCTCATTCGAAGTAAGGAAGTAATATACAGATTTCCTAAATCACACTTGCTTTAAGAAGTGTGAAAATCAGTGATTTCAATGTGACCACCACTGTGGTGACCACCGAGCCTGGAGCTCAGCAGGAGCAAGTGCACTTCCCCCAGTGACCCCCAGCCCTGTGTGGAATGGCCAGCAGGGCCGTTGACCGTGGTGACTTACCTTTGGATATCCAGAAGCCCTTTGTTCACTTGACCTTTATAAAAACTCTAAATGAAGATAAAGCAGGTATTAACATTGCTATTTGACAAGAAGGAAGCCAGTCACAGAGAAGTGAAGAAGCTAACTCCAGGCAGTAAGCTGGCCCTGGCCACAGGAGGACACCTGCACAGGGAGTCAGGCAGCTGCTTCAGAAGCACAGCTGGGAGGTGCCCTCCAGAGCCCAGGGTCCAGGTGTCGTGGTCCTGCTAACAGCCAGGGCGTGGCACCACTGAGATCCACCCTGGCTGAGGGCAGAGCTCCTAGATCCCAGACCCACCCTCCCTCCCAGCCCATGACTCCTTCAGGAGCACGCTTTTGCCCACTCGGGGGTCCTCCCACTCTCCAACCCCTCTGTGGCAACTCCTCTGGGGTCGGGGGTACTTTAAGCGGGGAACCCAACCACATGCCCACAGTGCATAGACCTGGACCTTTGTTTATTAAATTCACTCTAAACGAAGCCAAACATGTCACATGAACCAATACAGAACTGTTTTGAAAGAGTTACGTCAGCAGGACAATCCAAGAGAAAGCTCAGATGACAGGAAGTCACATGGAACCGGGTGTGAGGCCATGCAGAACCGCTTGGGGTCCTGCCCTGGGCTTCCTGGCCACCGGGTGGATCAACCACCATGGTTTGCTTAAGTGAAAAGTAAGAATTAAAAATACTAAGGAGGCTCGGGTGTGTAGCTTAGTGGTGGAGCTAGCCTGGCACACACGAAGCCCTGGTCCCAGCACTGAAAAGGCAAACCAACCAACCAGCCAACAGAGAACACTTACCAGAGCAGGCCAAGGTCAGGAAGGGGACTGTTGAGAGCCACAACCAAGTCAAGATGGCGCCTGGCATTTTGCCAGAAGGAGTGGTTGAGAAGTAACACCAGCGAGCCATTAAGATGATGATAATTAAGTTAAGTTGTGTATAATTATTAAGATAATGACTGATTGCTGTAACTGGATGATGCTAAATTGAAACAAGCTGTGTATTCAGTTGTGCATATAAACCTCTGCTGTCCAGCAATAAGGCGGCTCCTGCTTCCTCGAGTGCCCCCTACTGTTGAGTTCTCGCGGAGTTCCCATTCAATTCCCGTTGGTTCTCGTGGAGTTTCCCTGGAGTTCTGGTTTAGTTTCCATTGGGTTCTGGCAATGAAGTAGTTCCTGTTTGAACCTACAAGTGGCTCTTGACCTCCGGTTATTTGTGCCCAGCCAGACTGCGGCAGGGGACCACAAGGAGGTCCAGCCGAAAGGGGGTCCAGAGGGGTCTGCGTGAAGCCGGCCCAGAAGAGCATCTCTGTCTAACAGCTAGACATGAGCTTTGATAGAGGGGGGATCCCAGTCAGGGGTCTGGAAAGCTTCCTACACACACTGAGAGACTTTTATCATCTGGGGAAAGAGAGGCCAGTGCTGCGTTTTGTATTTTAGAAGTATGTCTTTAGAAATCTTTCCCACACACTTAAAACCATGTCCTTTGCAGTTAGGTTTGGAAAAAGAAGACTTTACCAGACAAAGGTCTACATCAAGGACACATGTATTTGAAGCCATTGATTTCATGAGGAGTGATGCAGCCCTGCTCACACGTGGGCTGGGAGCCCCAAGAAAAACAATTCAGGAACCTGGTTGTCAACAAAGTCCACGTATATTTTGTGTGGTTCTGAAATCCCACTAAAAATGAAATTTAATTGACATTCACATGGAACAGTTGGTTGAAAGTTCCGCATGATTTCAAAAGGTGGCTAGAGGTCCATCTGATAGGTCTCTCCTGGATCCTGGAGCTACTGGCCTGCTCGTCCCTCCCCTCCTGCCACCTTCTCTGCTGGAGGGGAGACAGGGGTCCCCTCATCCGTAGGGCTCTTCCCTTGGCTGTGGCTCAGGCCGTAGCGCTGGCCTCGGCACACTGGATTCCTGGTGGCAAGGTGGCAGACACCCACAGTCCACCAGGAGGCCCAAGTCTTCTGCAGGGCTCCACCACCTGACAGCCACGGAAACACCACCTGCTCAGAGTGTGAGCAGGGACCTGTGGGAGCCGCGGGGAAGCCTCTTCAGTTGTTGGGAGAAGCTCAGAACGTGGACCTTGGCCGTGAATAGCCCTTATTTAAACTCCCAGCTCTGCACCAACTCTAGCTGTGAGTCTTACAGGTCACCAACATTTCTAAAATTTAGTTTCTTTACCTGTAAAATGGAAATAATCATATCAAATCTGTGAGTTTGCAATGATTACATTAGAGGATCCTTCACAAACCCATAATGCCTAGCTCAGGACAGCAGTGGACACACGCTGGTTCCTCTGGGTGCAGCTGAGCTGGGGCAGACTCTGCTCAGTCCCTGCACTGGCCACCTTGTACTCGGTGCCTGCCACACCCTCTCTGCTGGTCCACAGGAGCCCCCCTTCTCCAGTGTGCAGGTCTGCAGGGCCTTCCCAGGATCCTGGGGCCACGTGAGGCCCCCTTCACTGCAGGACTCTCAGAGCTCTTGCCCAACATGTACCCATCCTAGACAGTAGCCCAAAAACCTCTCAGCATCTCGAAAGTGATTTTAAAAAAGAAGAAAGATCAATACACGTGAGTATGAGGAGGAAAAGTCTACCCACGTGCAATTAAAGTGTGTCAGCCACAGGGAGCACCGCACGGGCTGTGTGGGTACTGAGAACACGGCCACACTTTCCACCCATTTTATTTGTGAGGTCTCCTTGAAATGCCCTATAAAACTGGGGAACCTGGGCAGCTTTCTCCAGGGGCTTCATAAACTGCAGCAGCTGATACTGGTAAAATAGGCTGTAAGGAACCTTAGAAATTACAGCTTGATTTGGTCCGTATTTACTGCCTGTGTAATGCACAGAAACAGTAAAACAGGGAAGCACACGCTTCCATCTGCGCCACATTAGGACGCCAGGCCTGAGGAGGGCCATTCTTCATTTGGAATGGTGGCCGTGCGCAGCCCGTCTTCCTTTGATGCCCTGCGCTACCTCACGTGCTGGACCGTCGACAGGCCGCCCATAAACATGAATCTTTGCAGTCCCGAGAGCCGAGAGGCGAGCGCTGCAGTCCTCCGACTCCCCCGTGCAGGAATCAGGTATCCCTGCCCCCACCACCGCCTGCGACTCACAAGCTGATCTGCAGTGTTTTTCTTTTGTATTTTAGGGATGGAAAGGTGACAAGAAACATCCCGCCAAAGAAACCTCAGGAGTGAGCATTTCTCCAGGGTATGTCACAAGCAAGACAAGCCACACTCACAGCCAAGCAGGAGGTAGGACAGTGGCGGCTAGGTAGCAGCCGACCCTTGCTTTTCTAGTGCTCTGCTGCTTTACCAGGAATCTGAGACCAGAGTGACCAGAGGAGCACGTGACGGGAGGGGCCCATCGGCTCTCAGCACCCACTTAGCAGGGTTTCAGCAGCGCTCAGGTGCTGCAGGGGACCTGGAGGCAGAAGGAGGTTGGGTGAGTCGAGGGGGCCAATCTATTTCCAGGTGCCAGAGGGGAGGGACACGGGGAAGGTTCTCGAAGGTGTGTCTTTCACCCCAATATTTTGAGAGCACCTTTCTTCTTTGGCAAACACACACTTTATCTTTGGGAGGGGGGAGTCTACACGGGAGACCAGGGATTTCCATTTGGTAGAGTTCATGGTGATTCCCAAAGAAGGTTGACTTAGGCCGGAAACTTCCTTGGGAGATCACCTCTGGAATTAAGTCACATACAGAAAGCTTAAGAGAGGTGGCAAGGCTCTGAGATCAGTGTATGTCAAGCACTCACCAGTTGTGAAAAGTAGGGAAGTCGGTTAATTCCTTGGGCTTCATGTTCCTGCTGGTGACCAGCTCAGGCTCTGACTTCTGCACCCGGATGGTGTCTGTCAACTGGCCTCGCATTGTTCTAAGACTGAAGAAAATGATTTTCAATATGCTTCCCGTGGCTTCCCTGCTCTTGGCTGTTGAGACCAACTGTGACTTTGTTCTCGGGGATGTGACTTTCCTGGGCTGGAGTCCAGCTGTCTTTCTCTGGAAAACTCTTTTTCCTTGGCTGCCATTGGTCCATCCCGGAAGCCTAGCCCCGTGCCGTCCATGGGAGAACCGAGGGCGGGGAGATGTGGTCAGGAGGGCAGAGAGGAACCGTGCTTGTGAGCTCTCAAGAGTACACTCTGGAAGCAGCCTTTGGACTGTGTGGCAGAGGGATGGGCACCCGTGGAGCTGAGATGGCCCATGGGTACAGGGGTCAGGCACAGTGGGCAGCCAGGCACTGCCACAGGACTCAGCCAGGGTCAGCAGCAGCAGGTGCCAGAAGACAGCTGTGGGGAGTTTGGGAACAGGCTGGGCATAGCCTAGCAGCTATGAAGGACACCGGGCTGGAGATGCCAAGAGCCAACCACCCTCATGGCCAAGTCCAGCCGGTGGTGTCAAGAAGACAGAAGCACTCCTCGGGGATTCCTGGAGGGATTCGGGAAGAAGGCAGGATCACCTCACCTGAGTAAGCCGAAACACTGTGGCCATGCACAGGGTCCACTGGGCTGTGTCGTGTGACTGGCTGACAGGCACAGAGCATAGGTTCTTCTTATCTTACCGGACGGAGTGGTTCGTTCTGTATGAACCTAATAGGGCTTAAATAAGCATACACCGCTGGACACACTCCATGTTTTTCAAGAACTGGAAAACCACATCGGGACTACTGGCCTCCGTCTGCAGGGTCTGCACACAAGAGCCCACTCGTGTCCTGTCTTAAGGTCCTGCACCTGGTCAGTGGGCTTGTGTGGGTTCTGAAGTGGGTGCGGTGGAACCTTCCCACTTCCTGGGGAGGTCTGGCTGCTGGGTAGCACAGTGCACTGCACTTCTACACAGGGAACAGTGCCTATTTGGAAAAATGGTCATTTTGAGGAGACAGGTCATGGGAACCAACCAAGCCGTCTCTCAGAGGAAGAAACTGGGGTGCTCTTGACGGCCCATGTCTGGATGTGTTGGAGGAAATTCCAAGGGGCTTTCTGAGGTCCGATGGATGGGCCACCTCTGTGCTGCTTGGGGAACTCTTCAGACTCACTCTGATACTGTCTCCTCCTCTATAGAATGGATGTTGATGAGAGGACTTGCCCCATGGACTCCTTAAGGGGACACAATGAAGATATGTACCTCACAAACACAAAAAGAAGGTGTGTGGACACGGGGATCACGTACACCTGTGGTAAACACGAGTGCACGTGAACAGCACTGTGCACTGAGATCACGTGCAGTCACTCCTGGTCTCCTAGCTCATCCTAGCTGTTAAGGGAAACCCCTTGTTCACACATTTCTGGGAATTTCAAGAAGGCGAAGGCAGAGCCTTAGTCAGCCCTGACCTCTCTGAGTGTCTCCTGGGGACATGGAGTGAAGCTGTACCTGTCTGATCTCCAGGTGACATCCTGCCTCCAGAATCCAGGTCCAAAATCTGGACTCCTGCTCCAACACGGGCCTGTGGCTCTGGGCCAGCTCCATTTCTACAGAAGTGCAGTTATGGAACACAGAGATCATCAGATAGACAGCACCTCTTTGAGCGCAGAGTGAATAAACCTCTTTTAAACAAGTTGCCGTGATGAGCCACGGCCTCCATAGACAGCGGCATTCATTTCTGCAAAAGGCACCCATGGCTTCTTCACCAATCACACCTGGACAAGTCCTGTGGATAGACAAGCCCTCTCAAAGACACCTGCACACAGAGGGGTGTGCAGGGAGGCCAAGATGACCACGTCAGGACCCCCATCCAGTCGCAGCGCTCCTGGGAGTGGTGAAATCCTGCCCTGTGCCATGAATGGGGGTGGGGAGGTTCCCGTGGGTCAGTGGTCTCAGCTCTGCACACTTTGCATGAGGAGGTATGAGCTGGCGGGGCTAATGGACCACAGAACCACAGGCTGGGCGGTGGACACTGCAGACACTCAGTGTCGAGGTCCTCAAGTCTGGAGGTCCTAGATCAGGGGCAGCACATGGCTCCTTCTGGAAAGATCGCTTCCAGCCTCACTCCTGGCTTGTGGATGGCGCCTTCCCTGTCTCTTCCCCTGTGTGTGTGTGTGTGTGTGTGTGTGTGTGTGTGTGTGTGTGTGTGTCTGTCTTCAAATCTCTTCTTAGAGTCATGCCAGTCCTTTTGGATGGGACTACCCAAGTGATCTCTTTTAACTCCACCTTCGTGGACCCTATCTGCAAATGAGGTCACATTCTGAGGTGCCAGGGGTGACGACCCAATATATGAAATTGGGGGGAGACACTCAACCCACAAATATCAGCTGCAGTGCACCCAAATGATAGGAATCTGCAGCTCTAGCTTAAGGACTGCAAGTGCTCACCCTAGACTAGAAGGAGGCATTGGGAGAAAGGAACCTGGGGCAAAAAGAAAAAGAAAAAATAGAGTGGGAAGAAAGAGTGAACATTCCCCAAGCAGGAACACAAGGGAGGAGGGATGCAGGGGCGGAGCTAAGCACTGCCCCAAGGAGAGAACAGGACTCAGCACAGGGGGACAATCAAGTGGGTCTTAGGAAGCCCCTTGAAATTTCCTTCAGCATCCAGACATGAGGCCAGCAAGATTACCTGAGCAGCCCAAAGAAACACAATTACCTTCTACCCTCAGTTTCCATCTCTGTGAGATGGCTTGGCCTGTCCTCATGCCTTGTCTGCTCAAAAGTACTATTTTTTTTCCCAAGTACTCAGTATTTCTTATGTAGGAAAGTATTGTTCCATGTTATTTTGGCTGTCAGCTTCCATTCTGTTTAAAAATTACATCCTGAGAGAGAAGAGAATCTCCCTGCACCCAAGCTCTTTCAGACGTCAGTCTAAAGAATTAGAACCAGAGTAGAGCTGCAGAATTATTGAGGAAAGTTTCTAATGAGAAATTTTGAGGATAATGGGAAGATGCAAAAGGAGAGCAATTGGCAGAATGAACAGGTACCATCTAAACATGAAACAAGAAATGGAGCAATCAAGAAAGAACAGTAGAGAAAACTATTTTCCATGAGGGATCAAACAAAATATAAAGGCATTATTCAGTTGAGGAATAGCTGCCCCCCACCCCCCAGCTGCCTCTGCTTCTGCACCAGGACTGAGAGAGCAGAGCTCTGGGAAGAGCACACCCAGCCTCTTCTCCATGTGCTCAATGTGCACACTTGTGCCTGGGCATGGTGGGTGTAAAGAGCAGGCCCAAGAGCTGTCTCACAAGGAGACTTGGCCTTTCATCCTAGTGACTCAGGCTGTGGGTGGAAGCCTAGAACTAGAGCTATACTGAAAAATTATAAATAAGGTCTAAGACATGCCACATAATTTCTGGGGGTTCATTTTTCAACATCTGGATCTAATTATTAATCTAAGTTAAAAAGTGAGACATACAAATGATTCGGGGTCATGTTTGAATTGATTTAGTGGAAGTCAATTTCTTATATTTGAAAAGCATAATATATTTTGATGAATATAGAAAAAATCATTTTTCTTTAATTTTCAAAACCCAAGAGAAATGTGGCTTCACCCTCCCAGGGCATCCGCGCCACGTCACTGGGATGCAGCCCTTCCTGAAGGATGTCTCAGATGCTTCAGGTGAGGTGTAGCTTCCTGGGCTACATCCATCAGGCCCTCCACTGGGAGCTCACGTGGCCTAGGCAGGTGCCAGCCACAGAACACCTGCCTCCGGGGCTCACAGAGTGCGCTCCACCACCACACAGGTCACACAGTTCTCTTAAAGAAATCCTTAAAACACAGCATCCTCTTACATTAAATAATTAACTCATTTAGTAAAAGTCCAATTAAACTATTCATACCAATAAGCCTGAGAAAAGGGGGTAATTTAGTCAGATTGGTGAAATATCCCCGTCAAGTTGAAGAGCCTACAGAGGTAGGTAGAGCCAGGGCTGATATAGCATGTAAGAGAACATAGATCTGCTCCACGGTCGCTCCCCAGCACCTGGAGTATCAAGAATTCACAAGTAACCATCTCTTTGAACCTGATTCAAGAATCCAAAGTTTTCTAACCTTCTCTACAGTTCTTGACATCACCAAAGGAGCAGAGTACATTTATGTCGTTGGTACTTTTGTGTGCTGTTTTAACTGGACACCACGGTGGCCTGTTGAATGGTCCCTGTACATTCCTCTTCCTGGCGCACAGGTGTCTGAAAAGAGCACCTGAGTCAATGTCCACATCCTCATCTGCATGGGATACTCTCTCTATGGGTGAAGGGCCCAAGAGCAATGACCTCACTGAGACAGCTACCACAGTGGCCTCACTGTCCAGGAGCCATGTCCCTTTAACCTCAGTGGACTCTCAACCTAGCTGTCACCCCTTCTGCCACACCCGAAATCCTCTGCTAACCCACGGTTTTCAGCTCTGCCTTCCTGGACCCCTGAGCTGGGGCAATACTCCAGGGCCACCTTAGGGAATTCCTGAGCTGTTGCCAAAGCCAGGTAGCTGGACCGGCCAGAAAAGAGGAGGAGAGGTTTCTAGATAAAGGTAGCCTATGTTCAGGGAACCCTGGTGTCAAAAAGGATCAGGAGCCCAGCTGCTTTGTGGTTCTCCAGTTCCAGCAGAGTCTGAACCTCACACCAGAAGCTCCCGGAAGAGCAGCTGCCCCTGCCTGAACAGCCCCCACCCAGTGGTGGTTCCGGTCCCAAAGAAAAAGGAGTGGTCAGGACCCAGTGCTTCCTAGTGAGCTTGCCTTGTGTCCTGCATTCCAATAGCCCCTTGCGGAGGCAGGAAGCTCCTCTTTTGACCCTTTGGAGCACCCCAAGTTTAAATATAAACTAAACTGCAAAATAATGTGACTCAGTGGGTTTAGTTCCCTGACAGGCTGAACTCAGGCCCTGGGAGCAGGCGAAGGTCAGAGCTATGGGGCACCTGCAGATTTAGAGGTCAGACCATGAGCCCACCTGAAGCAGACACCTGCCAAGGTGACAATGACCAGTATTGCCACGTGATCTTCCCAGTCTTCCCTGAGAGTGCAGATGGTCCTTCAACTGGATCTGACTCAACTCTTTCTAGAAGGAGCTGCCCATCATCATGTTCTGGAACACGGTTCTGTGCTACATTGGCTTCTGACTCTGGGAGACTGAAACCACTCCATCAGACTTGGTGGTAGTGGCCGCACAATGGCCACAGTGCTAAGAGCCGACTGCGTTCTGGAACCCTGGATTCCATCTGTGCCCTCATTGGTCCTGGTCCTCGAGTGCAGCTCCCTTTGCTCTCCGCAGTTCTGTGGGTGGCTGCTGGTGCTCCGCCTTCTGCCTTTCTTGTCCCTACTCTGCACAGAGCTTCTGGTGGTTGCACACTTGTTCTATTACGTTACATGGCAAGATTGAGGACAGATTTCCGAGAGGTAAGTAAAACCAGGTTGGTGTTCCAGTCATTGGGTTTGATTTGGGAAGTGATTCATGGATGACCATCCTCAGCTCCACCTGAGCCTCTTGGGCCACTTTTGCCCTGTGGGGGTCAATATTTTCCAGAGTCCAGCCAGAAGTCTTGAACCCCTAAGGAACCATAGTCTTGGGCACAGGCCCTGTGACCTCACTGGTCACAGTGTTGTTATCTTCCTGTCTGCAAAGCTCCACAGGAGCCATCTGTCCATGGCTCGGGTCCTGGTCTTGTTCCCTGGTCAGTGTGTGATTGCTCCACTTCCTACGAAGTTCCCAGGGACAGGAGGTGAAGCTTTGTAGTCCAGCCCCTGCAAAGACAATGGTGTCCTTCTCTGCCGGCTTAATCTGCTGCCCATCTAGAGGGTCCCCCTTCTCTGATAATTCAGTCTGAAGGATGTGCAATTCCTCCCCTGGAAGAAACAAAGCATCACGCCTTCATTAATTCCACACTCCTTTTTACACACGTCCTGAATTCTTTGTTGTTGTTGTTTTTTTTTCCTCTAATTACATTTGCTTCCAGTTCATCTTCCTACAGGAGTTAGTCTTGATTGATAACCAGCGTACCTGATTTCCTTCATTCTCCAGAATAGCACTGGCAACATGGCTGTGCAGAGCTCTGCCCATGACCATGGCATGGCTTGGAGCTGCAGCCAGGGTGGGGCTCACACCCTGCCCATCTTCCTACCAAGTCCTTGACCGACTGAGCCGACAGCTTTCCCTTGTTCAGGTAACTGTGTCATCAACTATGAGAATTCAGAGTAGAACGTGCAAATATTAAACAAAATAATCACTTTTCCCTTTTCCCCCCTTTTATTATTTCTGTAGCAATAGTCTACAAAACCAGACTCAATGTCACACCAAACTTTCACACTCACAAACAAAGGAACAGTTCAGTATCAGCCAAACTTCCTTTTCTGGCCTCAAACTCAAGTTATGCACCATATTAACTGCAAACAGCAGGGTCTTAATCATTCTTAGTTGCCAAATAGCCTCGCAAATCACATATTGCGCTGGCTCTGGGTACTGCAAGAGGAAATAAATGCCTATGTTTATGTGGAAAATATGACCATATAACATAATTGGGGGTATTTACATTTTTTTCATGAATATATAATTTCAACGCTGAGTATGATGGGTATTGCTTGAGAATTCTTCTGAAAAATGAAAACAGATTTACCAAAATCGTTAGAAGCTGATTAGTGATTAGTGGCAGTCCCTTTTATTAACACAAAAATAGAGCAAAATAATCAAGGTATTCATTTGTTTTCACTCGTTTAGGACCCATATGCTATTTCCATTAGAGCAGCCGAAAGTTACTTAACGCTCAATTCCGCATTGTGGGACGAGCGGCTCTTGGAGGCAGCACGGCCCAATGGCGAGGCATATGGGAGATTCACTCCCTTTCTCTGAGCAGATGGAGACTAAGTATGTCATAGAAATAATGTGTTTTGTCTCCAGAGGGAGGATGCTGGCTGCTTTGTTCTTAGATGGCATCGCTTGCCAAGCCTTCTGCTCAGGTTAGAATCTGTACATTTTGGGTTTCCATAGACTTTGCTTCTTTCAAAAAGAATCTCCACAGTAGAATCCCAGTAGCACAGAAACACTGGCTTTGCAAGGTTCCGGAAGTCTGAAGCGTGTCAAGGAACTTGAGATTCTTCCAAGGGCACAGCTCTTCACACTGCAGGGCCAGTGTAGCTTCACGGGTTCCAGAGAAGCTCCTGGGGCAGGGAGCAATGGGCCCTCGTGGGGAGAGGGAAGCCAAGATGCGCAGAGGTTTAGCTCACCCGAGCCATCCCGCTGACCCACAGGAGTACTGACAGGAGCCCCGGCACACCAAGGGTTCAGGCAGGTCTGAAGGAGAAGCAGACTGCGGATCCTGGACCCGTCCACCAAGGATCTTTGGGTGCAGTAGAAATCAGTGTAGACAGTGATTGCCTGAGGCTTGGTCCTTGTGGACAATGTGCCTGTGATCGCTGCTCATGGTTCAGAATTCTGTCAGGTACAGGTCACGACCTCAGTGGCCTAGTATTTAGACTTTGCAGTCACTTTCCAAGTGAGTACAGTCTCCAAGATGCATACCACCACGGGAAGCAGAAAACGCTCATCCTGGAACTTCAAGCTTCAACACGTGACTGGGCGTCAGTCTGCCAGGGCTGCTGCGACCAAGCACCACAGCAATGGGGCCTGAGCTGCAGGAATTGATAGCCCCTGATTCTGGTTCTGGAGGCCAAGAGACCAGGTCCAGGTGCCACCTGGGTTGGTGCTGCAGAGGGCTGAAGGGGCTCTGCTCTGGGCTTTGGCCTTGGAGGACCAGGCTCCTCCTGGGTCTTCACATTATCTCCCTCCTTCAGCTGTCCAAGTGGCCCCTTGGACACTAGTCATGAGGGACTACAGCCTGCCCTAATGACCTGGTTTTGACTCGGTCACCTCCGTGGCACCTTTTGTGCAAACAGGGTCTGAGTCTGAGGCACTGAGAGTTGGCACTCCAGGACCGCTGTGGGGGTCCAGCCAACCACAGAGAGGAGCTCGGATCCTAGCGGGTTTAAGGGTGCTGTGACAAACCTGCGGGTGGACTAACGGTTACGTTACTGACCCAGGGAAGCCACCACAGCTCAGCGCCCGGCTTCGGCCTCAGCCAGGCTCGGGGGCCAGGTGCTCTGTGCTCGGCCTTCTGGTTCAGAGTTCTGAGTGGCCCTGGGGTACCTACGAGGCGCACTCTGTGTTCAGTGGGACCCAGGACAGGGCTGTGCTCCTGGGCGAGCCCTCCGGGCTGACGTAAGGTAGCTTGATTAGGAAGGGGTTCTTTGGGTGGTCCTAGGAGGCCTCCACCCCTGCTCCCCACTGGACCCAAACTGCTAGAGAAGCCGGGCAGCACCCTGACGCAGACAAGCGGCCGTGCAGACTTTGGATGCGTTTCTGACACTCTTGGAATTGTAGGGCCCTCGTCTGTTAAATAACAGTGACAAGAACTAGCCTGTCAGTGCCGACGAGAGCCCCTCCGATGCGAACTGATGCCTTGCCCAGGCCTCAGGAAGTGAGGATAGCCGCACCTTTCACTGTGTCACCGGACCCAGGTGATTTTATGCATGGTCTTTCTGATCCAGCTGCCATCCAGTAAGACAGATATGGTTACATTATTGTATAAGAGGCAACTCAGCCTCCAGGTGGGACACAGTCGCTTCTTGGTGCAGAGGGAGCTGGAGCTCATGCCCTGGGTTCCCAGGGGCATGACCTCTCAGGCAGACTGCTCCGAGGCAAAGCAATGTGGACCTGAATTTGTGAAATCCTGTTTTATTTTTCCTCCAAACCGTGACTTTCTAATGACTGATGAAATCTTTAGATGTCATGAAATTTAAGGCATCTCCTTCCTTTAGAGAAGACTGCAGGTAAATCATGGCTCTGGCATCATCACTAGCATCATAGGGCAAGTGCAGCACACATGCGAATCTAGACTCACCTAGAAGTGACAGCACAACAGTTGCAGAGTCACAACGTCAGGGGAATGGGGGTGGGGTATACACGAGTTATTTCAAACAGGAGAAAGATGCCAAGGTGTGTTATTAGGAAGCCACTTTGTGGTCTGTTTGTAAAACCTAGGTTTAGATCCTATTGGATGACCTCTGATCCCTGGAAGCAGCAACACAACTTCTGCATCAGGAGAGCCCAGGGTCCCTTGAGTGTCCCCTTGTACTCATGTGTTCTTCCTCAGAATCCGTGTTCTGGACTGCGACTATCCACCCGCTCACCCCCAGTACTCGGTATGTGGAGTGCTTCACCTGTGCCTGGGCGCACTGGATGTTTCTGTTGGTGCAAATCACAGAGCAAGGAAGCACTGTAGCCAGGATCCTAAGGCTCAAACGCAGGCCTTGGGCAGGGCTTCCCAGCTAGGCAGGCTGCAAGCTTGGCCACTTCACCTGCCTTGTTCATCCTCGACAACGGCAGAAGCAAAGTCAGCTTTACCACTGTCTTCTGTTAGTGGTGAGGATACTCAGAGATCCCATCTGTATGCTCTTGTCTAAAAGCTTGACAAGGCCACCTGCCAATCCTGAACTTTCTTCTAGGAGAAGCTCAGAGGTAAGTACGCCAAAGCATTCTTACACCACTCAGTATCAAGTGCTGAGACATTCCCCGGTTTGAAGGCTGGGAATTTTGGCAGCATGTTAGAGAAGAACTGGAAAGATGTTCTCTTACACTTTGGAATAAATGAGAATCCAGTGCCTGGGATCCTCCAAAGTGTATACATGCGTGTGGTGAATGTATTTATGCCACTGGGTTCTGAACAGTCTTCTTCTGCCGTGTGGGAAGATGGGGCTGCAGGTAGGAGGAGGGCTGGCCCCTTGTCACGGCTGGGCCTGTGAGGACTTGTGAGTTCAGAGGACAGATGGAAAATGGGGCCATTAGGAAGCCTCCTCATTATTCCTTGTCAGTGCTCTGCTCCATTAGGAAAATTAATATATTGACTGTTCCTCCTGAGATGAATCACAGGAAAATGATCCGTGCAGTGGGGGAAATCGGGTTGCCTAGTGTTTGTGAGATATCCAGTGGCATTTCTTTGAATATTCCATGTCCAGGAATCTTGAAGTCTCAGTAACCCTTGAGTGGGAGTGTGTGGACAGACAGCCTGCCTGTGTGCCAAAGTCACCCTGTTGTCAGAGGCTCCCACCAAGCAGGCTGCAGCTTGTCCACCAGAGAGGACTTCACAGTGGCTCAGCTGCCACCCAAACCTCATTTGTCACTTTAATAAACTTTCCAAGGGAAGGGAAGGATTTCCCTGGGTCCCCTTTATCTTTGGTGTGCAAGTGTAATAGGTCATCAAGTGCGGATTCATTTTCAGACCACACTAATCCCTAGCAATCCCCAGGTGGATATTTTGTTTTTATTAATGATCACAGTAAAACCACTGAGCAGTTTCCCCTAATGATGTGTTTGTTTCAGGGAGGAAAGACTGGCAAACCTGGCAACAGAGAAGAGTTTAAACCCAAGTCCAGGCCAAATCGACAACACAGAGCATTAAATAATCTCAGATCCCAGCACAGAGCCCTCCGAGGTCACAGGCTTACAAGGAAGCCCAGGAGTCAGAAGGGGCTGGGTCCCCGCTGAGCATGGGCCCCTCCTGCCACGTCCAGTTTCTTCAGGGTTGTGCGAGCACCAGAGCCTGACGTTAAGTTTAAGCCCAGGCTCCTAGGCTCTGAGAGCCACGAGAGCCTCTTGTCACTGCGAACATAGGTCTACTGCCGTCCACTGGGCTCTTTCCACTATACTTGCTTTTCCCCAGAAACGCAAAAGAATCAAGCTTTCATTCACACTTAGGCAAAAAAAAATTTTGCAAAATTTTCTCATTTGCTCCAACTTCCCACCCTCCCAGTTGTGTTCCCAAAGAGTCGTATCTGGATTTTAAGGAAGCCGAGTCCGCTAATATCACGGTTTAGTACTCAGAACTAGATGCAGGACGGCGGCTCCCTGAGGACAGTGGGTTGAAGGGCTGAGAACACAAAGCCAGTCATCAGAAGCCCAGGGAGAAAGGGTTTGGTACTCAAGGGGACTTCGACAAACTCACAGGGGTGGGTGTTCTGGGAGGTCACCTGCTGGCCCCCTCGGCCTGTCCTGGTGGCCAGGGAGTTGTTTACACCCGTTCCCCTCTGGAGGGGGCTGCTGTGGCAGAGCCCTGGGGTTAGAGGTGGACATGTGTGCATCAAACAGGAAAGTACTCGCTGAATCCAGGGAACAGACAGTGACCAGGGCCAGAGAAGAAAGTCCAGGCAATGAGTGGAGAAGGGGGAGGGGCAGGAGGAGGAGGAGACACGAGTGAAATGGGTGTGCACTGATGGGAGAGCAGTGGCCACTCTGCCTGGACAGGCCCTGCAGAGTGGACAGCAGGTGTCGAGGGTGTCTGCCCAGCGCAGAGGGGTACTGTGGCCCGCAGGCTCTCCACCACCCCACACCCTGCAGGCCGTTGGCCTCCCTCTCCTTGGGGACTGAATCCTCTCTGTGAAGCCCTCCCTGTTGGACACTGCTGTCCTTCTTCAGGGGACAGGGGAGGCTCTCCCTGCTGGGAAGCACTGTCAGGACTCAGGTGTTGTCTGGTCAGCATTCTCTTCATATGTGGAACTCCCCCGCTGTCCCCATATCCTCGCCAGCACCCTCACATCTGGCAGATGTGGCCAGGTCCACTCTGCTTCCGTGAAGTCTTACACGCTGCCGTCTTCAGTCTCGCGGCCCTTAACAGTGAAGGCCGGGGTTTTGCCTGGGACCGCTCTGAGCATGGCGGTCATCTGGCCTCCAGAGTTCTGAGTGCTTGTCCTTGGCATGGAAGGGCCTCCTTTCACTTCCGTCTGACCTTGGAGGGCCCCGCCACCGAGAGCCACATTTCATGGGGTTAGAAAAATAAGCAGGCTCAAGGAAGAGCCAGATATTTCCTTGTTGGCGGTGAATCTTGAAACACCAAGAGAAGAAGAAAATGACCCTATTGTCCTGCCAACCCATAAAAAAATTGCCAGTTTCTAAGCAACATTTGTTATCTTTTAATTAATAAACCTCTCTCTCTGAATTTGCGATTCTTTCCCCGCTCTCCTTTGTCGTCACCCACACTCCACGGAGCAGAAGTCGATTCTTTCCCTGCCGGCTCCCAACAAAAGCCAAGGCCCCTTCTGTTGGGCCAAGGCGATCTCATCACAGCAGTCGGTGATGGAGTCTTAGCTGGAGGACAAGGACTCAGAGACAAAAGAAGGCCAAGGTCACCCTGACAATGTGCCCGTCACTGCTTTCAGAAGAAGCCTGATGGAGGGAGAAATTTGACGTAGACGTGATCCAGAAAGGTTTCTGAGTGGCCCCTCTGTGGCCCCTCTGAGAGCTGTAGGCCTGGAAAGGAGCTCTTCCTGTTGGCATCTTGGAATCAGTGGCAGAAAGGCCCAGGCACAGCTGGATTCTGGTGGAAGACCCCGCGGGTGTTGATGTGGCCCTGGTATCCTTTGCTCACCGCTGAAGGGGACACCAGTTCCACAGGACGTGGCTAATGCGGAAGTGAGGACTTTTTTAGAAGTTAGCCTTTTGTTGCCGCTATTTTAATGAAGCTTTGAATGCACATCACAATGTAACACATTGGGGTGTTTAAGGATGCGTTCGCGCGTTTTAAATAGACACATATGCCCATCATAAAAAGCTGTGAGGAGTCATGTAACAAAAACCCAAAGTAAGATAAACAGAAGAAGAGTCTACACAAGAGTTGTACTAAGGAGGCGCCCTGCACCCACCTCCTGGGGCGGCTGAAGTGGTTGTCTTTGGAAGGGGCTTCCCTCCTGTATACATGGGGATCCACATGGAAGATGTCTGTCCCGGGCCAGCTGGGTCCTGAAGCCATGCCGAGGTCTGGGTCGGAGCGGGAAAGGCTGACTCAGGGCCATAGCAAGATCTGTGAAACCAATACTCCAAGGCCTGTCACCAAAGGCGAACACAAAACAGAAACAGACCGTGGAGAGGAAACACAAGAAGGTGTGTGCAGACGTTAAAAGAAGGCTCTTTTTCTCTTTCTTCCATTTGCCTGGTTTGCTGTCATGGTTTATACATGTTCCCTCCCACAGGAGGATTGTGTGTTTACGGGGTGGGGGGAGACCAATTCTGTGCTCATAAACTGCTCTGCACAGGGCAGCACGGGCGCTGGCTGGGGTTGTCTGTCACCGTGAGGAGGGCGGAAGAGGGCCAGGGGCACGCTCCGAGCCCATCTCTGCAGTGGCTGGCGGAGCTGTATTCACGTCTCATCCCAGAGTCTGTGGCCCGTTCTCCTCCTTGACTCAGCAGCTTCACTGATGGTGGAGGTGGGAAGTCAAGGTCAGATGCCGCCACAATCTGGAGCCGCTGCCCTCTTCTCCCCGGAACCCAGCCTGATGGTCAGCTGCCAAACTGAGCCGGCATCGTTGACTTTATCATTGATCCTGCCACTGATTTATCAAAAACAGTTCCTTAGGATCTTTTTATGTTAATAGTTCTGTGTTAAGCAGTAGCACTAAACATGGCAGGTTGGTCTTGGAGGTGTTTCATGGGTCAATACCAAACGAGCTATACCATGCTCATACTGCAGAAGCATTTATTCAGTACTTATTCTGCGTAAAGCATTAGGTAAATATTGAGGCAATACTAAGAAGAATAATTTATAATTTATGATCTTGAATTTCTTATAATTTGATCTGGATGTCTAATAGAAATAAAACCAAATTTAGTCTTTGAATGAACAAAAAAGTTCAAAAAGTTGGGTGAGTGGTTATTTACAACTGGGAGGATTGAGAATAAGAAGTCAGATTTTAATCACAGGATGACATGTAAACTGAAGACCATACCATATGAAATAATTTGAGCAAAGGAATCGAATAAACTACACTAACAAAATTACGTAGCAATCATTGATCACCTGCAGAACATCAGGCATTAAACAACAAATTTACATGCATGAACTCATTCACAGAAAACAGTGTGTTATAATTCTATTATCTCTGTTTAACAGATGAAGACCTAGAAATCCAGAGGATAAATAATTTTTCCAAGTAAGTGCCAAGCCTAGAATCAAATCCAAATCCTTATGAAAGCTAACAAAGCCCCGGAAAAGAATATAAGGCTCTTCTGCAGATTGAGGCCTTGCATAGAAAGAAAAAAAAAGATATCCTTATGTTCAGAAGTTTCGAGTACACCTGGAGGATGTACAGGAGCATAAATCACAGCGAAGGGCAGGGGGGTGATGCCAATGGGCAGAAGAGCCCTGTGACCTTGTGCTGCGCTTGGACGCCAGAGGACATGAGCACAAGCAGGAGTCTGTTGATGGAAGGTCCTAGTCGACATTCTACCTTCGAGCAGCTGGGGTCCTGAACAACTCAGTTCACTCTTTAGGTCCTTGTTTTAGCCAGCATCATATCACTGTGACCTAAACACCTGACAGGAACGAGAGGAGGAAAAGTTTGTCTTGGTTTACAGTTTCAGAGGTTCAGTCCATGGTTGGTGACTACACAGCTCTGGCCCAAGATGAGGCAAAACATCATGGCAGACGGGCGTGGAGGAGGGAAGCAGCTCAGGACGCAGCAACAAGCAGTAGAGAGGTCCAGTCACCAGAGACAAAACACGAATCTCACAGGCATGCCTCCAGTGGGTACTGTCTCCCACCACACCTACCTGCCTACAATACTACGCAGTTAACCAATATCAGTAGGTTAATCCACTGATTAGGTGATGCCTCTCAAAACCTAATTATTTCACCTCTTAAAATTCTTGCCTTTCCTTTCACATGAGCCAATGGGGAATACCTCCCAGCTAACTAGCCCCCAAAAGCTCATGACAATCTCACCATGCAAAATACATTTTGTCCATTTCCAAGGTTCCCCATATTCTTAGCAGTTCTAGCATTACCGGAGCAGGCAAGTCCAAAACCTCATCTGAGGCAAGGCAAACTCATGGATATTTCCCCCTGTAAAAATCAAAATCAAGCCACATTAATCCAATGTAATGACACAAAATAAACATTTCCTTTCCACAAATGAAGAAATAAGGGCATTAAAAATGGGAATAAAGCAAGATTAAAATACAGTTGTGCAAATAAGTCCACCACCTGGGACACATGGTGCTGTGATGTTCTCTACAAATATCTCATGTAGTTCTGCCTCTATGGCTTTGCTGGTTGCAGCCCATATGCCCTCTCTCCTGTAGCTTGCTTCTTCTTGTTTCCCACAGATTTCCTTGGCAGACATCCCATACTATTTGCATCTCTTGTATTTGGGGTCTCCATTGCAGCTTAGGTCTCCTTCTCCCTTCTTCATGCAGCTCTCTCTCAGGAACAGCCTGAAAGGATTCTGACCCTGATACACTTTGCCTGGTCTCCCAGGTTTTCCGTTGAAATCTTGGTGGAAGAATCCATTTTCCCATAACTCTAACATCTTGTATTACTGCAGAACCAGCACCATGTAATTGATTCCAAGGAATTCTACTAGTTCAAGCAGTAGCCAAGCCTCCTGTAGTCACAGGGTGGCAAAAACCTCTCAGTACCTCTGCAGCTGAGCACAGTAAACAACATCCTAGGCTCCTTTGTATAAGCAGATATCCCTATGGCTTCTTCTTAAATAAATTTTCACTTTTACATTCTTGAGCCTGAGATGCCCTTAAGTCATCTTTCCTATTGTTTCTTTGTAAAGACTTAGCACCTCTTTAGTGACTGTAACAACTACAACTTCCTTAGTCCCTATCCTGACCAAACTCCAAGTTTTTCAAATCTTTAAGATATTTTTTCTGCTCCTGATTAACACAGTAAAGTTGACTGAAGCCATCAGTGTAATTCACGCATCTTCCTGAATGTTGTGCTGCCTTGAAATTTTCTACTCCATTTTAATTAGTATATCACATTTAACTTCAGGCTCATGTCAAGTGTTAGGGCATAGGCAAAATGCAGTCAACTTCTTTTCCAGAGCATAACATGAATACTCTCTAGGTCCAATTTCCAATAGAGCCTTCCTTCTTTTCTGAAACCTCGTGAGCCCAGTCTTTACTATCCAAAGTCCTATTGGCATTCTGGTCTCTTGAAGTCCCATCAGAATTGCCCATTAAGCTTGGCTTACAGCATTCTAAAGTTTTTTCCAGCTTGCATCTCTAAATTTTAAAATTGTTACTTCTATAAACCAGCTCCATAGACTTCTGAGCCACATGGTTGGGTTAGTCACAGAAATAACCCCATTTATCAGTACCACTTTTTGTTTTATTAAGAAATAGAAAATCTCAGCAAAGTAACTGGAGATGTAAAAACCCAATGGAAACTTAAAAGTTTCCCCTTTTCAATTTCCAACAAACTGAGTCAACAGCAAGTGGAGGAGACAGAGAAAAGAATCTGGAAGACAGAGCAGTAAAAATCACCCAATCTGAACTGCACAATAAATAGGAACAATCAGAGATTCTGGGGCCAAATGGACCCAATACTAATGCTCAAATGGAGCTGAAGAAGCCTTGAAGAACTATTGACTAAAACCTCACATATTTGGCAAGAAATATAAGCCTACAGATTTAAGAAGTAGGTTTGAATAAATTCCAAATGGGATAAAGACAACTATTCAATTTAATTGTAATTTTAAAAGTCTTCAAAAGAGAGCAACCCGTGCAGGGGAAGAGCTGCCCCCCGCACCTGCAAGGTAGGCGGACCTGAGACTCACCGGCAGAACAGGCCCAGAAACCTGCGCAGGGGCAGAGCCGCCCTCCGCGCCTGCAAGGTAGGCGGACCTGCAACCACTGAAAGAACAGGCCCAGTAGCCTGACAGCATGGTAGAAACATCTCCCCGGTTGGGGGAGGGACAGAGCTGCCGCCCTTGCCTGCTAGGTAGGCGGACCTGCGACCCACCGGCAGAACAGGCCCAGTAACCCTCGGAGGGGCAGAGCCGCCCCCCGTGCCTGAAAGGTAGACAGACCTGCAACCGACAGACAGATCAGGCCCAGCGGCCCATGGAGGGGCAGAACCACCACCCGCACATGCAAGGTAGGCAGACCTGCTACCGACTGGCAGAACAGGCCCAGAGGCCTGCCAGCATGGTAGGCTCATTGTCCCAATTGGAGGAGGGGCAGAGTCGCTGCCTGTGACTTTGAGGGAGACTTTGCAATTATACAAGAGCAATATAAATACATAGGGGGAATAGTCAATAACACAACAGTTTTACCAAGCAGAAAGAAACGCAAGCAGTATGAAAA
Source organism: Ictidomys tridecemlineatus (assembly GCF_052094955.1). Classification (NCBI taxonomy): domain Eukaryota; kingdom Metazoa; phylum Chordata; class Mammalia; order Rodentia; family Sciuridae; genus Ictidomys; species Ictidomys tridecemlineatus. The sequence goes on along the minus strand of NC_135488.1, from coordinate 116,942,795 downwards.
GACAAGGAAAAAAAGGACCACAAGCAATGCAGGTCAATTCAACATTAGAAGAGGTAATATCTGCAGCAGATGGAACGTCAGATAAAGAATTCAGGATATACATGTTTCAGATTATCTGGAGTCTCAAGGAAGACATTAGACAGCAAAATCAGACAATGAAAGATCACTTCAACAATGAATTACATAAACAAATCCAAGAAGCAAAAGATCAACTATACAGGGAGATAGAAGTTATAAAAAACAAACAAACAGAAATTCTAGAAATGCAGGAAGCAATAAAACAACTTAAAAACTCAATTGAGAATTCTACCAGCAGAGTAGAACACTTAGAAGATAGAACATCAGACAAAGAAGACAAAGTATTTCAACTTGAAAAGAACATAGACAGCTCAGCAAGAGTGTTAAGAAACGATGAGCAGAACATCCAAGAAATATGGGATAACATAAAGAGACCAAACCTAAGAGTCATTGGGATACAGGAAGGTATAGAGGTCCAAACCAAAGGAATGAGCAATCTATTCAATGAAATAATATGAGAAAAATTCCCAGACTTGAAGAAAGAGACAGAATCCCAAATCCTAGAAGCCTACAGGATGCCGAATGTGCACAATCATAAGATGTCCACACCTAGACACATTATAATGAAGATGCCCAACATACAGAATAAGGAGAGAATTTTAAAAGCTACCAGAAAAAGGAAGCAGATTACATTTAGGGGTAAACCAATCAGGATAACAGCTGATCTTTCAACACAGACTCTGAAAGCTAGAAGATCCTGGAACAACATATTTCAAACACTGAAAGAAAATGGATTCCAACCAAGAATTGTGTATCCAGCGAAATTAAGCTTCAGGATGGAAGATGAAATTAAAACCTCCCACAATAAACAAAAGTTAAAAGAATTTGCAGCTAGAAAACCATCTCTTCAAAACATCCTCGGCAAAACATTACAGGAAGAGGGAAAGGAAAATAATAATGAAAACCAACAGTGGGAGGTAGTACAGTAAAGGTGGGGGTAAATAATCAAAGAGGAAAAACAAACCATGTTGAGTAACATAAATAAACAAATATGGCTGGAAGAACAACCCATATCTCAATAATAACCCTAAATGTTAATGGCTTAAACTCACCAATTGAGAGACACAGGCTAGTAGAATGGATCACAAAACAAGACCCAACAATATGCTGCCTATAGGAGACACATTTGATAGGAAAAGACATACATAGACTGAAGGTGAAAGGTTGGGAAAAATCATATCACTCATATGGACTTCGGAAACAAGCAGGAGTGTCCATACTCATCTCAAATAAAATAGATTTCAAGCCAAAGTTAATCAAAAGGGATAAAGAGGGACACCAAATATTGCTCAAGGGAACCATACACCAACAAGACATAACAATCATAAATATATATGCCCCAGACAATGGTGCAGCTATGCTCATCAAACAAACTCTTCTCAAGTTCAAGAGTCTAATAGATCACCATACAATAATTATGGGAGACTTCAACACACCTCTCTCACCACTGAACAGGTCTTCCAAATAAAAGTTGAATAAGGAAACTATAGAACTCAATAACACAATTAATAACCTAGACTTAATTGACATATATAGAATATACCACCCAACATCAAGCAGTTACATTTTTTGCTCAGCAGCACATGGAGCCTTCTCAAAAATAGATCATATATTATGTCACAGGGCAACTTTTAGCCAGTATAAAGGAGTAGAGATAATACCATGCATCTTATCTGATCATAATGGAATTAAACTGAAAATCAACGATAAAAGAAGGAAGGAAAAATCATGCACCACTTGGAGAATGAACAATAGGTTACTGAATGATCAATGGGTTTTAGAAGACATCAAGGAGGAAATTAAAAAATTCTTAGAGATAAATGAAAACACAGACACAACATATCATATCAGAATCTATGGGACACATTGAAAGCAGTTCTAAGAGGAAAATTCATTGCTTGGAGTTCATTCCTTAAAAAAAGAAAAAACCGACAAATAAATGATCTCATATTTCATCTCAAAATCCTAGAAAAAGAAGAGCAAAACAACAGCAAAAGAAGTAGAAGGCAAGAAATAATTAAAATCAGAGCTGAAATTAATGAAATTGAAGCAAAAGAAACAATTGAAAAAATTGACAAAACTAAAAGTTGGTTCGTTGAAAAAATAAATAAAATTGACAGACCCTTAGCCATGCTAATGAAGAGAAGAAGAGAGAGAACTCAAATTACTAGCATACGGGATGAAAAAGGCAATATCACAGCTGACACTTTAGAAATACAGAAGATAATCAGAAATTATTTTGAATCCTTATACTCCAATAAAATAGAAGATAGGAAGGCATCGATAAAATTCTTAAGTCATATGATCTGCCCAGATTGAGTCAGGAGGATATAGACAACCTAAACAGACCAATATCAATTGAGGAAATAGAAGAAACCATCAAAAGACTACCAACTAAGAAAAGCCCAGGACCGAATGGGTATACAGCAGAGCTTTACAAAACTAAGAGGAACTAATACCAACACTTTTCAAGCTATTTCAGGAAATAGAAAAAGAGGGAGAACTTCCAAATTCATTCTACGAGGCCAACATCACCCTGATTCCTAAACCAGACAAAGACACTTCAAAGAAAGAAAACTACAGACCAATATCTCTAATGAACCTAGATGCAAAAATCCTCAATAAAATTCTGGCGAATCAGATACAAAAACATATCAAAAAAATTGTGCACCATGATCAAGTAGGATTCATTCCTGGGATGCAAGGCTGGTTCAATATACGGAAATCAATAAATGTTATTCACCACATCAATAAACTTAAAGATAAGAACCATATGATTATCTCGATAGATGCAGAAAAAGCATTCGACAAAGTACAGCATCCCTTTATGTTCAAAACTCTAGAAAAACTAGGGATAACAGGAACATATCTCAATATTGTAAAAGCAATCTATGCTAAGCCTCAGGCTAGCATCATTCTGAATGGAGAAAAATTGAAGGCATTCCTTCTCAAATCCGTAACAAGACAGGGATGCCCTCTCTCACCACTTCTGTTCAACATAGTTCTCGAAACACTGGCCAGAGCAATTAGACAGACGAAAGAAATTAAAGGCATAAAAATAGGAAAAAGAGAACTTAAATTGTCACTATTTGAAGATGACATGATTCTATACCTAGCAGACCCAAAAGGGTCTACAAAGAAACTATTAGAGCTAGTAAATAAATTCAGCAAAGTGGCAGGATATAAAATCAATACGCATAAATCAAAGGCATTCCTGTATTTCAGCAACAAATCCTCTGAAATGGAAATGAGGACAACTACTCCATTCACAATATCCTCAAAAAAATAAAATACTTGGGAAACAACCTAACAAAAGAGGTGAAAGACTTATACAATGAAAACTACAGAACCCTAAAGAGAGAAATAGAAGAAGATCTTAGAAGATGGAAAAATATACCCTATTCATGGATAGGCAGAACTAACATCATCAAAATGGTGATATTACCAAAAGTTCTCTATAGGTTTAATGCAATGCCAATCAAAATCCCAACGACATTTCTTGTAGAAATAGATAAAGAAATCATGAAATTCATATGGAAAAATAAAAGACCCAGAATAGCAAAAACAACTCTAAGTAGGAATTGTGAATCAGGCGGTATAGCGATACCAGACCTCAAACTATACTACAGAGCAATATTAACAAAAACAGCATGGTACTAGTATCAAAACAGGCGGGTGGACCAGTGGTACAGAATAGAGGACACAGGAAAACAATCCAAAAAACTACAACTACCTTATATTTGATAAAGTGGCTAAAAGCATGCAATGGAGGAAAGATAGCATCTTCAACAAATGGTGCTGGGAAAACTGGAAATCCATGTGCAACAAAAAGAAACTGAATCCCTTTCTCTTGCCATGCACAAAAGTTAACTAAAAATGAATCAAGGAGCTTGATATCAAATCAGAGATACGGCATCTGATACAAGAAAAAGTTGGCTACGATCTACATACTGTGGGGTCGGGCTCCAAATTCCTCAATAGGACACCCATAGCACAAGAGTTAACATCTAGAATCAACAAATGGGACTTACTCAAACTAAAAAGTTTTATTCTCAGCAAAAGAAACAATAAGAGAGGTAAATAGGGAGCCTACATCCTGGGAACAAATCTTTACTCCTCACACTTCAGATAGAGCCCTAATATCCAGAATATACAAAGAACTCAAAAAATTAAACAATAAGAAAATGAATAACCCAATCAACAAATGGGCCAAGGACCTGAACAGATGCTTCTCAGAGGAGGACATACAATCAATCAACAAGTACATGAAAAAATGCTCACCATCTCTAGCAGTCAGAGAAATGCAAATCAAAACCACCCTAAGATACCATCTCACTCCAGTAAGATTGGCAGCCATTCTGAAGCCAAACAACAACAAGTGCTGGCGTGGATGTGGGGAAAAGGGTACACTTGTACATTGCTGGTGGGACTGCAAATTGGTGCAGCCAATTTGGAAAGCAGTATGGAGATTTCTTGGAAATCTGGGAATGGAACCACCATTTGACCCAGCTATCCCCCTTCTCCATCTATTCCCTAAAGACTTAAAAAGAGCATGCTACAGGGACACAGCTACATCGATATTCATAGCAGCACAATTCAAAATAGCAAGACTGTGGAACCAACCTAGATGCCCTTCAATAGATGAATGGATAAAAAAAAAAATGTGGCATTTATACACAATGGAGTATTACTCTGCATTAAAAAATGACAAAATCATAGAATTTGCAGGGAAATGGATGGCATTAGAGCAGATTATGCTAAGTGAAGCTAGCCAATCCCTAAAAAACAAATGCCAAATGTTTTCTTTGATATAAGGAGAGTAACTAAGAACAGAGTTGGGAGGAAGAGCATGAGAAGAAGTGTAACAACAAACATGGGTGAGAGGTGGGAGGGAAAGGGAAATTGCATGGAAATGGAAGGAGACCCTCATGGTTATACAAAATTATATACAAGAGGAAGTGAGGGGAAAGGGAAAAAAAACAAGGGGGAGAAATAAATTACAGTAGATAGGGTAGAGAGAGAAGATGGGAGGGGAGGGGATGGGGGATAGTAGAGGATAGGAAAGGCAGCGGAATACAACAGAGTATACAACTAGTATAGCAATATGTAAATCAGTGGATGTGTAACCGATGTGATGATGCAATCTGTATACAGGGTAAAAATGGGAGTTCATAACCCACTTGAATCAAAGTGTGAAATATGATATGTCAAGAACTATGTAATGTTTTGAACAACCAACAGTAAAAATTAAAGAAAAAAATAGAAAGCAAATATCCTTAAAATATGAGGGGGAAAATTAAAACTCAAGAGGTGGTTATACCATAGGTTAAAATAGCATTTAAACTAGTTATCCATAGAACTAAAGCATAGGTTGATATTGATGAAGGAAAGGATGTCACAGAGCAACGTGCATTGGGCCAAATGGACAGTGTGATGGAGATGAACTGTGTGGTACCCAGGTCCAGTCATGGTTCTACCTGGCAGTCACTGACTTGGGGAGGGCTTCTGCAGATTCTGTAATAGGTCTATTAAATTTTCTTCTCATGGTTTTCGAGATTAAATGTGAGCTAGATAGTAATTGAAGTACAATGAAATGATTGACTTCTATGAATTTTCTGGAAAGAAAGGGACTTTGCATAGGAAAGCAATAAGGCCTAATGAGCTACAGGAAGCAAATGCTGAATAAAATAAAAAGTGTTCCAACTTCCTTAAAAAAAAAAAAAGTCTTCAAAAGAGAAATGTCTAGGCCCCGATGGCCTCATGGGAGAATTCTACCAAGCATTTAAAGAAGCTAACACCAATTTACACAATCTCCTCCAGAACATGAAGAAAATGGAACACTTCTAATATGTTTTATGACACGGGATACTAAAATCAGAAAATGAGCTTCAAAAGAAAGAGACCTGCAGATGAATACCCCTCAGGAGAACTTGCTCAGGTGACTTCAGCCGGCCAAGAGTGGAGGAGATGCTGCGTCTCTGCAGCCCTCACTGAGACAAGCTTTGCCCTGCTTTGCATATGTAGAGAATGGATGCTCTCCTAAGAGAACCACAAATCCACATCCAAGAGCTCAACAAAATCACCTGTATTTGCAAAGAAATTGATAACAAAGAAGACCTAAAGATTCTACCACTTAGATTTGCAAGGTAAAACATCTCCCTCCTTGGAATCCCTATATTATTGTGATAATGTATTTCATTTTCTTCAAGCTAATTTTTGTTTGTGGTATTACTTAAAATGAAAAGAAAAATGCACAATTCAATGGCTCAATATAATTTTTATTAGACTGTGTACATGTGTGCATGTTCCCATCTGCATAAATTTTAAACCAAATCAATCTAGTGAATTTTACATTTAAATTTACTTTGTGTTTGAGATTGTAGAATGATAGAATTATTTTCCAAAGTTCTACATAAACTAATGTCTAGCACTTGGAATTCAATATTCTTAATCTTTGTTCATTTCACTTTCTCCTGAACTCAAACCACCACTTTATAACTCAGATAGCAGACAATTATTAGGTATCCCAACTAGCCACGTGGAGAACAATGAAGAGATGCATCAATTTAGCTTTTCATTGGCACTACTACTTCTAGTGGTTATAAGTGCTTTTCAAAAAGTGAGGTTAATATAATTGGCATGACTAGCAGTGAATAACATTAGCTTTATACTGCCACAGTTAGACAAGTTTGTTTTAGTGTGGAACTGTTTTCATTTCCCTGTTTTGTTTTTATAGCAGGAGAGTAGTCTTGACCATCTTCATGATCACATGCTATAAAAAGTTCTCTTGTAATGATTCAGTAAGTGATCAGTGCTAATTTAATAATGGAAATTGATGGCTGAGGTAATTACAAGGACAGTAGGGAGTTGAAGTAGAAGCACTAAACAGCTCCTGGAGGCAAAACTAATGCTCAACCTTGTCCATTCTACATTCCATGGTGATGACTTGCACCGCCTGCGAGAGGTCTGCTGATCTGCAGAGCTCTGGCCTATCTGCTTCCTCCATAAAGACAAATGAAGATGCATTTCTATTCAGCTAGACCTCAGAGAACTGGCTCTCAACCAGCTGTGTGGTCTTGAGTGGCATGTCTGGGCTTCCATGTTCTCATCCCCAGTGCTGCATTGATACCACCTAGTTCAAGGTCATGATGGGGATTAAACAATTTAAGATGCTTACTGAAGCATCTTTCTCCATTTTTGTTCATTCAGTTATATGCACTGAATTCACAGCAGAGAACTGATTGATTCACTGTCTATCAGTCTAGGAATGTTTCCTGGAGGTGACTCTTCAACCAGGTACAGTACAACATGGAAGCCAAGGGGTATAGAAATGGAAGAAATGGCATTTCTCGGAGGCTCCTACCCATTCCCTGCTCCTTTCTTCAGGATGGTGGAATGAGGAAGTACAGAGAGATGGACAGCAGTCAGAGACAAGGCCTGGACTTACGCAGCAGCAGAACAGCTGACTCTGTGCCTTCCTCTACCCCAATAACTCTTAGATTTGGTCTTTTGATGCTTTCCCATAATTCTTGGATGTTCTGTTTATGGTTTCTAACTTTCTTCGCTGTGTGATCAATTTTATCTTCATTATCTGATGTTCTTTCTTAAGTGATCTAGTCTGTCAGTTATGCTTTCTATTGAGTTTTTTATTTGATTTATTTACTCAAATTGGCACTATTTGCTGATGACATGATTTTATACCTAGAAGACCCTAAAAGTTCCACTAGAAAACTTCTAAATGAATTCAGCAAAGTAGCAGGATATAAAAATCAACACCCATAAATCAAAGGATTTCTGAACATCAGTGACAAGTCCACAGAAAGGGAAAAGGGGAAAACCACCCCATTTTCAATAGCCTCAAAAAAAAACACACTTGGGAATCAACTTAATGAAAGAGGTGAAAGATTTATGTAATGAAAACTTCAGAATCCTAAAGAAAGAAATCAAAGAAGACCTTAGAAGATGGAAAGATCAACCTTGCTCTTGGTTAGGCAGAATTAATATTATCAAAATGACTATACTTCCAAAAGCACTATACAGATTTAATGCAATTTCGATCAAAATTCCAATGACATTCCTCATAGAAATAGAAAAAGCAATCATGAAATTCATCTGGAAAAATAAGAGACCCAGAACAGCTAAGGCAATCCTTAGCAGGAAAAATGAAGCAGGTGGCATCACTACACCAGACCTCAAACTATACTACAGAGCAATAGTAACAAAACAGCATGGTATTGGCACAAAAAGAGACTGGTAGACCAATAGCACAGAATAGAGAACACAGAGACTAACCCACACAACTACAATTGTCTTATATTAGACAAAAGTGCCAAGAACATGCATTGGAGAAAAAATAGCCTCTTCAACAAATGGTGCTGGGAAAACTGGAAATTCATATGCAACATAACAAAACTAAACCCATATCTCTCACCATGCACAAAACTCAATTCAAAGTGGATCAAGCACTTAGGAATACAACCAGAGACTCCATGTCTAATTGAAGAAAAAGTAGGCCCTAATCTCCATCATGTGGGATTAGGCCCCAACTTCTTTAATAAGACTCCTGTGGTTTAAGAATTAAAATCAAGAATCAATAAGTGGGATGGACTCAACCTAAAAATTTTCTTCTCAGCAAAAGAAATAATCTTTGAAGTGAATAGAGAGCCTACATCTTGGGAGCAAATCTTTACCCCTCACACATCAGATAGAGCACTAATCTCTAGAGTATATAAAGAACTCAAAATGCACCAAAAAATCAATCCAATCATTAAATGGGCCAAGAATTTGAAGAGGCACTTCTCAGAAGATGATTTACAATCAATCAACAAATATATGAAAAATGTTCATCATCACTAGCAATTAGAAAAATGCAAATTAAAACCTCTCTAAGATTTCATCTCACTGCAATCAGAATGGCAGCAATCAAACGACAATAAGTGTTGGCGAGGATGTGGGGAAAAAGGTACACTCACACAGGGTTGGTGGGATTACAAATTGGTGAAGCCAATATGGAAAGTAGTATGGAGATTTCTTGGAAAATTAGGAATGGAATCACCATTTGACCCAGCGATCCCTCTCCCCAGTCTATACCCAAAGGACATAAAAACAGCATACTACAGGGACACAGCCACATTACTATTACTGTTACTATTGTTACTATTGCACGGTCTGTTTTGGTGCCTATACCAGGCTGTTTTTGTTACTATTGCACATTTGTAGCACTACAATTCACAATAGCTAAATTGTGGAACCAACTTAGGTGCCCTTCAATAGATGAATGGATAAAAAAATGTGGCATATATACACAATGAATTACTACTCACCAATAAAAGGGAATGAAATCATGGCATTTGCAGGTAAATGGATGGAGTTAGAGAAGATAATGCTAGTGAAGTTAGCCAATCCCAAAAAAGCAAATGCTGAATGTTTTCTCTGATATAAGGAGGCTGATTCACAGTGGGATAGGGAGGGGGAGCATGGGAGGAATAGATGAACTCTAGATAGGGCAGAGGGGTGGGAGAGGAAGGGAGGGGGCATGGGGTTAGAAATGATTGTGGTATGTGATGGACATTATTATCCAAAGTACAGGTATGAAGACACGAATGGTGTGGATATACTGTGTATACTACCAGAGATATGAAAAATTGTGCTCTATATGTGTAATAAGAATTGTAAAGAATTCTGCTGTCATATATAAATAAAAAGTAAATTAAAAAAGAATATTCTGGCCTATTCATTGCTGTTACTGTTTTCTCACCCTCTCCTGTGTGTGAGTGCTTGGATGTAAAACTTGGAACTCCTCCTAAAAAAGTGGAGTGTGATCTCTATCCTTTCTTTTGGACTTTGTCTTGTGACTTTCTTTGAAAGAAGGAGGCAGTGACAGAAGAGCTCCATGTGGAGACTTCAGGGCTGTGTGTTTCTCTTGCCTTTCATTTTGCCATAATCATGAGATGGACACCTAGGCTAAGCCACTCGGCTTAGAAGCCCAGCTCACACAACTGAAGGAGCAGTGCCCAGCAGAGGTGCCCTACCGTGCCCAGGCCAGGTCAGCCACCCTGCAGCTCACCCAGAAAACCAGGGTAAGAGAACTGCATGACATGACGGTGCCTGAAGCCACCTCGTATGGGGATGGCTAACTGTACAGCAAGATAGACAGATGGGGGCTGGGGCTGGGGCTAGGGCTGGGGCTCCGTGGCAGAGCACTTGCCCAGCATGTGTGAGGCACTGGGTTTGATTCTCAGCACCACATACAAATAAATAAAATAAAGGTCCATTGACAACTAAACAATATTTTAAAAAAAGATAGATAGATAGATAGATAGGATATTGTATAGACTAAGCATAATGTCTCCATTATACAAAAACTTTTTTCATTTTGCATTTATTATTATTGAGAAGTTGGTAGGTAAATATAAATTTTGTAAGTTTGATTGGCTTTTGCAGGTTAATGGAAAGACAAATTGAAATCTGATAATTCTTTCCCCTGAAAGGATTTTCCCAAGTAGCCCAGTCTTTCTGACCTTTCCACTCTCTTTTCTTCCTCTGTCCCCTGTCACGTTTAGGGTTGTGAGCACACGGATCTCAGAGCAGAATGAGCCTTAAGGGCCCTCCTAGAACACTGCTGTTTTCCAAAATGCCCACCTGATTGAGATCTGAATGGAGACGCGGACTAGTCCAGCATTCGCTGACATCTCTGTATAATGCATCTGTGATTGTGGAACAATGGAGAAAATTGCCAAATCTGCAATTTCATTCAGAGCAATCTTTTCCCGAGGTTACAGTGATATCCAAGTTTCAGCATTTTACAGGAACTTGCAAGAGGACACTTTCAAAGTGAATTCTAAATGACCGAAAGCTACTTGATCAGAAGAATTCAATTTATAACAAGATTTGCCACTTCAAAGCCAATTCCATCCTTCCACTGTCCAGAGGCTGCAGCATGAATCATTTCCTCTGGATTGCGGTGAGTTCTTGTGCTGGGCTCATGGGGCTGCAATTACTAAGACACAGGGCCTGAAACAATCACCACTAGAACCAATTTCCTTTCTCTCTGTGCTCCTGTCATGCTCACAAAACTCGGGCTCTCTCTAATTTTAGGTTTATTGACTCTAATTCATAGCCACCTCATGATTCACCAAAATTCACGACTGATATGCAACCTCCCACACTTGTATCCATCCTTACTTCCCACTTTCGTGCACCCTATTTATTTTGCAGCCTGTTCCCATAATACTTCTGATCTTCAGCCTGACAGCAAACCCATGCCTATTTGTAAGCCACAGAATCCAAGTTGCATGTTTCCATGCAACCCTGATGGGAGTTCCTGAGGGTCAAGTCACTGCCCTGCAAGCTCCTAGTGCAGTCTCTGCTGCAGACCAGAGGGCAAAAAAGAAAGAGAAGACTCAGAATTGAACAAGAAAACTCTGGGTTGAATGAAATTGTTGGTCTCTTATGAATTTCTGGGGATGAAATGGGATCAAATATGTTTTGTGATCTAGGTTCAATTTCGTCACATCTGAAGCTTATCTTTCTGCACGCTGGCCCTGGTGCTTGAGAAGTCACCACTAAACTCACAATGCCAATTCCAGCACCCTGGATCATGCTGCTAAGTAGGAAACACACACATTGAAGTAGCACAGAGGAGGGTAAGGCCACCCAAGCAGGCACGGTTGCTTAGCTTTGTCTTGACAATGAATGGAGGTTCTTCAAGTGGAGATGTGAGCTGGGAGAGTCTGCGCACACTGATAGCAAGGATGCACATGGAGAAGGAGGGACACAGATCAGTACTGACCAGTGACGTGGTACAACAGGAGGGGAGGCTCCCTGTACAAGAAGTCCTGTTTCTCTCCTTCCTCCTCTTGCAAGGAGGTGGAGCAGAGCCTCCTTCTCTACCTGTTGGCAGTGGGAGATATTTATTATTTTGGAAACATGAGGTAGTTTGCAGAGCAATATCCAAAAACCAACATCCTCACTTCCACAAAATGAGCTTTACTCTATCCTAGGATGGGCAAGAAAACATTCTTTCTGTTGGGATGAACAAAAAAAGGAGAGATGAATGAGAACCATGGAATGATTCTCAAGTTTTGGGGTTGCAGGATCACTTTCTACTCTTCAAAAGTTACTTGGTACCATAAAAAAATTGTATTGATGTAGGTAATATCTAACAGTATATATTTTATTATATTATAAATCAAATTAGTACCTATGAATATAGTTATTATAAATTAAAATATTACAAAATAAAACTTTTTAAAATATTTACTTATTAAATATACCTGCTACTGGAAACATGAATCGTATATTTACATAAAACATTTTTCAAATACTAAAAATAATGAAAATAATGATATTCTTTTTATCTCTTTACATTTTCATAACTGCCTTTAATATCTAGCTTTATAGAAGACTTTTGTATTTTATTATGCGCATTCATTTTATTAATAGGTTATTTAGGCTCAGGTATAAAGAAATCTAGGCTTATATAATATTCACAAAGGAAGGAGCATTTTGATAATTTTTTAGATGATTGTGAATGTTCTTTAAAACCATGCCTAAGTTTGACAAATGATATTTTCTTGAAAGTTATTCACAGTACGAAATACTTGCATATCATGTTATACCAAGATTCATTGCTTTATTCTACACCGTAAATAGATCTTTCCCATGTTTGATTTTGTGATACTAGGTACTAATCACTTGGGGAATATTGGTTTATATAGACCTTCCAAGTATTTACTCTTATCATTATGTAATATCAAAAAGCACCAATCTCATCAAAAAGTCTTCGAATATTGGGGCGCTGTAAAGCTCATGGTGGCAGATTGAAGCAGCACTGCAAAATCCTAATTTTCACCTCAGAGCTCAAGTTTTATTATCTGCAGCAAATATTGTGATTTGTTTTCCTTGAAATGTCAGTCACTCCCTTCATTTCTGAGAAAATGTCTCCCAAATGCTCCAGCCTTAACTGTCCGGATTTTCCCCATTGTCTGTTGTTCTCTCCAGCAGACGCTGTGTGGTGTGTGAAGCACAGTTTAGCTTGAGACTCTCTTCTTCAAGTGCTTTTCCTAGGGATGACCATGGTGTTTCGGTACTCATTTGAAGTGCTTTAGGTGCATTTTCCCTTTCCTTGCACAGAACATTAAAAAGACATATCCATAGGGTCAGGATTTAATGAAATGATAATTGCAAGTTTTCATCGAGGATTTTCTTGCTAAAATTGGCTTTTTCCTGTGACTCTGGGTGGGGTAAAGGAGCTTAGCTCGCTGTCACTGAGGTGTGCTGAGACATCTGCTGATGTCCGCTGTTGCCTTCCTACTACCAGAGCAAATACCAACACAGTGGGGAAGCAAGTGATTTCTTAGTGGCCTTATGAAAATAATTTTAACTCCATGGCTGCCCTGCAGGTGTCTCAGGCTTTTCGCAGAGGCCGGGGAGCACACTCTAGAATTCCTGGTGTAGGCAGGATGCAGAAAGAGGATTTTGGAGTGCAAACCCTGATAGGTGGAAAAGGACCCCTGCTTCTCACCAAGGACAGGTTGGACAAGGAGGGGCTGTCTGGAGGTTGGGACCGCCCACTGCTGCCTTTTTGCAGTGCACCCCAAAGTAAGCCACATGTCACATAGACATGTCCTCAAAATGCCTTAGGGGGAAAAGGTAGAATTCTGGGCTACTCCTGTGAATTTAAATGCGAAGAGCAGCGTATAGTACCCCTGGGATATATACCTTTGTCAGGTTCCTGGTGGTGCTCACCAGATCTTGGGTGGTTTGGAACCTGTGGCCTCGGGAGCTCCCGAGTGTGCTGTTGACTTGTGTTTTTCTGTGTCTACTCATGGAGGTCAACAGCGTGCAAGATGGCAGCATGTCTTCTCCTTGATCCCAGGGGCCTTAGAAACTCCACCAGAGACTCCAACCAGAGAGTTGATTTCAGAGATGTAAGATTCAGTAGTCTGAGAATATTTATGTGGAGAGATTAAGGAGAAGAGTTTTGTATTTTTTTTTTTATGTTGGCATGATGTAAATTTGTATCAAGACTCCAAGTCCCTTTCAAGTCTCTTGGACCATGCCTTTTGGGATATTTTTATATTTCCTGAAAACTTTGCAAGAATCTTCTGCTATTAATAGGTTAAACACAACATTTCAACTTAAAAACAAATGGACATTTCTCTTGTTGGACAAGTGACAGATCATAATAAGGTTAAGATCATTAAAGAAAAAAGTGTATGCATGAGTGATATTTAAAAGCCTATGCTTTTAGGAAAAGGTGAGTTTTAAAGCTATAGAACAAGATATATTCCATGTTTTATAATTATGTCAAAATGAGTTCCATTGTCATATATAACTAAAAAGAAGCAGTAATAATACTTCGACTCCTGACCCACCCAAGCCCCCAGGGATCCCGTGCTGTTGAGCATGTGCGTGTGTCAGGAGCTGGAGCACCGGTCACCAGCTGGGCCCTCAGGCCAATGTGCTCCCACATGCCCAACGACTGTGGGAAGAGCCACAGAAATGAGTCATCATGGAGGGGATGCACACAGCCACCCGGCACGGCCTGGCTGCACTCACCCTGGAAAGTGTTCAGGCTGCTCTTAGGGATTGTGACCATCCCTCCATGTCTCTCATGAGGATGGGCTTCCCACCTGAGGCAGTGATTGGCCCGTCTTTCCTTCTGAAGACTGGTGAGAAAAAGTCCCTTGGTAAGGCCCTGTTACACTGATTGGATAAATCAAAGAATTGGGTATGAGAATTTTCTTTGAGAAATTTTCTTGAGAAGGTAGTATTCCTTCTGGGAATCACCAAACCCTGAACATGGCCCCAGAGGAAAACCCTAGCACTCTCCAAAGTGACCTACCTACAGTGGTGCCGTGTCTCCACTTTCTCCCGAGGTCTAGTAGATTTTACTGAATAGTGTTGCTGTTTCTTCATTTTTGCAGGCCTTTAGGACAATTTTCCAGAATATTAAAGTACTTTTTAAAAAAAAATACTTTTTTAGAATTTATTGTCAGTCCATTGGGGATTGGGCCCATGGAGGCAGCGTCTCTTGCCACTCTTCTACATTGTCCCTGACAGGTGTCCTTAATGATCTGACCTGTTAGCACAGATGAGCAGGCAGCCTCCCTCCTGCTCTTCCTCCTCTTCCTTTTCATTAGGAGGAAATGTGAGCAGGAGGCAGAATTTGAAGCTAATATTAGTCACAGTAATGAGCAAGGTATTGGGTGACGTAGGGACCAGGGATTCTATTAATGACTGTCAATCTGTGATTTCTGGGCAGACCCTCTTCCTGTTGCATGAATGACTTCAGGTGTTGACTGTGGATGTCAGACTCCCCAAAATCATTTTGAGAATCCACATCATTCTGTTCTGTTGTTGTTGCATTGGTTTTTGAAGTTGGATATTTTGTTTCTTAATTTATTGCAAAGCTGGTGCTTCATTGTATAACAATAACACCAGACAACGCAGTGTATTATAAAATTAAGACAGTATTGGTCTTCATGCCACACTTTCCCCCACTCCCAGTTACTTCCAGTGGGAAGTTCACTAAGTATTCTGGCTTGACTCCACAGATGAACGTAAGCAAGCCACAGTATTGTCCAAGGCGGATACATCAGTCTGATTCAAAACCACTTCCAGGTGGCTTCATTTGTGTTAGTGTAGAGAGTGACTTCTTCTTTTCAGCTCCGTGTGCCTTTTGTTTGAAAGAGTCCTCGGAGTGGTTCTCTCTCCCTTTCTCACTCCCATGGGGCAGAATTGAGTTCCACATGCAGTTCACGGCTGCAGCCTGGAAGCCAGATTGGAGTTCCCACCCAGAGTGCAGACTTGTGTGGTTCCAGGAGAGAAGCTTCTCGCTCTTCCCTTCACACCAGGCAGGCAGCTCGTTGACTTCCACACCATGCTCACCTTTGTCTTCAGCCCAGGCCTAGGAGTTAGAGACCATTGCTGCCATGCCACCAGGGAGCAGAATACAGAATACAGGTGCATTCCTTTGGGACCCACGTCAAATTCCTGGCCTCCATCGACTGGTCCTTGTCTCCATGCACCAGGCCAAATATGTCCAGCGCCTTTACCCACTCTGCTCCAGGTTGGGGAGATGTGTATCACTGTACTGCTCTGTAAACACCTAATGCATAATCAACACATATTAAAATCTTTCATGAACAATTGCTTTTACTTGAGGTATGGCAGAGACACACATCCCTTTCATATAAACTTACATGTCATCTTGACTGGAATTTTCCTAAACATTTTGTTTTCTTTAATTTTCATTAAAAACTCTTCAAATTGAGTGATAATTTGTCCCTTTTGCAACTTGACAAAATGAATCTGAAGTCGATTATGTAACTGTTAGGAGTTATAATGCTATTTTTTGTTAAAGTCACTAATAGAAGCCAAGTCCCCAGAATTAAGTCCCCAGGTCCTTTTCATTTTGCAATTCTGTGGAGGAGGCTGGAAATAATTTTTGAAATTAGCATAAGTTTATTTTGAAAATATTTTATTTTAAAAATTTTTTTCTTTAAAGTATTCAAATAAATATATCAAAGCAATTTTACCAAGGTGCCTTTTTCCTAAAGAGATGAAAAGTGCGCTATTTCAGAGTCCATTTTTCTTAAATTGTTCCACTCACAATTTATTCACTTTTATTGTAGTTGTCTAAGGACAAAAGGTAGAAGACTACAGCTGTCTCCTAATTGTTTCTGAAGATCACTAATAAAATCAATAGTCTACACCCAGGAAAGACTAGTATTAAGTGCCACAGAAAAATTACAGAAAGAATAGGTATTGAAAGGAAAGGCACCTGTGTCTGTGTGTCCAGGCCGGAGGAGCAGTCACTTAAAGGGCATGAACTGCCTTGTGGATGGAGTGTGGTGTCTCCTTATAGTCCTGTGACCCCCAGGCTTCAGCTTCACACCCAAAGGAACTGTCAACCTCAGAGTGGAAGGAAGCCCCTTCCTCCCCTCAAACACCTCAGCCTCTGGCCAATCAAGATCAAAACCAAGCAGACACAGAGCGCTTGTGCGGAGAGCAGGAGTGGCTGAGTTTCAGGTTTAGAAGGTCGTGACCTTCAGTAGGTACTAGAGGAGGCTGGGACACTGGCTGGTGGCAGAGAAGCACTGTCTCCAATCCAGGTTCTGCAAGGCACTGGCTGCGACATGATGTAAGGCATGAAACTCGATGACTCGGTCACTCTACTAAGAAGGAGGACGACACATCTGGTGGTTTTCAAGAGGGATAGTTGTTTGTCGTCCACCATGACTGGGGGACAGACACCAAGGCACAAAATGGGCCCCTGGTCTCTAAGAAAGCCTTCAAGGACACAAACTGCTGTGCAGGTATCTTCCAAGAGAGAGGAAGTATTCTGCTGAAGGCTTGCCACAGCCCATCTCTGCGCTAGGAATTCCACTGTCAGGATTTCAAGCTACTAAACACCGTGTAGGACGACGAGAAAAAAGGAAAACACAAGAGCATGGTTTTCCTTGTCCTGCCATAAGACACCATCTGCATTTCTGTGTTTTGAGGTCAAAGTGAAGGTGCTATTTGGAAAGAAATAAACATATCTGTGTCCTTTTATCTCCCAGATGTCCAAAATTGGGCATTACAATCTTTTTTTTTTCTTAAAAATGAAAATTTGGAGATTGAGAAAAAAGTAAATACAAGCTACTCAGAAAGAAGCCTCCAGACAAGATGCAGGCTGCATCTCCATTTCCACGGCTGCTTTCTCAGTGTTTAGAGTTCGCTGAGCAAAAGGGGGTTTAAATACCATCTGACAACATGCTGCTTGAAGCCCCAATTCTCGGCAGACTCACTTTTGCACAAGTCCTGATGTCAATCAACTGCTAGGGTGAAATTAGTCCGAGTAGCAGCAGTTTTCTATAACACATTTTCACAAGTCACACCATTTTATGAATACACATCAAAGACATTCATGATGCCAACCAATCTGTCAGCATTGAAATGAGGCATTTTTGGGGGAAAAAAGTCAGACACAGTGTAAATGTGACTGATGCTGCAGCATTATAAACCATGCTCCAAAGGCGACTTAATGTACCTGGGCTCGTCCCTATTGGTCTCGTGCTATTTCCTTCAGTGAAGCAAGATTAACTCCTCAGCATTACCTGGGTAGCGAAGATCGTATTCCTTTTTAAGTCTGTAAACTAGAAATACCTTCCAAATCTAGTCACCCTCTCCTGTCAACACCCATATGTAGGGCTTGCTTAGGCAAAAGTCTTCAGGGGACCATGGTGACTGCCAAGTCTGAGTTTCAAAACCAAGTGGAATAGGGTTTAGAAAAAAAAAATGTTGGGGCTAGACAAAACTGGGTTTCAACATTACCTGAATTATATATATGAAATACAGAGTGTAAGGCAACCCACATGAGCTACAGGGGACTCACTTTCTTCCTATAAAGTAGAAATAATTATGCCAGTTCCCAGGGCAGGCCTGTCTAAAGCTGCTTGCCTTGCCAATATTTGTAGAAGATGCTTCAGGATAAAGTGGCCCTATACAGAGGCCTCCTGTTAGGTCCCAACCCTCTTTCCTGTTTTTATCAGAGTCTTACACATTTTTAAATGTATTTATTTTACTCTGTTACCAATTTTTATTGTAGCATCCTCAAATCCAGGTGGAAAGGGCAGGCTGCGGTAACCATGCCAACACAGCCTGCACCCTCCTTCACCCTGGGATAACGTGAAGAGCCCAGGGGCACTCCAGCCCCAGGTCTCTCCTAGGGGCTGAGACTCCCAGGATGATTCTGTGGACAGAAATGGAAAACACAAACCCACATGGGCATGTGGGCAGGGGCACGGCCAGG
Organism: Ictidomys tridecemlineatus; assembly: GCF_052094955.1. Taxonomy (NCBI): domain Eukaryota; kingdom Metazoa; phylum Chordata; class Mammalia; order Rodentia; family Sciuridae; genus Ictidomys; species Ictidomys tridecemlineatus. The sequence continues at coordinate 116,923,915 of NC_135488.1, read as the reverse complement.
AGAGGCATGTGGCCACTGCAGAGCCTCCAAAACCGCACCATCTGGGGGGAGTTTGCTCAGTCCTAGAGTCAGGCCGGCTCTGCCAATGTGGGGTATCCAGACTACTGCGGCTTCATCTGCCCAGCTGAATCCCAACCCAAGGGATCGGTTCAAACAGATGGACCGGGAAGCTTCAGCCATAGCTCTGAGGTCTCGCCTACATTTAAAGAGCCTGCACTACCAGGGCTTGGGGATCAGAGGACCCTCAAAGAGTGGCCTCGGCACCCCACCCACCAAATCCTGGCGCTACTCCTCCCCAGGGCTTCTCAACACACTGTCTCTGGCCCAGCTGCTGGAGTGTGGATACATGTCCCCCAAGGCCCCACCTATGAAAAGGTCAGTTCCCAGGCTGTGCCGACCTGCAGGGAGGCGCAGCGTAGTAGAAGGAGGTTGTGTGATGGGTGGTGTATCCTTGGAGGGGACAGTGGGGCCCAGGACCCCCTCTTCCTCTCTTTCTCTCTTTCCAGTCATGAGGTGAGAGCTTTGGTGACCTGGCATTCCCACCATGATGCATGCATCACCTTTCCACAGGCCCAAAGACACTGGGGACAACTGGCCACGACCCCAAACTACAAAACCATGAGTCAAAAGAGACATTCTTTTTTGTTTTAAGCTTAGTATCTCAGTTATTTTGTTACAGTTAGGGAAAATGGCTAATGCAGGGCTGGCTTCCGGGACAGAGCAGGGGCCAGTGGAGGCAGGGGTGAGGCCAAGCTAGTGGCATCACAGTCAGTACTGCCAGAAACGTGGGGCTCAAATATCAGAGAGATGAAGCACAGACACCATGCTCACTGGTCTGAGATATGACATGGGGGCCGGGGGCTTTGGATTTGGAGCCTAATGGGGAACCAGAGGGTTGTGATAGCAGGGCTCAGAGGCACATCCAGACAGCACAGCTGGTGCAGGACCCTGGGAGCAAGGGGCTGGGAGCGGCGTGCACAAGAGTCTCACCATGTTCTGCTCTTGGGGCCTGTTCTACCTTCCCAGGTGCAGGTGTGATAAGGGTGCAGCCCTGAGCAGGGTCTCGAAATGTGAAAATCCACGTGAGCAGAACAAGCAAGCCCAGAGCCGTGGAGAGAACTGACAGTGATTGGAAGACGAGTGTCTGAGATGGCTGTGGCATGCTTGGTGACTGGGAAAGTTTCTATGCAAAGGTGGAGGATGCCTGGTTGCTATGGCAATGCTCTCCATGGGGAGACTGTTGGGAGAGGCTTATCAGCTTTGACCTTATTCTCAGGCACAAGGCTCCTGGGAATGAAGAAAGTTCCTTGCTAAGATAACCACAATGTTTCACAATGTTTCACCTGCTCCTGAATCTGAATTAGTAACTTTAAACCATGGACTTACTGAGAGCTGCACAAAGCTCCTAAAATTGCACATTGCAACTGTAGAATGTAACTGAGGAAATAACTGTATACTGTTGCTAACTCTGTAACTTTCATTAACACAAAGAATACTGATTGCATAGTCTTTAATCTGATCAATTATATATATAAAGTAAAGATTGCTGGTGTAATTTTTTAGACCTGCTCCTCCATCAGAGAGCAGCACTCCACCTGACCCCAGATTTATCTTCAAGATCTGTGTGTATGACTCTATTTTTTTCTAGTCTCCCACTACCCCTTGCTGGAACCTGCTAGTTTGGCTTCGCTGGTTCCAGTACAGAGCAGGAGGAGACAGCATGTGGAATTGCAGGGAGAGAACTACAGCACCATGTCTCTGGCTAGGAGCCAGCAGAGGATCGAGGCAAAATCAGCAAGAAAGAACAGGCTGCTGGACCACAGGTTGAGAGGGAGGCAGGATGCAAAGAGCCCAAGGCCACAGTCTCCAAGCCACACCCGCAGGAGCAGGGGCTTCAGGAGCAGGAGGGCATCACCTCTGAAGAGCTCAACAGTGGGATGTCACCCACAGCAGCAGGAAGGCACGGTTCCTTCTGCTGGCAGGAGCTGGTTGGGGAAGGGTGGGATGCCCTGCTGAAAGGACTCTGGTGGGCTGAGCAGGAAAAAGCACACCAAGGGACACGGGGGGCCAGGCAAAGAGGGCAGCTCCACTGAGGAGTCCCAAGCTGAGTGCAAGGAGGAAGAGGAGCCATTCAAAGCCTGGGACAGAAAGCAGGACCCCATTGTGGGCAGAGGAGGCCTGTGTGTGGCCTGGGGGACTGAGCTCTGCACACAGTCAGCACTCACTCTGGGGAATGCTGGAACCTCAGGAAGGAAATATACTACGTTCAAAACCAAGTCCTTACTGAAAATGCAGATAGGGGCTTGGCTTATTTGTTTGCTCTTTCACACTTGTAGGACCCTCAGTGTTACACGCCCACAGATGTCACCCCATTTTACACCCAAGTTAACCTAAGAAAAGGAAGCATGATGCCAGGTATGGTGGCCCATGCCTGTAATCCCAGCAGCTCAGGAGGCTGAGGCAGGAGGATCACAAAGTCAAAGCCAGACTCTAGATCTTAGCGAGGCCTTAAGCAACTTAGCGAGACCCTGCCTTAAAATAAAAATTTAAAAGGGCTGTGGGTGTGGTTCAATGGGTAAGAGCCCCTGGGTTCAACCCCAAGTGCCAGGGGGGGAGAAAGAAAGGAAAGCAAGGTCAAGAGAGGCTAGGACACTCCTCAAGTCGACACAGCTCTTAGAAACCGGCTGGAGCAAGGGCTGCCACATAGTGGGTCTGCAGTAAGCATGTTAAATAGGAATCTGTTTACTGTAGCATGATGACAATTTTCCATCCAATTAACATTTTTCAGAAAATATAAAAATGTAGTTCCCTAAATGCCATACTTTATGAAAACATCAACACATTAGTTCAATGTATGCCTATTCAACCAAAGAAAAGTAAATAAACTTACAATTATTTTACTTAATGAAAGGATACATTCTGAAAAACACATTTGTGTTAGTCAGCTTTTCAATGCTGGGACTAAAAGCCAACAATAAAATTGCAAAGCAGAAAGCTAATTTTGGCTCCTGGTTTCAGAGGATCAGTCTATGGTGGGCCAACTCCATAACTCTGGGCCCAAGATATTGTGGACTATCATGATGGAAGGGCACGATGCAGGGAATCTTCTCAGCTCATGTCATCTGGGAAGTAGAGAAAGAGGGCAAGGAACCAGGACCAAGCAATTCAAGGGCAGAACCCCGGTGACCTGCTTCCTGCAGCCACACCCCACCCGCCATCAGTGCCCACCCAGTATAGCAGTCCTTCCAATATTAATCCAGCAGATGGACTCATGCACCAACCAATTAGGTCACAGCTCTCAAGAGCTAATCATTTCCCTCTGAACTTTGCTACATTGACTAAGTTGAATTTGGGGGGTATGACCTCATATTATGACCTCATATCTAAACCATTACAGCATCATTAGGTGAACTTATTGTTGTGTGAACATCCTGAAGTAAACTCACACACACCCAGATGGTGTGCATCCATCACTGGAGATGGCCTGTCCATGCAATCAAGAGATGCGGTAAACACAAGACCTGTGGAGTTGCTGTCAGTATAACGCAGCAGAGCTTTACAGTAACTTTTTTTAAGAAGAAGGAGTACACACTAAAACAATAATGAATTGTACAGTGTGGTAGGCACATAACTCAGTTACTTGCTTCCTATCATTATCAGGTGTCAGGTGCACATATAAATGTGTGTGCTAGACTGACCTGTTGTATCAGCATCAGCATGAATGCATGGGTCATGTTTGGGGATACATTAATGTTTTGTACTGGGGATTGGACCTGGGAGGGGGGCTCCACTACTGAGCTATATTCCCATCCCTTTTTATTTTTTATTTTGATGCAGGTTCCTGCTAGGGCTTTGCTAACTTGCCAAGGCCCAGAATGTGCAATCCTCTAGCCTACGTCTTCCAAGTCTCCGGGATTACAGGTCTGTGCCATTGTGCTCAGTGGGCTACACCGTTTTGATGGCTTTGACACCGCTAGGAAATCTTTAGCCTTATCATCACCTTGATGACTTATTTCTGGGGCCAACATTACATGGTTGCAAGACTGTATTTCTAGTCAGTATCCACAAACAAACCACGTCTAAGTTTCCAAATGCATTCAGATTATGTTGCAGATCTTTTTATACATTTCATTATTATGAGAAATTTCTAAATCTTTCATTCATTTCAAGAAATACATCTTTTTAACCATCTTACTACAGGCAGCTTTTGGCAAATTTAATTCTAAACTTCAAGGTTCTTCTTTAATATAACCCATGAACAGTTTATACATTTAGCAGATTTCTTAATTGAATAAAGTGTAGAAATAAGTAAGACCATGGGAGATAAGAGGTGATAACATGCATTTATTATAAATTACGTTATCCAAATCAAGTATCTGATTTCATATATTAACCTACACATCACAAGGATGAATTTAAGAATGATAAATTTTATTACCTGGTTTTACAGATATCAACTAAAACTTACCACTGCTCATGTTTATTAAATTAGTCTCCTAATATCTACTATCTAGGGTATGTAGCATTGAGACAGCAGCCTTGTATTGCTCTGATTATTGTCACAAGCAGGTTTTGTAATAACTTCACTGAGTCAGGTAAAGAGATGACACTAATGGACAGAATGCATATCATTAGAGTTCATTCTCATCTCGTGTCTGACAATATTACATTAGGGTGCTTTCTAGCCCCTCTCACAGCATTGGAGAGAGGGCCTCCCTCCAGGTCCACTTCGGGCCAGCAGGCTACCATCTCAGGCTCCTCCCTCATGCGCACATCTTGCCCTGTTCAGTGCAGGGTCAGCTGACACATTGCTTGTTTCTGAAGCTGCAGCCCTATTCATAAGACCAATGACCCTGGCCAGGTCCTTGCACAGCAGTGCAGGACAAGCTAATGCAGATAGTGTGCAAGAAATACCACAAAGATCAGAAGACAAACCCGCAAAACTTGTGTAAGTCAAGGTAAGGAGAGGCCACAATGGAGGAAGGCGCTTCAGAGCCCAGCGGCTTTGGAAGCTGTGCAGGTCAGGGTGCAGGGAGGTGCACTGAGGTGAAGGGGACCAACTGCAGCCACAGAGAAGAGCTTAGCAGCTGGGCCACCAGCCAAGATGGGAAAAGACAAGTGACCTGCTTCCCACCCAGCTTGTCCTTGCTGGAGTCCACTTTGTTTGGATGCTTTAGGGTCAGCCAATGCCATCTTATTTCTGGTTTAGAAAAAATGACCACCACATTGACCATTTGCACTGCTTCCAGGGTCCTTGTAGCATTGGTGCAATGACAGATCCAGAGCCCTGGAGGAGGAGGGTCTCTAGCCCTAAGTTCCCTTTGACCTCCCTCCGTGCCATTGACCAGAACCGGGTTCCACAGACACCTGCTCTGCAGAGCGGCTGGGAAAGGAAGGCTCTAGTCTTCTGAACCTCTGGCCAGGAGGAAGACACGGTCAGCATCAACAAGAGCAAAGGAGAGGACTTTCCATCCAGGACCCAAAATTGTCTTCCATGCTCCAGAAATTGGCCTTGTGGTGGGAAGACATGAATAAAAGTCCCTGGTAAGAAGAGCAGCAAGTAGACAGTATATGGGTCCAGGCACCAAAGTCATGGCTCAGAGGAAGAGAGGCATGGGTCTCAACAGCTGGAACTGCGTTCATCCTATCATACTACTGTGCCTCTCTGGTCTTTCTTCACTGGGCCTGTGTCAGGTTATGCACAGTCCCAGGCCCAGCATGCTCAGCTGCTTGCAAAATAAGTTCATATTTGGTTAAATAGTGGTCTCTGGTGGGATGACTCCTGCTGCCCACGGTGGGGGGTTGATGGTCCAAGAGGCCTTGCTTTAGTGACCTATTCTCAAGCCATTGCTCAGGATTGCTTGACAGGAACACTCGGGGCTGGAAGTGGCACACTGTGCCTTCACTCACGCTGTGCTTTCCAGGACAAGTCAGAGAGCTGCCGTGGACAGAAGAGGAAAGAGTCACCTCTGCCCCCACCATGGGAGAGGAGAGCTGGCTACAGCTGAACCTGGGGAGGCTTCGCCCCTGGCTCCAAACCAGGAGCCAGTTTATTCCCAGGCTGGCTCCGGCCTTAAGAGAGGTCAGCAGGAAGCAGGACCTTCAGGTTCTCATGGTTCAGCTTCTCTGGGAAATGTCTAGAACTTTCTAAAAGTATCTGTCCTACTGGAATTGGCAGGTTATCTGAATGCTCTTCAGCACAAATCACTTGCATTTATAACGGGTATTGGAAAAAGTATATCATTAGAATATAAATAAGATTAAAAATTTCCATCCTATATGCTTACTATGTATAAAAATATTTTCATAAATGTGTCCTGTTTTTCATTTTGAGAAAGCTAATTAGTAATTATAAAGTCAAAATATTTTTCAAAAGAGTCCTCTAATAATGACGATGCAAAGTAGAAAAGCGTTCGTTTAGGAAAACCAACCAGATGTTTCATATTTAAAACAACAATAATAAAAAACTGAAGTGCACGTCTTTCCATTCCCTGAACCTTTGTCCCCAAAGAGCGAAGGTGAGACACTCTCAGTGTGCCTGGGTGTACGCTACTGGGCTGTGGCTCCCCCACATGCCAGAAGTCAGTCCTGCTTGCCTGGCTTGGACTCCCCAGTTTCTGAAACACACCCCCGTTCATTTTGGGGGCTGTCTCATGTCCGCTGCCCCTGACCTTCATCAGCAAGGGGGCACCTATGCACTGCTTCATAAGCTGTTGTCAGGAATTCAGCACCTTGAGGCCAACTTCAACACCTTGCGTTCCTGCTTTATGTTTTTTCCAGCTTTACAGTCAGGACACAGCTGCAGAAGCTGGCGGGGAGGGGGAGCCTGCCCTGCTAGCCCTGCTGTTCTCTCAGAGACATCGAGCTGCTTGCTGATGCATTAGGCAACATTAGGCCTCCAGGAGGATGGTATTCTCTGTGTTGACTGTTTATAGTAAACAAAACCAGCAGCTCTGCGGCACAGACAGGGCCTGGGTGGAGCCCACGGGAGCCAGCAGCACCCAGGCCCTCTTGGGTCCCACTTGCAGGTGCAGGCTGCAGTCGCTGGCACATCCTTGGGTCATACTGGGCTGGGGGACCTGTCCCCTCTCTCCCTGGAGGGTGGTTCCTTTAACAAACACAGCCCTCACCCCTCAACAAAGGCACCATTCAACATTTCCACCTAAGTATTGCAAAAAGAAAGAAAGAAAGAAAGAAAGAAAGAAAGAAAGAAAGAAAGAAAGAAAGAAAGAAAGAAAGAAAGAAAGGAAGGAAGGAAGGAAGGAAGAAAGAAGAAAAGCCCTCATCCTTTGACTATCTCAAGATTCTCATCTCAGCTGCCCACCTGTGGTGTGTCTAAATCCTTCCTTGAAGAAAGCAGGACTCAGACGTGGTGGTGGGTGCTGAGCTGAGCCGTAGCTGGCTCCTCCCAAAGGCTTATTTGCCTGAGGATTTAAGAGCTCCCAGGGAGATATTCTCAAGGAGGAAGGAGCCAGACATAAACCACTCTGCAGGAGAGGGGATTCTGAATTCCAGTGTGTCCCCGTGTGAATTTACAACTCTGCCAGGGCCCCAGGCTGCAGTCACAGGCTAAAGAAAACCTGCAGAGTTGCCTGTGAACCCTCCACACCACAGCACCCTGTGCAGAGGCGAGAGGAGAGAGGACGCAGCGGGACTCTGTGTCCCTCCACAGAGGCAACCTGGAATGGAGAGTGTGGCATGCATGACGAGTTTTCCATGCTCAGCAGCAGTGCCACCGCCACAGCGTCAGCCTGCAAACCCACAGGGACACCCTTTGTGGCAGGGACAAGGCTCTGGGTACGGAGAGTACCAGAGTACTAGGTGGATCACTGGAGATTCGTGTACTGGCCTTTCACCTTGGTGGACTCCCTCACCAGACACTTCCTGAGAGCTTGCCTGTCCACTCACTGACTGCAGCACCATGGACCAGGCAGACACAGGTGGCTTCTACCCTCAGTGAGCTGTGACCAAGCAGGAACATCCGTGGGGTGAATTCTTTCCACAGTTGCAAGGCACTTAGAGATTCTGGAAGAGAGAAGAGCGGCGTGTGAGCAGGGGGAATATTCATGCTGGTGTTCAGACGGTGGGAGGCCTTAATTAATGTTGAGAATCAGAAAAGGCTTGGAAGTGTGACATTAATGTCAGGGCGTGATAGACGGGTAGACGTGCGCAGGGTGAAGAGTTGAGAGCAGGGCCTGCGGGGAACCAGGAGACGCTGCAAGGTCCCAAGGCCAGGAGAGGCCTCCAGGGTGGCCAGAGCAAGGCCCCCTCCTCCTCCTGTCTTCCAGTAGGAATCCAGGGAAGGGGCAGTTCAGGCAGGAAGGGGCATCATTAGAATGACTGCAGCTCCTTCCCACCCGAAGGCACTTGTGACCCAGCTGGGAGACCAGGGCCTCGGATTTAGTGGCGTGCAACAACTGTACGTCCTCGCATTTTCCCTGTTCTAAAACTCAGAAGTCTGAAATCACAGTGTCAGCGAGGCTGTGTTAAAATGTTGATATTTTAGAAAAACACATTCATACGCAAAGGGCTAGATAGCACCGTAAATGTTCACTTTCTAATGCTGAAACCAACACCTACGTCAACCTTAGAAACAGAAAATGGCCAGAACATTTGTGATTCTTCTTCGCTCTTCTCATGCTCTTCTGCTCCCTCCACCCTCCACTCTGTGCTAACCACTCCCCGTGTTTCCTAATAGATTTCACATGCACCTAAGAAGACTGTCCTTCGGGCAGATGGAATCCTTCCATCTGCGTGATTGCTTTCTTGGGGGTATTGCCCACGGTCAGGTTTTCCCAGCTCACCTTCCCTGGGGTAACAGAAGTAGTTAGCCGTCACCCCATCCCCCAAGTACCCGGCCACTGCCTCATCTGTTGCGCATTTGATAGATATTCACGTGGTTCTCTTCCAATCTCACTGTTAAATAGTCTGTGCTAAACATGGTTTCTCCATGTTCTTTCCTCTGTGAGGTGAGGTTTCTGCAGGTGGAGTAGGTGCCATAGGAGGGCACTCAGTCCTGGACACCTGCAGCCTCCTCACAGGCAGCTGAGGGACCGAGCTGCGGGGCCTGTGCCTCGCCCACACTCAATGCTGTCGCACTATAATTTCCCATCTCTTGCGTGCTAAATAGTAACACATTTTGAATTTTAATTAGCATGTTCATGATTACTAATGAGGTTGAACATTTTGTCATTCATTTATTCATAATTTGTTTTACTATTTTTATGAAACGACTACGTTTGCTTGTATTTATTGTATCTTTTTTCCTTTTCTTTTTGATTCATAGATATTTTGATAACATCCTTTTTGTTATACATGTTACAATCATATTTTCCAAAGTTATGACTCTTCACTTTATTTTGTGTGTTGATTAATAAAAGCCCTTAATTTAAACGTAGTAGAATATATTTCTTATTTCTTCATATGGCTTAATATCTTTGAAGTAGTTTTTAAATTTTTCAACAATTTTGACTTTCATATTAAAGGTTTTCATCTATCTGGAAGTTATCTGCAGGTGTGAAGTAGGGATACAATTTTACTTATTTTTCATGTGTAAATCGATTTAGGAACTCCCTACCTCCCTCACTGTCTACCCGTGCTGACTTTGTAGAATGTCACACTATGAGAAAGTTTTTGGTAGGGACAGTATCTTCATCTAATTCATCGATGTGCTCTACTTATGCTAATTAATAAAACAATATTACTTATAATAAGTTCAGTTCTGAGACATAAAAAACAAAACCCTTCTCTTTTGTTAGCACTGTTTGTTTTCAGGAGAACTTAAAACAGTACACTGATTTATAGAGAAAACATTCAGTCGCAGGATAGTGTGGGAAAATCTCTAACACAGGTCTGAATTTTAGCCTTGCCACTAACTAGGTGCATCAGGTTGGGAAGTTGAAATAAACCCTGGGCTTTAGTGTGTCCTCGGTCATAAAATGAGGAGTGAAGACACAGCCCGCATTGGCCAGTTGCATGGTACTCCTGGAACCGTGGTTTCCTTGGCCTCCTGTGCTAGCTGAACTGTTCTTCTGCCCACAAAGACACATACTGCCCTAATGTTGTGATTCACCGTGCAGATAAATAAGTGCACAATGGCTTCTTGCATCACTGTGGGATAAGTCAGGTTCTTGTTGGAATTGTTCCTGAGTAACTGCTTTCTGTCTTTTAAAGCAGCCTTTGCCCAAATAGCCACAGTGATGCTGATACTTAATTTTTTTTTAAATAGCCTTGGTGTTGACCAAATGATCATTATTTCATAAAATGCTTCTAGAAGCTTTACTTTCTAGAAAAAAAAAAAGATTGTTTCAATCACTTTGTGATATTTTAAAAAATATATATATTACAGGCCAAACTATGATTAAAAAATAACCTGAGGCTCTGCTCTTGCCCTGAGCGCTCCAGTTAGGAAGCACCATTGGAGACACATACACATGCAGATTCGAGAATGGAGAGAATATTTACTACCAAATTCCCGTTTGTAAAAATAGCAGCAGTTGTTATTCCTATTGTCTTCACAGATGGTGCGTGGGTGGCCACAAACCCACAAAGAAAACCTCTGTCCATGGGAATGTATCACTCTAGATGGCCTCGCCACGCCCACTGTCGTGGGCTCCAGGTACAGAGCGGCTTCCCAGCTCAGGGCTCTGGGGCTGGGGCTGAGGGCCTCTGCAGGTGCTCCCGGGGCTCCCCACAGCTGCCGTACCTCCAGTCCTTCGTCATAGGAAATAAAGGAGGGTAGAGCAGTTTACTCGCGAAGTCCAGGGTCAGCCTGTGAATTTTGAGGGCCACCGCTGCAAGCTACCCCAGTCTTGGTGCCCACGGCAGTGGGGGTTCCTCTGCCGGGGGCTGGAGGGCACACACCTGGTGTGGAGGTGTCAGCAGGCCGCCTCCCCGGAGCCCCTGCAGCGGTGCCGACTTCCTCTTCCACCTGCCAGGGTTGCTGGCCACCCCGCAGCTCCCTGGAGGGCAGGCACAGTGCCCCCAGCCCTGCGTCCTTCACTGCATTCTCCGGTGTGGCCACATGTCCCTCTTCTTGTAAGGACACCAGTCATTGCGTTGGTTCCCACCCTCCTCAAGTACCTCGTCATCTGAACGTGATTCATTTGGTCATATCCTGGAGATACAACTGTCGCATTCACAGTGAGCAGGATTAGGATTTGAGCCTGTGTTTGGGGCACCACGATTAAAACTACCTCGGTTAGTAAGTGGCGAGTACCTTTTTCTGAATACATATTTGTATGTGTTTGTGTGTAATCAGATAGGTCCAGAGCTATCTTGGTATTTTTCATAGGGAATTGTGAGATAATGTGCATTTCTTTACCCATCGCTTTGAAAAGCAGACAAGATAGCCACTATCCCTTTCCAGGTAGCCATTTCCAGAATGACTAAAATGACTACTATGGTAGGGAAGGTTTTGAGTGTAGGAACTTTTTATGCACAGATGTGCACTCTAGCCAAGGGCAAGCTTGGTGGAGATCAGCAGTGAGATATAACTCTCTCTGCCGTTAATGTGACATTAACACCAGTATCACAGAAGGGTCACAGTTTAGAAGTCAAGCAGGATTCTCCCACTCTGCAGCACCACACATATGACAGGGCAGAGGCAGGGTGTTCCCTGTGAGCACAGTGTAGACAGCAGAGCTGCTGTAACAGATTCAAACATGTTCTCTCAGACAGTCCAAGTTCACCCCCTATTGTGTACAAGTCAGAGTGTTGTGGACCGAATGTTTATGTCCTCCTGCGTTCATGTTGGGGCCCTGATCCCCAAGAGATGGCATTTGGAGGTGGGGACTTGGGAGGTGATTAGATTTAGATGGATCCCCAGGTAAGGCCTCGGAGGGGATTAATGTCCTTATAAAAAAGTGTCATGGACATGAGATGTCCCTCAAAAGCTCCTGTTGACTCAGGAATGATTGGACCATGAGAGCTGTGAGCAATCAGCCCTCCCTGGCTTAAATGGACTGAGTGGCAGTTACTGTAGGCAGGTGAGGCAGGGCTGCAGGAGGTGGTCACTGCGGATGCCCTGGCAGGTGCCTCTCCCCTGCAGCTCTTCCCCCCCTCTGCTTCCTAGCTGCCCCTGGGTGAGCTGCTTTCCTCCACCACCACTCCTCCACCACCACTCCTCCACTCCTCCACTGTGACGCTCTGCCTCGCCTTGTGTCCAAAATGACGGAGTTGGCCAATATACAGTCTTCTCCTCTAAATTGTACTTGTTGAGTATTTGGTCAGTGATGAACAAGTGGATAAACACAGGAAGGGACCTGAGCTCTCTGTCCACCATGTGAGGACACAGGGAGGGGCCAGCTCTCTGAAAGCCAGAAGGAGAGCCCTCATTAGAAACCAAACTCTGCTGGATGGTGATCTTGGCCTCAGAACTCTGAGAGAATGGATTCTGCAGCTTCAGCCACCCTGTCCTGGCGATGCTTACTGCAGCCTGAGCGGAGGAAGACCTGGAGGTCAGAAGGTGCAGAATGACAGGGAGCTCTGCTCTCCAGGGAGGTGCAGTGACCTGCGGCTTTTGTTTATTTATTTGTGTTGCTCTGGTATTTCCACAATGTTGGCTTATTCTTCATGATCAGAGCAGGGGTTTGTTTTCCTCCAGATCTGGTCTTTTAATATTTTTTTTTAAGGAGAGAGAGAGATTTTTTAAAAATATTTTTTAGTTTTCAGCAGACACAACATCTTTGTTGGTATGTGGTGCTGGATGTGCTACCGCTTGAGCCACATCCCCAGCTCCAGATCTGCTCTTCCTTACCTCTTTTCAGAACATAACTCTGCCTACTCTTGCAGGGCAATAGCATCCAGGAAAGGGCTGCATCTCCAAGATCCCGAGCCAAGTGACTAAGTGTGTACCCAGGGAACACGAGCGGAGGTGAGGAGTGCCACATCTGCTTGTCTCTCTGGAAGGAAGTGCTTGCCCTTCTTCTGCTGCAGCGTGGCTCTGCTGCGGTGGGTCAGCTTCGGCCATGCACAGCACGCCAGGGTAAGAATATCTGGAGCTCAATAAAGCATGGTAGGAGAGTGGGGTGTCATCTTTCAGAGAGGAGGGCCACAGAAAATTGACCACCATCTGCTCTCGGAAGGGAATGTTTATTTTCAAATTATTTCAAAGGCAGACACAAACTAGTTTCCCCTTTGGCCACCTCCTTTATGTTATCATTTTACACTGTGCTGGGGAGAGCTTCCCCCTTCTACTAACAAGTTCAAAAAAATAATAAATCAATTGATGGTTGAATAATATGGATTTTATGACATCCTCTTGCCCACCTTTGACAAAATTGGTTTAAAAATGAACATTTAACTCACAATTGAGATAAGCCAATGTAGCTTATTGGGGGGGGGGAGAGAGAGAGAGAGAGAGAGAGAGAGAGAGAGAGAGAGAGAGAGAGAGAAGAAAACTTCTGCCCTTCCAAAATATTTCTGAAAAAGAATCTACTTTTATAGGAAAAGACTAAAACAGACAAAGAGAGGAAGAGAAGCAGCTCTTAGTGGAATACACTGAACGCCTGGCGTGGCCAAGCAGAGTGGACAGAGGGTGATGCCTTGTTCACAAACGGCTCCCGGAAGGGCGGCCCCTGGAAAACGCCCTGCTCCCCTGCCCTCCAGGGTGTGAGTCTGGCTGACGTATTGAACTGTGCATCGCTGTTTTTCATATGTACAAAGATAACATAGTTTCAGCATGATGACGCGTGTATCTTGACTTTCTTCTAAGAACAAAGATGAAATTTCTCATGTTCTTTCCGCCATCGACATGTTTCCCGCCACAGCTGGCCCATGGGAACTTCTGTGACACTTCTTGGGGACTCACAGCTTCCTTAGGGAAGGGACAAAGGTGGCATCTCATTTCAGTGGGGACCATGACAGGGACATCCTGCCTGCCCTTCTCTCAAGGTTTTCACCCGCAAACGCAAAGGCAGTGGGCTCCAGCTCTTGGAGAAGGGTCCCACCTCTTCTGCCCACGAGGCTCCCACAGCCTGGATACACCGAGATAGGAATTTCAGGACATCCACCTTCAGTGAAGGACACGAAGAATGAACAAGAAAAGGAGCCACCTGAACGTGACAGTTCATGAAATCACACATCCCCCTCTTCTAGTGTGAATGGCAGTTCTTTAGACATTGAATTCACAGACCTAAAGAGGTGACCTAGAGTTATCTTAGACTTAGGTCTGCGGAGGGATCTAAGAACGAAGCCTGCTGCAGGCATTTTGGTTTTGCATCTGTTTTATGCAGAGTTTGGAGAAGGACTCCACTGGGCTGTCCCTAGGTGAGACCTTCCACGTAGTGTGGGTTGTTGAGAGCCACAACCAAGTCAAGATGGCGCCTGGCATTTTGCCAGAAGGAGATGATGATAATTAAGATGATGATAATCAAGTTAAGTTGTGTATAATTATTAAGATAATGACTGATTGCTGTAACTGGATGATGCTAGATTGAAACAAGCTGTGTATTCAGTTGTGTATATAAACCTCTGCTGTCTGGCAATAAGGCGGCTCCTGCTACCTCGGGTGCCGGAGTTTCCGTGCAGTTCTAGAGAGTTCCCGTTGGGTTCAAGCAATAAAGTAGTTCCTGTTTGAACCTACAGGTGGCTCGTGAGCTCCCGGTTATTTGTGCCCAGCCAGACTGCGGCAGTGGGTCACATTCAAGGGAGGGGCTGTGGCCCACCCTCTTTGCAAGGGAACTGTCAAAGGCTGTGTAGACATCTTTTAAAGCCATTAGTCACACTTTATGAAAAATTTTCAAGCAATAGAACTTCCACTTTGCCCATATTTGATTAGGTTTTTCTTAAGTCATTTGGCTTCAGCCAAGGAAAAAATATGTTAATTCATATGTTAAAAACATATTTCCCCACAAAAATTTCACTCCTTTTTTCCTGGACATATCTTTTTGTAACAACCTTCCCTGAGGCTGGAAGTAGAAACAGTCAAAAACACACAGCAAGCAAATAAAGTAGGCATGCACACCTTTTTCCCCCGTTTCTTTGTGTTTGATAGAGATAGCTATGATGTGGTGTCTTGTATTTAAATGGGACCTAAGCAGGACCTGAGTCTTCCCAGAGAGTGCAAATGTGACTGGGCTTTCCTGCTACGTGAACCTAAGGTCTGCTTGGTGTGATGTGCCAAGTCTCCCCGGGGCCGCAGCTCTCTAGGGTGCAGGATCTCAGCACTGCTCCTCTGATTCACAGAGGGCTGGGAAGCATGCCACCAAGAGCAGTCTGCAGAGAGGTTGGCACTGTCTGGGGCAGACACATTTGCTTGGGTCATTATGAGAGGGCACCAAGCTGCATCTGGGTGGGTTCCCAATTCACCCAATAGCAAATCGAAGGTTTTTCTGGAGCAAGTTCTTGAACCTTGACATCCTGGAACCTCTTCTAAGACTTGGACCTCTGACGCTCACCTTCTGTCCCCTGCAGAAGAGGGCAAGTGGAGCTAGTATTTACGGATCACCAACTGTGTCCAGGGTCTCCTGTGTCTCCTCTCTGTCCTCATTTCTCTGTGAGGTGGCATCAGCTTCGCTGTGTGGATGAAGAACTGCCAGAGAATTGTCTAGCAAGGTTGTTTAATGACATCCTAAGCTTCCAAGAGGCAGGACCTGGTGTCACCCTGCTGCCTCAATGAAAGCTGAACCCTCAGTTTGTGCTGCTTAAATGAGTGCCACTGGTGGAAGGGGACTCATTGTCATGTTCAAAGTGTCGCAAAGTAAGTTGGCCTTGACTGCAGCCCCAGGGAGGGCCCAGCAGAACAAAGGTTGCTTCCTACCCTGGCCCCATCCTAGTACAGCAGAAGGAAGACCACACATCACCCACAGACTGGCCCCAGCTTCCCCAGTCCACATTGCCTGCAATGTGCTGCAACAGGATGCCGGCCCTGCTTGTGGAGCCCGTGTGCAGGCCAGGCCCGCAGCAGGACAGCAGGGAGAGCAGGACACAGCATGGCTCCCAGGGAGGAGGAACCAAAGGCAGCCTGACCAGCTCTGGGAGCATCTTAGCTAGATGTGTGAGGGGTTATGTGGCCTGGTGTGGTGTGACATCGTGGTGGTGTGGCACCTCGGTGGTGAGGTCAGCCGCATGGTGCTTTAATTCCACCGCACAGCTAGAGATGCCGTTGGTGCACATTCATTAAAACATACAAAGCCACATGATAAGGAAAACTCTGTCTAAATAAATATGATGCCTCTTTACAGCTTTCATTAATATTCATTTGCAACGTGTGTGTGTCATCTGCTAGCACAAAGAAATAGTAGCAGGTGCCACGATGGAAATATATTATGAAAGGGAAAACCAGAAGTGAGAAAACGCTCTTCCGTTCAATCTGTTTCTGCCTGTTGGAAGAAGAAAGGAAAGTCCTCGGCTGAAGCAGGAGATCCCTCGGAGCCCTCCTCCGTGAAGCGAGGGTCCAGGACAGACTGTCACCACACCTCTGATAACAGATTGGGTGTGTGCAGACAGCACCATGACGGCTCAACTCAAGATTTTCCAAATTTATGGAAGGGCTAAGTGAACCCACACAACCACTCAGGGTCCACCAGAGCTCATGAGGTGCTATGTTTAATTTTACTATGAAATGGGCTTTGTGGTAAATGAGTTGGCCTAACTAACTAACTAACTAACGGGTGGTGAAGTGTTCTGCATATGTGAAGCCGTAGACCCGTCCCGGTGTCTAGTGGGTTAGGTGTGTGAGATGCACTTTGATCTAGCTGTATTTCTATCCCAAGAGAAGTTTGTCAGGATGGGACTGACAAGGAGCTCTTGCAATGACCTATTTGATGTTTAGCCCCCCTACCAGAAAACGAACTCTGTACTCTTGCTTATCCTTGTATTCAGGGAGTTTTGCACTCTGCCTGAGTGTTCAACAAACATTCCATCACTGAATGAGTGAAGTGTGGAGTTTTTAGTTAATTTGATCATCACTATCAACTTCGTCCTTCTGACATGGTTCCCTGGGTGTACCACACTTGCTCCATCTCTGAGAATTCCATGGGAAATTCCCTCTGCACCCTGAAGCTCCTCTGATAAACCCTGTCATGTTCCATGGTCCAGTTGAACTACCAGCGTGAATCCCACAGCCCTCTGCTACTGCTGCTTCAAGAAAGCACGTGCGTCTTGCACACACAGCTTTTGCCTGGCCGGGCTCCCTTACTTCAATAGCTGGCCAGATTGGAGATCTTCCTACAAATTCTCCATGGGCTTCCCAGGAACCCCGGCTCCAGGAGAAAGAGAACTGGGCTACAGGTCTGAATTCGAAGGTTTTCACGACTGAGAAAGTTATGTTACCTCTTTAAGCCACAGTTTCCTTAATAGTAAATCAGCGATAATGACAGATACCTACCTGTATTTGTCAGAGTTCTTTAGAGAAACTGACAAAATAAGATGTGTGTGTGTGTGTGTGTGTGTGTGTGTGTGTGTGTGTGAGTGTGTGTGTGTGTGTACCTGCAGGACAGATTTGCTTCAAGGAACTGGCCCCTGTGGTCTTGGGGATTGGCACCTCTGAAGTCTGCGGAGCAGACGGGCAGAGGAGGAGGCCCAGGAGAGTACTGGCTGGCAGCTCTAGTCTGAGGCTTCCTGCACTGGAGCCCCCTCCTCAGGGACCCCAGGCTTCCTCTCCCGAGACTTCTCACTGGTTGCCCGAGGACCATGGGCATCACGCAGGGTCTTCTGGTTTACTCAGTCTAAGGATTTGAATTTTATCTTCCTGGCAGCATCTACTCATAGATGGCGGCTTGACCAAATCTCTGGGCACCATGGTCTGTCCAAGGCAACACATGAACCAACAAAGGCCGTCGGAAGAGTGTGAAAACTGAATACTGTGATCTAATAAAACACTCTCAGCAGGCAACACGCACTGTGTGCACAAGAGGCCCATTCCCTTCTCCATTTGAGGTCTTCCGCCATCTCACTTTGGTCACTTTGGATGGGAGAAAAGGAGAAAAGGGTTTTTTGCAAACTTTGAACAGAACTTGAAGACTTTTGCTTGGTCTATTAGAATTAAGCAAGTGTGAACTTTCACTTTCTGTGGACAACATGTAATTTCCAACGATCTGATTCCTGTACAAATTGCTTTTACAAAATCTTCAACACACACATACATACCTTTAGTTTGTGAGTGTTTTTCTATATTTACATCCTATGTACTACAAATACCACAGGCACTCGGCCACATAGGAGTGCCAAGCCTCAGCACAGCACAATTCATTTCTCCTATGTCAAATGGCTAAAATCAGTGAGGCCAGAGTCTCTTCCTACTTCCATTAAACATTGCTATAGGCACATGTATCTTGAGTTGGACATAGGAGAACCAGTGGTCCCGGTTTTCACACTTGGTAATTGCTAATTTCAATTAAGGAAAGTGGCCCTAATATGATTTTCCTGGACCTGCACAGTAATGCCTGCAGTAACCTAGCAACAGAGCAGGAAAACAGACTTGTATTCTGCAGAATGTCACCTGGATGTCATTGGCTCTGCTTGTCACTCCACTGTGTGTAAGACCATGTGCTCCAGCAGATTTCAGTGAAAGAGCTAACGTGGAAGGATGGGAGCTGGTGCTGTGCTGAGCTACTCAGCCTTTACTAGAGTTCGGCTATTTAGCTCTTGGAAAAATCATAGGACTTCTATGTGAGTGAAAGGGATTCTCTTAGCTGCCAGGGTAAAATGTGGTAGAATCACAGACAATGGTTCTGTTTGTGTTCTCAGCAATGCTGTCGGCCACTGCACATTCCCCAGTGTTGAACTTAAGTTAGGTGCCCTGAAAGTGCAGGGTTGAATTATGAGAGCAAGAGATGGCCATTTAAATACAGACATGGTCAAATAAAGGAGCAGCAAAGCAACCAAATTAACCTCCAGGGAACATGTTAAATCAAGAAGGAAGGAAGCTGGGGCTTGCTGCTTCAGCTTTCCACTGTGGCTGGCCATACTGACCTCTTACAACGGGTCTCCTGTGTGTCTCACTTAAACTTTTTACACTTAACTAGGGCCTCATGCCCCTGACTAAGTCTCAAATTATTTCAACCAGGAACAGAAATCTGTCTCAAGGAAAAATTTTACATCTGACTTACTGAATCTAAAGGCAGATGCTATTTATTGATTTAAAATGTGCTGGTAAAAAGCTCAGCATCTATGTTTTTGACCACAACTAGAAATATGTTGCATGATTTTTTTTTCTTTTTAACAATTGGAAAGCACAGTTGTGTTTACAAAGAGGATGTCACTGAACATGAATTCTGCTCAAAGAATGGATTCGCTCATACACACAAAATTCCAATCTTACATGAGGTCGCCGCACCCCTGCACTGCTGAACTGAGGCCTGAGAATGTAAATCAATACCTGATAAAAAGCAGAATCACACAGCCCAGAAAGGCTCTCTGCAATCACATTCTGTGTGTCTCCATTAAAAGCATATGTTGTGGGACCGAAAGATAAACATCGCATGACCTCACTAATAATATATGGGATCTAAAACAAAATCAAACCTACAGAGAGTAAAACAGTGGTTACCAGGGGCAGGAGCAGGGTGGAAAAGACCTGGGGGGAGACAGGTCAGAGGACACAAAGACAGGATGCACAGGATGTTCAAGTCCAGAGGCCTCGGGTGCGACTTGAGGACAGCAGGTGATAAAACTGACTCATACAAAATGAGTAGATTTTAGCTGCTCTCACCACAAAAACCTGACAAAGAATTGGGTGACTATGTGAGATGATATATAATTTCCTTCTAGAAAATTCTTTAAAATTTTATATTTATCCTATAATATCATGCTGTATATTTTAACTATACACAGTATAATTCTTTATTTTTTAAAAAGTATGGTACCATAAATTTTGGTCATCTAAGAAGGCTTCAATTTCTCACTGTAGCAAAAATGCCAACACTGTCCCCCATACCTGTAGCCTATACGTTTCTGTCTTAGTTCCCTGAAATTGGAGGAATTGAGGTCAAATGCCTTCTTCAAAAACAAATCCTTGCCCCACAGATGGACATTACTATGTAGGGCCATATCAAAAAAAAGCAAATCCAGAAAGGAAAGGCTCTGCTTTCTCAAAATTCAGGGGTACTCCTGAGTGGTTCCTCTGAGACCTGCCAACTGCTATGTGGGGGAGGCTCAGGAAGGCCAGAGTGGACCACTGGGCCACTTGAGTCCTCTTCAGGAGGACAGCAGCCAAAGTGAGCATCTCCGGCGCTGGACCAAAGCAGAAAGACTTAAGGTTTGTCTCTCTTACCTACTAATGTGAGACCCTTTCAAAATCACTCCAAGCCCACGGGAGGCAAAATGGTTGGAGAAACATATGTCACCTAGAAATGTTGGGAAAACCGAATCACATTGAGGCTCTGAATGGGGACTCCCTCCCTAGGAGAAAATGAAGAATTCCAGTCCTACAGTGACCCGCAGAGCTCTTTCCATAACGGCTCAGGAGTAAGAGGCTGAGAAGGAACTCTGTAGCAGGAAGGAAGAGGAGTCACTGGAGAAGATCACACATCTGCCATGGCCCACAAGAGAGAACTGGGAATACCTGAAAGAATGAGAGCAGAGGTGATGGGTGAACGGCTGAATTAGCTGCCAGACTTGCTGCTGCTTCACCTGGCGCTGGTCCGTGCTCAATGGGTAATGAATATTTAGAGGTCTATATTTCTAGAGGCAACAGTTCTAAATTTTTGGTAAGCATGAATATTTTTGTTTGAAAACCTCATTTTTATATGTGAATGCACCTCTGTTTCATAAAACAAGAAAAAATTCCCCTACACAAAGTGGTGTATTAGTCAGGATTATTTGACTAGGCTGCAGTAACAAATAAACCCCAGATCTTAATGTGGGCATAGAATTATCATTATTGCTCAAATGGGTTCCAGAGAAGATGATGACTGTCTGGGTAGCCATGCCTCCTGGCATTCTTGGTGCTTCAGTAATGGAAGAGAGGAGTGGGAAACAGCTTGAGATGAAGGGCTACGAAAATAAAGGTGTGGCAGGTCGAGTCTACCTAGTCTTTTATTATTTTTATAAAAAGTTGTATTTATTTTACTGGTCTGGGGTTTTTAAGACATGGAATCCCAGCCAGGCTAACCCATTCTGGTTGCTTCTGTCATATTTAAAGAGAAGAAAGCAGAGCTTGTCTCTCTCTGCCCTGTACTGCAACACTCCTATCCATGGCCAGAGTAGAGAGGCAGAGCACAAGGTTAACAGGCTGACTCATGTCCCCAGGTACAAGTTGTTCTTCTCACAACAGGCACTTGTGGGGCCTCTTCCACCCAGGCCTCATGGGTGTAGGAGAGGACCACTGTGAGCCGAGATGGAGGACAGGGGAACACTGGAGTTCAATGTCAAGTTCAGCAGTTCCCAATGCGTTCTGTGGCCCAGGTGGTTAGTGAAATGGCCAAAGGACTAGACACTGGCAGAAGTGGCTCAAGACTGTCCTCTCCCCTCTGCCTGCCCTTTCCCCTGGCTGGGACTCTAGTAAATGCCACTCCATGGTACCCGTCCCACCAAAGAGCTGCCACTTTATTCACTTGAAGTCACACAAAGAATGTGTGTGAGTCGTATGACGGCATTTGTCCTTGAGCTGTCACTACAAAGCGGGTTCCCAATGGCCACTCTACTGACACAGTGACAGAGGCTGAGTGACCTGCCAGTGCTGGGGAGCGAGGCACGCCCACCTGGCTGGTGTCCCTTGTGCTAGACATGGACAATACGACTAGGAGAGCAGTGAGCGGCTCTTGGAGTCGTTCTTCCTCCAGCCCTGGTGCTTCCTGTGTGCAGAGCACCTGTCAGGACCGCTCAGGGTCCTGCCAGCACCAAGGGCCCGTCCAGCTTGAGCAGCACACGCAGGAGGACAGGGCCTCTGCTAAGCTCACTGCCATTTGCCTCAATTGAGCCTCCTTCACCCCTAGTCTAGAGACACCGATTTGCCAGAAGAGTTTCCTCCTAGACATCCTCCCCAATCGATTAAGGCTCAGTGGCAACTGGTCCAAAATTAGTGCACAGGCCAAGTGACTCAGCCTGCAGTATTCCTGACACTGAGAATTGATGTGGGCAAGGGAAGAGCAAGATTTATGGCTCTCCTTACTCATATGATTTACTGAAAGCCAGCTTTTATTACCTAAGAGCCAGCCACGGACATGCGCTGGGCGCACTGCGGGTAAACGCCCGGGGTGCAGCTCTGTGGGCGGCTGCCAGGAACAAGGAGGAGGAAGCGGGGGATGGAGAAATGATTCTACAGACGAGACACTTGTCGAAAATGCAGGGGCTACATGCTCCAGGAACAGCTGGCGACGATGAGTTAGAAACAAGGCTCCATTTGCAGGCGACGGACAGCTGGAGGCCCTGCCATGCTAACTACTGAGTGGGCAAGACTGATTTATGGACGGGCCGATAATGGCAAGGAAATAAAGATTGATTTGTGCTGGAGTGTGTGTGCAGAGAAGGAGGGAGACTGGACCCTGTGGAAAGCCTAGACTGAGGACACACCAGAGGACCCGTGTGGGACTGAAGGTACGAGGGACAACCAGCTATGCCAATCACGGCACCCGGTGGGGACCCACAGCCAGGAACCCTGCGCCACCCACACTCCCCAGGTTTCAGTCAGCTTTTCCACGACTGCGGCTGGAAGACCTGACAGGAAGGATTTGCAGGAGGAAAAGTTTACTTAGGGGCTGGGGGTCTCAGAGGTCTCAGTCCGTAGACAGACGGCTCCACTCCTGGGGCTCCAGGCGAGACAGAGCACCGTGGAGGAGTGAAGGAGGGCAGCTCAGGACATCACGCCAGGGAGCAGGAAGAGACGGGGAGGGAGAGAGAGGGAGAAGCGCTCCTCACCGGGACAAAATGCAAAACCACAAGGGCATGTCCCGAGGACCTCCTCCAGCCACAGCCACCTGCCTGCAGTCACCTCCCAGCTGACCCCTCTCGGGGACCAATGCACTAACTGGGTAAGGGCTGTCGGAGCCCAAAGACCTCACCTCTGAACCTCCTTGCACTATCGCACGTGAGGTCTTGGGGACAGTTCTAAACCACAGTACCAACAACACGACTGTCCTCATCCTGTCTTCTGCCCAGCTTCCCTCACCGGTTCTCTGGTGCTGGGGATGGACCCTAGGGCTTAGCCCCAGCCCTACTTGTGAGGTCCTGTTTGTTAAGTCCCTTTTCTGTGTGCAATCTCCTACTAGGTACCTAGAGAGGAAAAGCTCCATGCTTGTGATCCCTACCAGACTTTAAATCAACAGGGCCTTGAACGTAGTAGGTGCTCGATCACTATCTGTTGAATGTGTCTTTGCATTCATTCACACATTCGCTGGGAAACGTTCACTAAATAGCTGCCATGTGGTGCTAAAATAAAAACATATTTGATAATGCATGTGCACGGAAAAGAAGTAGAACAAGGAAGATGGGGGAGTAGTGGGTGGGCACTTTAACTGGAGGAACGTTTTAGCTGAGATTGTGTAACAAGTAGAGTCAGACCTTCAAATATCAGAAGGAATGCTTCTGGCAGTGGGAAGTGGTAACCAAAACACCCTAAAATAGAAGCAAGCTTTATCTGCTTGAGAAACAGAAAGCACACAGTGCAGTCTTAGCCAAGTCTTGCTCCTCATTCACTTGTTTGTCCATTCATTTCTTCATTTACTCACCCCGCTGTTCACACTTCATTCCTGAGCAGTGGGCAATATGTGAGGTGCTGGGAACTCAGACACAGGCAAAATCCACCCTGCCCTAGAGGCGCTCATCCGTTGGGAGCAGTAGAGGCACCAAAGGCAGAGAGGAAACAAGGAGAGCATTTGGGAGGCAACTGAGTAGAGAAGATGTTATGGTCCAGATACAGCGTCCCCCAAAAGCTCATGTGTGAGACAATGCAAGGACATTCAGAGGTCAGGTGATTCCACTATGAGAGCTGTAACCTCATCCGTGGATTAATCCACTCAGTGGATTAACTTGGTGGTAAATATAGGCAGGTAGGGTGTGGCTAGAGAAGGTAAGTTACTGGGGAGGTCGGCCTTTGGGGTTTAGAGTTGGTGAGTAAAGCTCTCACTCCCTGCTTCCCGATGCCCTGTTTGAGCTGCTGTCCTCGGCCACCCCCTCTGCATGACGTTCTACCTGGCCTTGGGTCCAGAGCTATGGGGTTGCCAACATGGACTGGTCCTCTGAAACAGGGGGCCAAAATAAACGTCATGCTGTTCTGGTCAGGTGTCCTGGTCATGGCAACACAGACGCTCACTGAAACAGAGGACAGACCAGATTGGCCAAAGACCGCTTCTCAGGCCAGGGAACGCGAGGGGAGGTCCCAGACCAGCTGGCATCCCCGAAACACATGCAGGACCCCGAGGGAGCCTCTTCTTCTGACACGTTCATAGGCCTTTTGCCTTTTCCACAGAAGTGATGTTTATGCTGGTGTTTCCAAAGCAGTGGTGCCCAAACTATTGCCTCTTCCTCATGTTACAAGGCATTTACAATCAGCTGTATTTGTTCTTGAAAGTTAAAGGCATTAAGAAAAGGCCGATTTCATTGAGGAACACACTTGATGATCAGTAAAATTACTGATTCTATTAAATTTCAACCTGATTTCATGTCTCCTATAGATACTCCAAGATGAAATGGGGAGTCCTCATGAAGCCCTGGGCCCGTCCTGAAAGCCGGTGGTGTCCTTTAGGGAACTGCGTTTGCTTGGAACACCACCCTGAGCTGAAAGCAGTTCTGAGAGCAGTTGTGGACGGCTCAGGCCTGAGTGGCCGACACATTCCTAAACATGAACAGCAGCCGCCTGTCACTTGGAGAAAACTGGGAATTTTATTGCCAATTAAAAACACTCAGCTTTCAGGAGAGAATCAGAATTCTGGAAAACTCAAATCCGCCACAGTTGTCCTGCAGTTTCCTACTAAGTGTGGACTTTTTCTGATTCATAGACAGCAATATTACTTAAGGTAGTTTTCATAATGTCTAATGAAATGAGTTAGCATTTCAAGAGCCATGTGACCCAAGTGAGCCAGGAGTATTTCAAAAAACCTGTGCATTATGTTAAAAAAGCATGCCTGGAGAAAAGACATCTTCAACTGCAAGAATGACCAAGATTTTCATGTCTAGTATTAGAAGCATTTTTGCAGAATAAAACTCTCCACATTTGCCTGAAGAGATCATGAAGATACTCTTCCCTTCTCTGACTCCCCAGCTGCATGAGGCCAGGTATTCTTCCTCTGCCTCAGGGAAAGCAGCACCTAGGGACAGATGGAATGCAGAGCAAATCAGAGAGTCCTACTCTTCTGCGAAGAAAGACATGAAAGATATACATAAAATACATAAGCAATGTCACTCTTCTTGCTCATTCTGTCTAGATAAACTTTTTTTTAAAGTCATATTAGCATGTACGGTATTTATTATTTTTTTTAAATAGTGAAATTTTAAATGAATAGATTTCAAACCTCTGTTTTAATTCCTGGCATGGTAGATATTAATGGATGTATCCCCTATTAACAAAACGTGAAGGGCTCCGTTTAGCCTCATTGAGCTCATTCTAAGGAGAAACCCCAGCCCTGAGCACAACAGAGCCATGGCGTCTGCAGAGGGCGGGAGAAGCGCCAGCCTGGCCCTTCAGATCTGGCTGCGACCTCCCAGAATCACTCTGGTGTTTGAACTGTGGGCAATTACCCAGGCTCTCTCTGCCCTTTTGGTCCAGGCACCTCCCATATGGCTTTGATTCAGAGGCACTCAATTTATCAAAACAGTTTGTTATGTTAAAAAACTATTTGATGTCAAAGAAGCCATATGAACCTTTTTATGTGTGCTTTTCCTGGAATAAGAAATCAATTTGCCCATTTTAAACAAAGCTGGGCCCTAAAAAGACTTGAACCAGTGCTGTGTTCAAAAGCAGAGTGCTCTCTCCAGCTCGTGGCCTGGCAGGGCCCTGGGGCGGAGGGACCGTCTTCTGAGGACCGTCCTCCCTGGTGGGCCCTGTTCCTCAGTCCACCTCAGTCACTCAGGGCTTGGTGGAAGAGGCATCTGGCTGAGCTCCACTTCCCAAGGGTTTACCAGAAAAGTCCTGGTTGGGGCACAGAGCTCTCCATGTTTACAAGGCACTTGGCGATTCTGATGCAAGCCTTGATGCCAGCCTTCACACCATGATCTGAGGGCCCATTCTTTCCTCTCGGCCTTCTGTACTAAGAATGATGTCCCCTTGATGTTCTAAGCATCCCTTTTCTCCTAACCCACCCTTGATGTGTATTTTCCCTTGCTACCAATGTATACCAGGCCTTCCGCATCCAGAGCTCCAACTGGGATTCCTTCCAAACTAGAGATGTGGGGGCAGGGATGCCTGGTTCTCCCAGGGGCCCCATGTAGTGACTCTGGGCTTTTCCTCCTAAGGTGGAGTAGCTCCGTGGCTGGGAATGGTTGGCACCAGCACTGTCACAACTGGTAAAAATGTCCCGATGGTCATCATCCCTCCATGCCGCAGTGACTCCAGAACCAGCACTGGGCACAGGAGCCAACCAGGGCACTCCTTGGACCATCAGCTCAGGCTCTGCAATGTGCACCAAACCCATCATAGCCGGGCCACTAAGACACAACGTGCCACAAGGAGTCACCGATATCTTCTTCAAAGGGACATTCTGTGGTGTCCCAAACCCTTGACTTACTGCAGTCACTCAGCAGTAGTGAGACCTGCACCTGCTGAGGGGCGAAGGCAAGGGTGGTGACGGCCAGCACCAGAGCCCCTGGGTGGAGCGGCTGCGGAAGTTTACTTTCCTGTCAAAGCCCAGCTGTCTGTGACCTTGTGCTCACCACTGAAGCTCTGAAAGTGGATCTCCTGCTAAGGTTAAAATTTCTGCTAGTGTTGGGACCACATCAGCCTGCAGAGGGCCAGTGGGCTAAATTCTGCCCACCTACCTGGGGAGGAGAACGTCTGATAGAAACAGAACAGATACTCAAGCAAAATTTGCTGTGATGTTTTCTATGTGGGATCCGCCTTCTAGAGACCAGAGGTCATAACAGACTAGAAGCACCTACTGTGCTTGGTGCTGTGATTAGAAAGAATAACTCTTGTAAATCCTGTGTTTTTTTTAATAGACAAATGTTTATTTCCATTACCACAAAAGTACAGAAGTACTAATATTTTATAATATCTTCCAGTTTATTTAATATTTTGATATTAGGTTGTAAGTTGCATGTAAGTAATTTATGAGAAGAAAGTTTAATTGTATTCTTTCAGTTATAATAAGGTGCAAATTAAATATTTATTTATTTCCTAAAAATGGTTCACAGAATACTTTATGTAATCTCCTACTATTTCATTTTATGTGTTTGTCATGATGCAGACTTTTGAATTCTGTAAAAGTTTTTAAATAGTATTCAAAAACCAGAATATAATTAGTCTATTACATTCCATTTTGCATAAATCAGCGTACTACAGTGATACAACCACAGCAACGTTTGTAACAGCTCGATTCATGATAGCTAAGCTACGGAAACAACCTCGGTGCCCTCAACAGATGAGGATAAAAAACCATGTGGTATACATACACAATGGAATATCATGACTCCATACTTCTGTCAATAAACGGATTGATCTGAAGACTATCCCGCTAAGTGAAATAAGCCAATCCCCCAAAAAACTAAAGGTTGAATGTTCTCTCTGATACGTGAATGCTAACCACATATCAGACCTGGGACCTCCAGCCTCCAGAGGGGCCTTGGATGTCTTTGAAGAGCCCTAGGTATGGTGTCCTGCTGCGCAGCCTGGATGGTGCCCAGGCCCCCTGAGCGCTTGGACTAGAGACTGGAATCTGGTTAAGCCTCACCATGGATCAGCACCACTGGCCTTGAACTTGCTTTCCACCTCCTCCTCCGACCTCATCACCTTTTCCCCTCCTTCCCCACCCTCTGAGGCAGGCTCTCCATCTGGAGTTCTGAATGTCTTCCCTGTAGGTTTGAGGAGCCCTCTCTTCCCCACATCAGCCTGCAGAGGGCCAGTGGGCTAAATTCCGCCCACCTGCCTGGGGAGGAGAACCTTGTTTAACTGGCCTCGGTTTGGTGGCCAGTGGCCTTAAGTGCACTGTGCTGGCCTCCTCCTCCTCGGGTGTTCGATTCAAGTGCTTCCTTCCCTTCCCACTGGGTCCCCAGGACTGGGCTTAGCGATCAGAAGTCCCTCTAAAGCTCAATCCAGCCCACTATTTCTTAAAGAAACATGAGCATGTCCCAGTCAGTGAACTTTGTTTTTGCTTTTACCCAACAAAAATCATTGTTTTGTTAATATGGTCATAGCTGCATATTCCTCCCAAAGGTTAATATATTTAAAACATAGTTTACGAAGACATGTTTTACCCTGAGATCATTAAAAATAGGCTACTCTATTTCCTTTAATTTGTTTTATAATTTTAACTCTTGATCTATTGAGCATTTGTCTATTGGAGTTTCAGATGGAATCCAACTCTATTTTTCCCCACATGGTGAGCCAATTTTTTTTTTAACACCAGGTTGCTAAACAAGGGATTACAGTATTTTGTATGCCATGTGCCTGAGCTTCCATTTCTTGGTATGTTGCATTCTATTGGTCTCTTCTTGCACAAGGTCACTCTGCTGCTTATTTGTCCCTGTGTCCCTTTGCATTGAGCTGGGGCTCTGCAGTATTTCTTAAAAATTAGTGGGTTGAGTCTACCACCTCCATTTCCATTATCAACCTACTTGTTCTTCCATTGACATTTTAGAATTAGCTTATCAGATTCTTTATATCCTGTTGGTATTTTGAAGGAAATTAGAATATAGATATTAAAGTAAATATTAATTAGAATACAGACATTAATTTGATAATAACTTACATTTTTATAATTAATCTAATCTTATACTTGAAAACAAAAATTCTATACTCCTATTTTATTTTTTAATCTATTTAAATGTTTTTTCTAACCCCTTTCCCCCTCTCCTCCCCTCCCACCCAGTCTGCAGAGTTTGTCTCTTCCTCCCGTGCTCCCCCTCTCTACCTCACTGTGAGGACAGGATCATCCAAAGTACATGTGAGAAGACATGGATTGGTGTGAATATACTTTATATACAACCAGAGATATGAAAAACTGTGCTCTATATGTGTAATATGAATTGTAATGCAAAAAATAAAATAAAATAATATCATGAAAGTTCCAAAACTTACAGAAACCCAACAGCTCACATGTTGATCAGGATGCTGCTATTTTCATAACTAGTTAAATTTATCTATCCATGGTATATTTTTGTCTGCATTGCACTTTTCTTCTATTAATCTTACACAAATACCTGAATATGAGCATTTTGATGAGTTCTTCAAATATAAAGGTTCCCTAAAAGAGCCAGTGATGGGTCATAAAAATATATGTGTGTCCTTGAAGCAGGTGAACCTCCACACTAGAATTTGTGGGGCCAGCTTCATACACCTGCCCTGAGGGTTGGGCATACTCTACAGAGGCCACCGCTTGGACTTGAGACAAACAACAGAAGCCCTTGTCTTCCAAGTACACATAGTATGCCTTTCAAGTACGCATTCCAAGGCCTGGTCCTCAGAATTTCTGACACAGTCATTTGGGCTTATACCAAAGCAAGTACTGGGGTTCTTCTACGGGTGACACCAGCGCCCCTGAATGACAGGAGCTCTCCATGTGGGAGGGCAGGCATCTGGCTAGGAGAAGCAAGGAAGAGCTCCACCACTAGACCTGGGCACAACTCTCTACCCGTAGTTTCAACATTCAGAAGTCCTAAACCTGAAAGGACTGTTTATAAGACTTTGGAAGCAATACCTGGCCTCAACTGACCGGAGCCTTTCATAGTCCTCAGGGATCCCTCTAGTGTGAAAAGTCACAGGTTTTGCTGCAAAAATAAAAGCTAAAGGTTTTTAAATTTTAAGTAAAATGTTGAAAATGAAGTGCTGAACCAGAACTTCTTAGAGGCTGTGGCTCAGTGGCAGAGCACTTGCCTAGCATGCATGTGTGAGGCACTGGGTTGGATCCTCAGCACCACATAAAAATTAAATAAAAGCAATAAAAGCATGCTGTCCATCTACAACTATATATATATATATATATATATATATACATATATATATATATATATATATATATACATTTTTTTTTTGTAATGTGGGATGGAACGTCTGGTGCCCAGGACTCCAGATCAGTAGGGATGGAACGTCTGGTGCCCAGGACTCCAGATCAGTAGGCTAAGAAGGCATGAGTGCCAAACAGCCACTCTCCAGGTTACCGGCAGCCAGTTCTGTCTGGGAAAACCCACCCAGGTGTCTTCTTGAAGGAGCCAACCTGTTCTCAGGAACTGCTACTCTCTGAGAAAGTCTCATTAAATGTTTGGATTTTTTTGAAGAATGATTTGATCTGTTTTGTTTTCCCACAAACCAAAGAGAATTCCATATCCAGATGCCCAATAAAAAGAATTTCTGTTTTAAATGAATGTTTTAGTTATAAAAGTTTTGACCAGGTGGGTACTTGGGGATTCAAAGAAATATGGTTTGCAATCCAAGTGAAGAAAAACAATTCTTTCCCAACTAATACATTAAGAACTGTGAGACAAATGGAGAATAGGAAGAATCTTCAGTTGACAGAAAATTGGATTAGACAAACCTCAATTATGTTCTTCAGCAGTCACCTGAGTAAAATGTACATTTATGGTTTGAAATCTTATTGAACAGGTAAAACAACACAGGCCTAGAATGATCACCTGTTAAAAGTGCTGATAGCTTCAACAAAACTACATTTTTAAACAGACTTTAAGAAATTCAATGCAAATCCATATTGTATAGTGCATGTGAATGCTCTTCCATCCTCAGAGAAAGGAAAGAATAAAAAGAAACCAAGAAACCCCAAGGGTAACATTGGAAAAGATGCTGATGTGAGTTGTATGATTTGAAAATATAAATGAAAAGCAATTTGTTAAAGTTTCCTGGGAATGCTTTTTGCGCGCACACACACACACACACACACACACACACGCAGGCACACACATTTGTATGCATGCTTAGTGTATAAATGTAGGGTTTTGTATGTCCTTATTCTATGTAATATTTTATTAAACTGTAATTCAAATTTGGGGAATTGATCATCACAGTAACACCCAGAATTTAAACTCTTTTGGGCTTGTATTTTCTTAAGATTATAAATAATACAGCTCAATGTTAAGACACTTTCAAGAACAGGCTCAAAGCATGAAGAGTAAAATTAAAACTGTTAACCTGTAAAAGGGAGGTGTCCTCAAGGAGGCCAAGCTACCTGCAGAACCTCCAGGTGCAGGCTGCGGCCCAGGTGGGTGCTGTTGGGCAGGTGAGGCTGCCGCTGCTTAGCTGTGGTCCAGGGGAGCAACCGGATTTAGGGACATACATAGTCCTATCGAGGTCACACACTGCGATTCCGGGATTCCAGGGCAGCACACACTGATGGGTGTGTGAAATATGTTGTATGGTGGATGGTGGCTGAACGGAAAAGACAAAACACACCCCAAACCCATCATCTACCTTGACAATGCAAGTTTGTCCTGATTAGCTTTCGCTTTCCTTTGCTGCTGCCCTCCTTTTCCTCCTGTTTTTTCACCCTAGCTGCCTATAGTCAATTCACTCAGGAAGTTTTAAAAAGCACAGGCGCACTGCAGGTGGAGTCCCTGGCGGAGGCCGGGCAGGGACTCCGAAGGCTGCAGTCACCCCAGTGAGGCTGAAGCACCCAGCAGGAGGCAGCTTGGCCCAGAGGATGTGCTGGTGCCTCCAGATGAGGCTGCGTCAGGCAGGAGACAGTGCTCCTCGGGAAAGCCTGCTGGTGAGGAGCTGAGGCCACCGAGGCAAGCTGCGCTTGGCTTCCCTGCGTGCAGAAGCTGCAACCTGCCAGGCCAAGCAAGAGCAGTCTGCGCAGAGCCCTGACGGCCGACAGGCGCTGTGCGCGGCAGAGGCGCTGCGTTCTCGCTGCCCTTGGCTCACTTGTGATGTTCACTTGGTACAAGTTAGAGATTAAAA
The DNA here is from genome assembly GCF_052094955.1 of Ictidomys tridecemlineatus. Taxonomy (NCBI): domain Eukaryota; kingdom Metazoa; phylum Chordata; class Mammalia; order Rodentia; family Sciuridae; genus Ictidomys; species Ictidomys tridecemlineatus. The sequence goes on along the minus strand of NC_135488.1, from coordinate 116,891,976 downwards.
TTCACACTGTGCGCTCAAATGAAAAGAAAAAAAATATATTTGTAGTCCCCAAAAGAGAACAGACTTCTTCTCCAGCCATGAAACAAGGAGGGCTGTAAACACAGGAGGTCTGTCTTTATAAAATGATTTTTGAATGAAAAATATATTATCTGCTGAGTTTCCATTTATCGAACTTATTAATAGGTGAAGCAGGCAGACAGGTTAATATCCTGGGTGGTAATGTGTACAGACAGGAATGAGCCTTGAAATATGTCAACTGCATTTAGTTCTGATATATGTGCAAATAAATATGTGCACCTGTGCTTATGTAAATAGATATACATGTACAACACGGTGTGCCGTCAAGTCACGTGGGTGGTTAATGTCACCTTACCTTGGACTTTCCTGACTCCTGGAGTGTATCCCCTGTGAAAGGTCTCTCTGTGCATCTGGAGTAGATTCCTTCTGTCCAGAAGAAATACTACAGAGAAGTGAAACAAACTCACAGTAACTGACACTCAGAGTGTGCAGATATTTGAAATTCTTCTCTGACTCAATATTACTGTAAGTGTCCTCCGCTCCAGTTGCAGGTGAGAGCAGCAAATCTCAGAAAAACAACGTGACCCTCCAAAGCCACATGACCAGGGCAGACTGGGGGATGCCCTGCTGGCGAGGTCCTTGTCATTAGAGAGACCTGTCTGTGGAAGACAGCATGGAGCAGCAGGTCCGTCAGCTGGGGTCTGGCCTGTGACCCGGTGGCAGGGGGCACTTCCTCTGGTCCTCATGTGGCACAGGTCCCTCATCCTTCAGGACCAGCTCAAGCCCTCTTCTAGAAAACTCTCCTGACCCCTCTGATCCCAGTGCCCGAGGCCACACGGCCAGCCCTCGGCTCCCCCTGGCTGTGCTGCGCGGTCCTTGCTCCTACTGGAGCACACCCTGCTTTCTGTCCTCTGCTGTCCCTTGGTGTGATGTTCTGCGCACCCTGAGGACCAAGCTGAGGTTCTCCAAAGAAACGGAGCCAACAGCAGAGACATAGAAGCCAATTCCTTCCAGGAAACTGGCTCACACAGTGACGGAGCATGACAGGCCCTGGCTCTGGAAGCTGAGGGAGGAAGCTGCAGCCAAGCAGAGCCAAGGTGCACAGGTCCCCTGAAGGCCAGAGGCTCAGTGCCCTGGAGCGGCCATTGCCTCAGGTTGACGGTTAGAGCAGGAAACATGGGTGTCCCAGTTGGAAGGCAGCCAGGCAGGAAGGGCTCCCCCGCTTGGGGGAGAGGGAGTCTTTTTGTTCTCTTCATGCCTTCACCTGATTGGAGGAGGCCCACTTACATAAGAAAGGGTGTCTGCCTGACTCAGTCTGCCAATTCAGATCTTAATCTCATCCTGAGCAAGGAACCCTCAACATAACAGTCAGCCAAATATCTGTAGCATTCTGTGGTCCAGTCAGGCCTACACAGAAATTGACAGAAGTAAATAGCTTTAGTTAACAGAGTGAATATCCAAGAATAAGTATATAAACCACAGTTCTCCAGAGACACGGAGCCCGTAGGATGTATGTGTGTGTGGAGAGAGACGGGGAGGGAGAGGTTACAAGGAAGTGGCCCATGTGATTGTGGGGGCTGGTGTGATGGATTGGATATGAGATGTCCCCAAAAGCCTCCTGGGTTAATGCAGAAAAATTCAGAGACAAAATGATTAAGTTGTGAGAGCTGTCACCTCGTCGGTCTCTCCTAGTTTGGACAGATTAAAGGATGGTAACTGCAGGGAGGTGAGGTGTAGCTGGAGGACATGGGTCCCTCGGTGGGCCCTGGAAGGGTTTGCCTTCCCTGCCACCCACTGCCCCACCCTGCTTTCTGGCCACCATGAGCAGAGCAGTGCCCCTCCACCATGGTGTCTGCTCACCTTGGGCTCAGAGCTATGGAGTCCCCTGTCCACGGACTGACCTCTGAAATCGTGAGCCCAAACAAACTTCCCCTGCCCTAAGCTGTCTTGGGTAGTCTGGTTGCAGTGAGGAAAACTGACAGCTGGAGGCTGAAACCCGCAGGGCAGGAGGCGACTCTCTGTCGGAGTCCAGCAGCCTTCTGGAGGCGGGATCCCCTCTTCCTTGGAGATCCAGCCTTTCTCTTAAAACCAGCTGGGTAGATGAGCCCACCACAGTGTGGAGAGTCCTCTGATTTACCAGAGTCTACCAGCGTCAGTGTTAATAAGAAACAACTTCACGGCAGGATCTCGGCTGGTGTTTGAGCAAACACTGGGACCATCCCTGCCTCCAACCAAGAGACTCATCAAGTGAGCCATCACAGTCAGCAAAAGATATTCACCTAAACTGGTAACATGGCTCCTGAGGTTTCACAAGACAGCAAACTTTAAACAACATAAAAATCCAAATCCAGCTAATGAAAGTTTTAATTTTTATTTTGCCAAATTAATAAACATGAAAATATATTTATAACATTCAATGAAAGAATAGTTTTAATGCCAAAACAGAAAAAGAATATAAAATCAGAATAAAAGATCATGAGACAAATGAATTTCAAAAACACAATAGTCGGGGCATAGTGGAGCGTGCTTATAATTCCAGCAGCTCAGAAAGCTGAGGCAGGAGGATCCCAAGTTCAAAGCCAGCCTCAGCAAAAGTGAGGTGCTAGGCAACTCAGTGAAACCCTGTCTCTAAATAAAATGCAAAAATAGGGTTGTGGATGTGGCTCCATGGTCAAGTGCCCCTGAGTTCAATCCCCAGTGCCCCCCAAAAAACAAAGAACAACAACAAAAAAAAAACCCCTACAACAGTGCTTTTTCTAAACCTGTGCCAGTTAACAGCCCACAGTGCCCTTCCTTCTTCACACTCTGATTGTTTGCACAGGAAGAGTGCTTAGAAGATAATAAGTACACATCCCTTCTTCAATCCCATCCCCATTGTGAGCTTTCATCCCCAGCAATGCTCTTCTTTTCTTCTCCCGAATCTCTGTAATCCAGGGCTTCTCATGGCCTCTACAGGGAAAATTCATTCATCAAACATATCACTTATAATGTTTCTGTCTACCAAGAGCAGTAAAACCGACTGAAAGTGCTCATTCCACCACAAACGGCTCACTATAACATCTAGAGCTGGGTTGGGTGGCAATATTAACTTCATGCAGTGATTGGTTTCAGATTCTCTTAGCATCTGCCGGCCTTGAGTTTAGACAGGGTCACTCATAGCACCCTGAGAACAGAGATCAGACTGGTCACTTCCGGGAGGTCTGAATATGTTCAGAACCTCTCCAGAAGGAGCTACAAATTGGACTTGATGGCCACTTGGGTCGCATACTTATCCTTCTTTCCACAGTCTGGCTGGGCACAAAATCACAAGCCACTCAAGCAGGAACAAACTTTATTTTTTGAAACTGCCGCCAATGCCCCATACGCCCCCCGGGAAGCTTGCCCATCCACACATGCGGCAGCGTTGTCCCGGAACCCCAGAGGAAGTTCCTCCCCCCGAATTCCCTCCTACTGTACTTCCCCAAGCAATGGGAACTCTCCAGGAGTCCCGTAGCAGGCCAAGGTGAACAGCAGGATTCCAATATCCATATGAATGCAAATCTTAACATAATCATATCATCTCAATGGCTAGCTGCTGTCACCTTTCAACCAAAAGTGCCATGCATCATATTACTTGGCTGTGGCTCTTAGCACCTTCTTACCAAGTAGGGAAGCTGATTACTCTGAAACCATCCGGCCACTCCTGGAACTGAGAAAGCTGGTTCATCTTCCCTTGGGAAGGATGGATCTTTGGAAAATAGAGGATTATAAAAGCAAGTCAAGATTCTGTTAGGAAGTGGGGAGGAGAAGTTTCTGAAGCAGCCGACACGGACAGTCCAGGGTTTATGGATGTGTTGCTGTGCACACATTCCCCTTCAAACATGCACACTCCTATTAAAACACACTGAATTCTTTCCAGAAAGAAGGCAACCAAACTGGGAGTCCATGTGGTTCCAAATCCTCCCCAAGTCTAGGGCCTTTCAGCATGGGGCTTTCTTTATCAGGTCCAAATGCCTGGAGACCCCTGGTGATGACAGGTTACGTCTCACTGAGACTCTCCACATACATGTGGGGAAAGAGCAGGACGGGGGAGGAAACAACCCAAGCCTTCTATTTAGAAAAAGGAAGTCCAGGAGCCAGCCCCTGTCTCCAGTGACCCACCTGGCAGGCCCCCTGGGGTGGTCCACTGGCTGCCACGGCCCTGGACCGGCTGCCTGTTGGACCTGGTTAGAGAGCTCCCTGTCGGCTCCTGGTCAATCCCTGTTCCCACTTTCCCACTGCCCCTGTGGCCACATCTTACAGCAATAGAAAATGTCCCCTGGGAAACTTCCCCCCTCCCCCGTTGTCATTATGAAGGCCTCAAAGTTGTCTTAGAGCCAAACCATCATGGGCTCTAAGAAGCTCTGGTTTCCATGGCAGCAGATGTCCCTTAAAGACTTGGTGGCCTTTGTGTTCACTGTGCTTTCTGTCACTGTCATGTCCCAACACAATGACCTCACATGGTGCTTGATCAAAGCGTGTCTGTGAGCAAGGACGAGCTGTGCACAGCCCGGGCCTTGAGCCCTGACTGAAACCTTTGCTGATTTCATCTTGGCCTCTGCCTGGGGCCATGTTGAAGACTCTGGCCTCCGAGGGTAAAGTGAGCTTCTCACTCCAAGATCATGTCCTATGTGTCCAATCCACATACATTCAGAGAACTCTAAATCAGCAGGAGACGAGGGGCCTAGGGTAAGAAGAGCAGATGACGTGAGTGACTTCATTCACACCGACCTTCTTACCTCACGGTGGCTATTATGGTTTAAATTTTATAATGCTCCTGTGTTGAATTTAAAATACCCACAGCTAAAAGTGCTCTTATTTTGGAAAATCCTGGGGTTTTTTGTTGTTGTTGTTGTTATTTGTTTGTTTGTTTTTTTTTTCTGCTCATGAATATTGTCTCTTTTTAGGTAGGTTCTTATCCATGAATGCAAGAGGTAGCTAACACAGGTCACACCTAATCAACACTTTTCCATTCAAGCCCCGTAATACCCAAGCTCCAGGGATCGTTCCAGGCTCCAGTGTGCCCTGCTGCGTTGCTTTGGCATCAGGAAGATTACAACAGCACAGACCCAAAACCCCCTACCTCCTTCAGGAGCCTCTGCCCCAATTCTAGGGTCCGTGACCTGCAGGGACTCCTTTCCAGGAGCCAAACCCTGTTGTCTGCAAGCAGCATATGAGGACTCTGCCCACGTATTCTGCCCAACACCTAGTGAGAGCAATGCTCTAGGAAATACTTTTTGGATACATTAAACATAAAGAAGTAAATAGCACAGAGATTTCTTTAGAAGTGATATGAGGTCCTAGCATCGAACTGTTCATCTTCTTGATAAATGCCCTCGGGCCATTCGGAGCACAAAGGTTTTCTTTGCCATGAGTGAAGTAGCTAAGTGTTGAACGGAGAGAAAATGGAAATTTTGTATCATGAATATCTAACCTTCATGGGTGGAAAGATTCAAAATTAAGAGAGGGTAAGGCTAAAAGTTTGTAGCACTTATTATTTCAAGGCACTGTCTTGCATTTATCAAATAAACATATTATTCATATTATTTTTGGTTTCTAGAGGTCAGAATCTCAATTTATAGCTTTTACCTAAAAAAATGACCTTCTGACACATTTTTTGGGTGGTTTACTATGAAGAGATCCCAATGTCAAATGCACAGCTTTGACTTAAAAGTTCAGGGCATATCAGCCTCTCTCTAGAATGGTGTGGTGCGATGTGAACACCTGAACTTTAATTTAAAAAATCAAACTTGCTTCCTTTAAAAATGTGCCATGAATAACTCTTTTCTTACCTCTCCAGTTCTTCCAGGTCTTCCAGCGCAGTGTGTGGTCATGATCCCTCTAGGTTATTCAGAATCCAAATAGCTCCGAAGTGGGAAGCTGAGGTGGCTCTTGGTAGGATTTATGAATCTCCCCTGGAAACGAAGCTCACAGATTTAGTTTGGAGACTTTTCCCTGCTTTGGCTTGACTTTTCCATAGGGGTCTCAGTGAATGTTTTTATATTGGTTTGTCTAAAAATTCACTCTGGGATATGCACTTTGAACATGATTGGATTGGTCATTAAAAGTGGCTTTAAAATGTGACATTTTAGTTTAAAGTCATTTCAACAGAGAACAGCAGAGTTTAGGAAGTGTGCATGACTAGGTTTCTGGAGGTGGGCTCAGTCGGCCTGTCCCGGGGCGTGCACAGTTGACAGGCTTGACATCCTCCAGCCCAGAGCAAAGCGTACTCACGCGTCCTCTTGGCTCAGAGGCAGGGCTCTGCTCACCGTGCCCCTCTCTAGGTAGGAGGCAAACAGGCCACACAAACCAGGCTCCCCGGTTGGCAGGGTAGACCGCTCCTGTGCCGACCTTCGCTGCTGGTCCCCTGCCCTCCTGAGGCCAAGTCCCACACCCCGGGAAGTGGCCACACCTTACGGACTTCCCCGTGAACTCAAGTGTAAAGAAGAGCATTCACCCCTCAGAGGAACGTTAGTTTTCTGAGCAAATGCCCTTAAGCCCAGTTCTGACCTCTGTAGGACAGCTTTAGGGAGGCGAAACATCTTCAAAATCATTTCTAAAACTCTGCCTTAGTTTCAATAACTTTGGGGATTATCTAAAATGCAATTAGTAGATTTTACTGGTTTAGAATGAACCAGTCCTTTATAAAATTTGACACTGACCTCCGGAAAGCCTCAGATGCGACATGGAAAGCCACGTCCAGATGTCCATTAAGATCAGAATGTCCGAACAGACCATCAGGCAGATGTGCAGACAGGCTCAGGCTCAGGGGGGAAAGGGAAGGCAAAGCAGAATTAATGGGAAAAGAATTCAAAAATGGATGAGGAAGGAAAGGTGGAGACAGGAGAATGGCGGACGGTGAGCTCGGCTGGAGGGGTTTCTGACAGGAGCCCACCAGCTCCCAGGTTTGGGGGAGTTAATTATCTGACCCAGCTGTGGTGGCAGTTCCGTAGTGGCTCTCCAGCCCTGTGACCTCTGGGGACTTTTATGACCAGAGTAACCAAAGCACCACAGGAAGAAAACTGTTTTCTGGGCTATAACATCAGTGACCAGAAACATGAGCGCCGGGAGGGAGACCAAGCCCAGGGCTGTACCTGGCTCACAGGTCAGAGGTTCATGCCTCTCTCCCCGCCCCGCCCTGGGGAAGCCAGGGCCTCATTCAGCATCCCGTGACCTGAGGACCACCAAGGACCACATGTGTTGACAAGAGCCCGAAAAGTGACTCCGCACTTGAGGAAGAGGTATGGCTTTTCTCTGGTGCATTTGTTTTTAATGTTTAACAAGCTGACAGGAGCGATTACTCAAAGACAAACAGCCGACTTGCTGGTTACTCCAACACAAACAAATCGTCACCAGACTGTCAGGACCGCCACAGTGTCCACTCCACTAAAAACGCTTAATGCATTCCCCGTGTCTGCAGTGACACATGAGAAGTGACTTACTCCTTCCACCTCTCATCCCCCCAGAGGGATTATTTGCTGTGTTTTCACTAAGAGTCAGGGGGACAGTTTTGCCTCAAAGGTGGGTGTGGGAAACATGCAGAATCCTGGCGACTGGGAATGCTGAACCACAGGGCTTCATCAGATCATCCATCTGCCCTGGACCACGATGGCCCCAGGACACTGTCCACAGAGATGCCTGTGCCCGCAAGCCTCGGGCATCTGAGAAGTAAATCCAATAGCAGTCCAAGCTAGGAGACCCTCAGCACGCATCCCTGGACCCAGCTGCAGCCCCCCCGGGGAGAAACGCGGTTTTTAAAGCACGGGCTGGAGTATCAGCCTGGTTCAGATCGCAGTGATTAATTGCGGCTCTTCCTCCAGAGTCTGGGTGGGTCTCCCGGCGTCACCCGACACTGAGGAGACTGGGTTGCTGTGGCTTTTCTGCTCTTGAAGGCCTCTGAAGGGACACATGGACCTTGTACCCGACGACCATGGAATTAGAGCCATTGGTGCTCACCACCTGAAGGGTCCCTGCCACCTGAGACCTAGCCAGAGTCACCCTTTGCCTGGGCTGCAGTGTTCGGCCTTCACAGCTCTGGCCACACACTCGGATGGTTACCCAGTTTAGGACAGATTAGAGAGGTCACTTCTGATGGGCACCTTATGAAGGCAGTCACCATGAACACACTAACAGGCTCAGTACCCAGGAGCACCAGACTGGGCCTTCTTCTGGTTACCCACATGGGTCAGCACTTTGGGGACCCGCCTAGGACGGAGCTGCCATGCCCCTCGAGGCAAGTTGTCTTTGCTCAAAGAAAATGAAGAGCGAATGTGAGGTCGCAATGACTCAGCCTCAGGACCTCAAAGAACCACAGCCCTCCATTTCAGCACTTCTGAGAATCTGGCCACCAAAGGGCCCCCTAGTCTGCTGTTTGCAAGGGCTGATTGATAATTCTGCACTTTTAACTCAGTGGAACACGTTTCTTTGCCTTTGTCCAGGTATCTGGAGAAGATAAGAACTGAATGACAGCTTAAAAGGTATTAAATAGACATGTCCACAAACATACCCTGTCCTGTCTCCCTTCTGTGTCCTTCAGCTTGGCAGGTGTCACACTGATGAGGCAACAGATGATGTGGTTCACATTTCAAAAAATGTCTTGCAGACATCTTGGTATGTTAAAATGATTTCATTGAATCAGTGCTCGGGACTCAGGTGGAGGAGAGCAAAACCGTACATGTTAACCGGGGCTGGCAGCCAGCGGGGGTGCTTTGTCTTTAATTTGCGACTCCATTAGGGTCGGGAGACTGAATCTCACGGCTCACAGTTAAGGTGAGACACCTCCCCCTTGTGGTTCAGTGTAACTGGCTCAGTCCCGTTCGACCTGTGTTCAGGTGTCCTGCGCTTCAAAACAGGTGGGTCACAAGAGGGGCAGAGTTCAGTCACGTGTCACTGTCACCATGGCACACACAGGACCCTGATGCTGGTGAAAGTTAAATAAGAATGGAAACCAAAACACAAATTTATGAACATACAGTTAATGTTCCCTAGAGAGTCAGCATGTACACCTGAGTTGTCCCACATACAGAGCTGCCTGTGCTGTGTGAGATAATAAATTAATATGCCCTGCGACAGATAAAGAGCTCTGTGTGAGCCACACCTTATAAAGAAGAAGAGTATGCAAGGATGTATGTCAAGCATATATAAATAGTGCCTACAAAACAAAAGAAAGTATTCGCAAGCTAACAGAAAAGTGGGCGAGACAAATGAACAGGAAATGCACAAAGAAGAACTTCTGTGGCCAATCAGCACATGAAAATAAGCTGCTATGGTTTAGGTGTGCGGTGTCCCCAGAGGCTCCTGTGTAAGACAATGAAAGAAAGTTTAGAGGTGACACCATCAGGCTAGAGCTCTCAACCAGTCAGGGCATTCATCCTCTGACCATGACAGGGATTAGCCGGTGCTCACCGTGGGTGGGTGGGGTGTGACTGAAGGAGGTGGGTCACGGGGATGTGCCTTTGGGGTGTATGCTTTGTCCCTGGTGAGGGGAGTCTCTCTGCTCCTTGAACTCTGCCAAGTTCTAAGCTGCTTTCCTCCACCACACGCCTCTACCCTGAAGCTATGTCTCACCTCAGGCTCCAGCTAATGGATCAGGTCATCCAGGGACTGGCACCTCTGAACTTGTGAGCCCCCAAATAAGTTTTTCCTCCTTAAAATTGTTCTTGCCAGGTCTTTTGGTCACAGCAGTGAAAGAGCTGACTAAAACAGAAGCTTAACATAACTGGAGTCAAGTAAAAATGAATTAAAACCCTTATTAAATATTACTTCTCACTGCAGACTGCACTTTTTTTAAAACACTAAGAATGCAGGGAAGAGGCCCTAGTGTACACTTTTGGTGAGAGTGTAAGTTGCTATACCATTTATTGAGTGCTAATTGTTAGGAATCATCAAAAAAATTAAATTTAAGTTTATCCACTGATTTTACTTCTAGAATGCTTCTTATGAGAACGTTCCTAAGAAGTCGAAGTGCTATGTGTGACGTTCATTCCACATTTGGCATAAAAAACAGCAGTCAGTGTCCATCCATAGGAGAGTGGGGAAATATACTAAGACCCAGAAAAATGCATCACATCACCACCCAACAAGCTCATGCAGGCGTGAAAAGGCGTGTTCACGTTATTAGGTGCGAAGGAAGTTTAGAGAAAGAAAGAGTGTTCAATGGGAGTGGGATCATTATAATCCACATGGTGAAATCTGTGTTCATAGGTGTGTGCACAGACACACAGAATTCAATGTGCGTGCTACCTACGGGAGAAGTCTGAAGGAGGGTGGACTTCCATAGTCCACTCAGTGAACTTGCACAGGGTTCAATCATGGTAGAATGTGTTAGTTATTTCGCCTGCAACAAAAACTCAACTAAGAAAGAGAGAGAAGAAAACAACTTCATTAGTGGGATAGCTGCTTACCACTTCAGGTTAGACGAGGAATGTGCCCCATGAGAGTTGACCACCTGGAAATCACAGCCCACGTTTTAATCAGAGGACAGGAGTGCACTGGAGAGAGGCCACTGGATGGTCCCTGCCCTTTCTCCTTCATCTCATCCATGTCGTTTCTTTCTCTGTCCTATTGTTTCCTTCCCCAAATATGTGATCACATGCCTGTGATGCACAGCGTGTACTAAAACATAATTCAGCACGGTGCCTGCTCTTCTGCTTATAAATAACCCTGAGATGGGAGTTTTATAAATGCAGTTAGAAAGCATTGTGCGTTCTATCAAGGAACCAAGAGGATTCAGCAATAGCAACTGCCTGGAAAGGTCTGCCTTGGGACAGGAGGATCCGTGAGTACATCCCTGAGAAGAAGGGGTGTCAGTTTCCCAGGCTGTAGTAACAAGTCAGCATGAACTTTGCTCTCCTACAGTTATGAAGAGCACAAGTGAGAAATCGAGCTCAGTCCCACACACTGAGCTCCTGCCATCCTGCTCGGGGCCAGTCCAGCCCTGCCTCTTGCAGCTCTTGACATTCCATCTCCTGCCTCTGTCTGCAGGTGTCTTTCTTCTGTTACCCATAAAGAGATGTCTGCTGGTTTTAGAGCCCACCTTGACAACCAAGGACGATCTCATCTTGAGGTCCTTAACTCATGTATGTCTGCAAAGATCCTTCTTGCAGTTAAGGTCCCATTTGCATGTGGGGGGGGGCTAGGGAGTATCCTTTGACCATCATTCAACCCACTGCAGATGGTGTTTCTACTAAGAACTACAAAAGCATAGAAGCCAGGCCTCAGGAAGAAGAGGTGCATGCATGTTGTCCTATGGGTGGCATTCCAAACAGACCCAGGAGGAGGCTGCCGCACCCCAGGGGAGAGAGATGGATGGTGATAGAGCGACACTTGAGGCATTACTGTGGCCACCTGCCTTCCTGATGCTCAGAGATGGAGACAAAGAAAGATGAAGTCAAAAATGATACTGGAGTCCCTGGCTCCAGCCGTGAGCTGCAGAACACAGAAAAACAGAAGCTTTTTTGAGGCAGATTAAGGGAAATCAAAAGTTCACTTTGGGCACAAAAATATAAAGACTGGGATTAGCAAACCATCAAATTAGGGAAGACTAATTGGAACAAATGTGAAAGATGAGATAGTCAAAACAAGTAAAGATGCTTCTTTGAAAACATTCATTATTAATGAATAAACACATGTATAGATAACTCATGATAGCAAAAATAGAAGTGACCAAATAACCTATTTCATATCACTCCCAATAAAAAGACTATAAATTTAAATAATATTTAATGTTATTATATGACATAAGCAGAGGTTTCAACTCACACAATAATAACTGGCATGAGATAGAAATAAACACCTTCCTCGTGCACTTACAGTGGCCCTGGGTACATTTTTCTGGAGGCAATTGACCTAAGGATCAACAACCCATCGAAAGCCACGGAGCCACTGCAGCTTGGATCTTGTCCTCACGGTGTGTCCCAGGGCTACTTGACTGGATTCCGGGGCCAGCCTGCAGCACTGGGAACCACCACGGCGCCTCTCTGCCTGCAGATGAAACCCGGGGAGGGTGAGCCAGGTCTGCTCCTGGGGGGCCTGTCAGGGGACAGGAGGGAGGTGGCCACTCCCAAGAGGTTCCTTTGTGATGTGAACAGATTAAGACGCCACGGTGGGATTATGGTGCCAGTGTGGCGGCCAGCTGAGAGTGGACCCCACGGTGGAGTGCAGCAGCTTCAGGGAGACTTGTTGGCCCTGGACTCCAACCCTGTCTCCACTGGTTTGGCTGCCAACTCTCTCCCGTGGCCTCCTCTCCCAGCCCTCTAAAGTTGCTCAAACCACCTGACGCTCTGGTGTTTCCCTGCCCCCCGCACCTGGATGAGCTGCTGCAGGGATCACCCCTTCACGCCCGCCCTCTGTCACTGAGCTCCTCCAATCTCAGGATCCCTGTGATCCTTTTTCTTAGTCTGCATGCTTTATCGTGGAGAGTTTAAGCCACAGCAGTAAATCGTTGACATTTTGTGTGCCTGAAAACGTCCTTACTCTCTCCACACAGTCGACAGATGCTTTCTCTGGCCGTGGAATAAAAATCAAAGATTACAATTTCTGAACACGTGGAGGCATTACCATCCTCCCCAACCTGCTGTGCCGTGGCACAGATCCCAGGGTGCCCTGAATTCAAAGGCAGTGGAGTGGCCCCTTCCTCCCTCTCAGCAAACTTTCAGGGCCCCTGCCTGGTGTCTGAAATGTTGTGACAGTGGGGCTCAGTGGAGGATTTTCCTTTCAATTTTAAAACAGGAGGCTCATGTTCCTAAGAAGTGGTCTTGGGATGTCTCTCCTTTCCCTTTGATTTCTTCAAGAGCCCTAGTACCTGGGTGGTGTGTGGGCTGAGACCCTAATTTTGTTAACTTTTCCATTATCAATCTCTTCGTCTTTTTGTTCAATTTCCCAGGACATTTCCTCAAATATCTCCTCCTTTCCTGATACTGAGTTGCCAGGTCTTGGTGCAAAGGGCAGCTCTCAGCTTCCCTTAATGACTGCTCTCTGGGAAACCACTTCTGTCCTCCCACAGGTCTATTACTGCTGACCCAGAAGCACCCCGCCCTGGACCATGCTCTTGGTATGACCCATGGCCACTTCGTTTTGAGAACCCACTTATTTTGAGAACAAGCTCATTTGCTAAACTCCCTTCAGGGGTGTCTGTCTACTGACTTACAAAGTCAGCTACATCCCGCCCTCAAGCCTGAATCAGGCCAGAGACAACCTTGACCAGGACATCCAGGTTGAGGCTGGAAGAGTCATTTGCTGTAGATTGCTAAACTGCTCCCATTTCTTTGATGGCAATTTCTTTCCAGTTTCTGTCATGACAAATACCTTAGCTACTCATTTTTATTTTTGTTTTTTTTTAGACTGGGAATTGAACCCAGGGGTGTTTTACCTCTGAGCAACATCTCCAGACCTTTTTAACTTTTCTTTTGTTTTGAGACAAGTTCTCACTAAGTTTCTAGTTGCGGAGGCTGGCCTCAAACCTGTGCTCACTCGGCCTCAGCCTACCGAGTGGCTGGAATGGCAGGAGTGTGTCCCCACACCTGGCTAGAGAAGTCTCTTTCAAACTCTTTGGGCAAAGGAAGAGAGAGGTACAGTACGGGCTGCGTGGAGTTCAGAGTGGCTTATAGAACTGGATTCCTAGAACACCTGGTCTCCTCGGCGGAAAGCCCCTGCCTCTCCCACTGCAGTTCTAGGCAGAGGACTCGCCTGGCTGCCTCCAGAAATGGTGAGTCCCAGAGACACTCAGCGCCTGCGGAGGCCGCTTGGCCCTTCTGTCTTCTTGTTGATCTGGATCAGTACCAGTACCTTGTAGTTCACAGCACAATAACAAAAATAAAAGGTACCACTTGAGCCCTCAAAATAAGCCAGGAGAGCTTACCTGACTGGCCCAGTCACAGACTCCCTACGGTTTTCCGTATATTCCAAGTCCCCTTTGTTTCTGACTTCAAATCCTCATCTCTGTTTAGAATTGAAAGACAATACGGCAGACGACAGTGAGAAACAAAAACTCAGCACAGCGAAGAAATCCAAAGAAAACAAGAATAATATTTTTTAATGCTCACGGTTTACCTCTTTCCACTCTTGGCTGTGTTTCGCTGGGTCTGCACCTCATTTCATGTGGCTCTTGCTGAAGTAAAAAGCAGAAAATTGGCATTGCAGATTAGTCAAGATGATAGCTCCCTGTAGACATGAAGGCTCCTTTATTGGAAGAAATAAAAGAAAAACGACCCCAAATCACAACCTCAGAATTATAACCTTATTCAAAAGCTATAAAGCAGTACCAGTTATCTGTGAAATTCACGCATACTTAAAAATTCAATAATGACCGTGTTGCGAATACTAACTTTGGAAAATGATCAGACTTATGTATAATGAATATTCTTCCTACAAAGGAGAAAAAAATAAATGACAATCTTCTGCAGTAGATTAGGGTTTTATTCCTATGAGGATTTTTCAGAATATTTGTGATTTAAAACAGCTTATCCTACTTTCAGGGTACAATTTTTAAATTAAAAAAAATATGTATGGTTACTATAACTTTAAAAATTGAAGACCTTTTTATCTGTGAGCACAAAGCATCCCTATAGGAACAGGATTATCACCTGCATTCTGATGTAAAAGAGACAGAGGAAGATGAATTGCTCATTTAGGTCACTGGCCAGGAGCAGAGAAGGGAATGGACCCACACTTTGATGGCTATTTTCCTCCCCCAGGTACCTCCTCACACAAATGGAACTATGCCCCCATAAAACGAGGTATTGATTCTGGGTTGTGGAATTGGCATTATTTCCCTGTCCTCACACTGAGCATAAAAATGACCAAAACCATGTGTGGGGATGCTTCTGTGACCCTGCTCCTCCTGCTGCTGTGAGCCTCTGGGGTGGTATCCCCAGACAGAGTCACAGGCTTGAGGAGGCAGGGAGCTAGGTCGTAACTGAGCAAATTCATGAAAAGCTTAAAGCATCCAGATGCTTACATTCCATTTTTCATGAACTAAAATAAGGTGGTTCTAAAAGCATTCATCAGAGAGTTAACATCTGATATGAAACGGGATTTTTAAAATTTATTCCTGTGTTAAAACATTAATAAGAGAAGGGCTGTTCCACAGGAACCTGGAGCAGAAGAGGGCTCGCTGGCCTCTGGCCCTCAGGGAGGAGTAGAGGCCACAGTGAGTCCCCAGGGCAGCACAAATGTCGCCCCAGGGCTGCTCCTCTCCGGAGGGGCGCAGCACGGGGCAAAGCGCCTGCCTTTTATTCTGATGACTTCGCAACGCCCAACCAGGACTTGGAGTGGAAAGCGTCAGAGTCCAAATATAGACAGAAACCTACCAGTTAAAAATGAATGAGGTTGTCATTTGAAAATTTTAACAGCTGATAAATTATGTAGTTATCTTTCATGTCACATTTGGGAAAAATGAGTGTTAGGAGGCAGGTGGCTAACCCTGCCTGTTTACGTGTCCAGATCCATCCACCCCCCTTTCCTATAATATGACTAAATGCTCCCAAATCTTCAGGTTTTTATCATTATTACAAACCACACACTTGAGATGTGTGTTCTTGAAAACGGACCTTCCATGCAAGGATCTGAAACACTATTGAGGATCTGCAAGGCTGAACTCTTCATCCTGTTTGGACAAGTTTAGAATACCAAGGGGGCTCTCTGGGGCAAGACCCTGCAGTGGAAATGCAGCCCTAGCCCAGGAGCGTGAGTTCAAAGTCGCTCCGCCTCCACCCTGCACAGTTGCGGGAGTACCTGGAACCCCAGGCTCGCTCTGCACAAGGAGGCGGAACGCAGGACCTGCCCGTTTCCTCTGATTCTGCAGCTTGGATCCTGTCTTGGCGCACAGTTGCACCATGACTCTTTTTCTGGACAGGGTTTGATTGAATAGCCACGTGCTGTTGGCCCAGCCCTGTCAGCCTTTCCTCCAAATCACACAACTTACAAAACTACTTAGAGACTGTCTTCCTGTCCTCTTTCCTCCCTCCCTTCGCCATCCCTTCCTTCTTCCCTCTCACCAACAATGCTTTATATTCAAGGAAGACTCTAGAGTCCAAAAGGGCTGCTCTCATAGAACTTGAGAGAAGAATAGAAGAGTGGGGCGGGGAGGGCTGCCGCTGTGTCAGCAGGTACCCACAGGAGCAGGAGGCCTGGCGCCGTTGCAATGTCCTGCGCATTTCAGAAAGGTGGGAAAAAGATTTTGAGTGTTTGTACCATAAAGAAGCAATACATGTTTAAGGAGATAGAAATGTTTAATACCGTGTGAACGGTACAGTGTAGATCTGTATCAAAGCATCACATGGTGCCCCAGGCACAGGCACAAATTTTATGTTTCCCTGTATCAGTTAAAGTGAATCTAATTTCAATTTAAAAATAAATAAATAAATAAATAAATAAATAAATAAATAAATAAATAAATAAATAGCAGGCTATATTAAAAAGAAAAAAAAAAAGAGTTTGGCCCATTGAGGCATCCGTACCAGAACACATAAGATCCACAGGTCTGGGCAGAAAACCACAAGCAGTGTCCTGAGAGAGAGGAGAGCAAGCCCGTTGTTGTATCTGGCAGCCCCTCCTCCTCCATGTGGCTGCCTCTAACGCACCTCACCAGACAGGCCAAGTCCAGTTCTGGTCCAAGCTGCCTGCTCACCATCCATGCCTGGTCCCTGAACAGGAGGGTGTCTCCAGCCCACTGTTCCACATGGACATTCTAACCCAGCTGCACTGAGAGCAATAGCAAGCTCAATACCTATTGATCAGCAGTCCGCTGGCAGCGGCCATCCTGCTCTGATCAATGAGGCAGCAGGCTGTCTCCTCTGGTTGATGAGCCTGTCTGAGGATCCAGGCTGGGGGCTGGGGAGCACTGGGAGGTTTCCAGTTACAGGAAACTCCTGGGGAGGGCCACGGCTTCCTGGTAACCCCTCTCCCACAGTGAGCAAAGCTCCAGCCACTTGTACCACCCCCAATCTTCTGAGGATACAAGCAGACCACTCTGGCCACTGTCCCTGGATTACAAATCACATTCGCCCTTTGCCCAGGGAGAAAGGGACACAGCCAGTTTCTGAGATCTTAAATCTCACCAGTACCTGCAGCACAGTAGCCATCAGCCAGCACGGTTTTGTTGTTGGACTGGAATTTGAACACTGACCTCTGTAGTAGTGGTCCCCGTGGGCCTGTTTCTATGTGTGTGTGTTTTTCTTCATCAAAAACTGAGAAGCAACAATTTCCTGTATTTCATTTATATTGATCTCTTCTTAATCTTAATTGTTCCTAAAACAGCTAAATACATCGATACATTTAAGAAAAATAGACTCATGGGTTTTGAAGAAATATTGAACAAGAGTCTTAAATAAATCAATTTTTTCCATGTAAAATCGTGGAGGTAAAGGCTTCAAGACAAAACCAAATGCAGAAGTGGAAGCTCTGGGCCTTGTGGAAGGTCCAGTATGCATGCCGCCCACTTTCCTGAAGGCGAAGGTGAGCCTTTCCACCCGTTCCCACCGTCTGCGGGTGTGCGCTCCCTGCACAGGTGTCTCCTCTCCATGTACCTACCTCCCGACCAGGAGCAGCTTCTCCTGGGCCGCCGGGGGAGCACTGGGCCGCCGGGGGGCCTGGGCGCTTCCTAGGGCCTCGATCCACCCACCTGTTGGCTCCAAGCACCTGAGATACCGCAGCGTCCCTCCCAATGCTGCCAGAGCATGAGCCAAGCCAGGCTGTGCCGTGGTGCAGGGGGGTGAGAACAAGATCTCAGGTGTTGGGTTTCCACCAAGACCTGGTGATGCAACTGTGTGGGCACACACCCTGGACACACGCACACACGCTGTGTACACACCAAACACACGCATGCCCACAAACACAGAGCACATGCACACCCTACACACTACATTCCACACACATTCCACATACACACACTGCACATACACGCTACATATACATCCCCAGACACACATGCTGCATGAATACACCACACACACACACACACACACACACCATATATGCACACAATGTAACACACCACATATATATACCCAGATACACACACATGCACCTCATATACATACCACACACATGCTACATACACCACAAACACACACCACATGTATTCACACCAAATACATCACATACTTATATATACACCACATAGACACACACCACATACACACATAGCATACACATTTCACATCACCTATACACTATACATGTTAGACACACTATACTCACAAAAATATCACACACTACACACACTGCATGTACTAAACACACCATCCGGATTTTCTATAAAATCAAAGGTTTTTCTAACAAATTAGGTGAATATATGTACTTGGAAATTAAGATGAAATCTGGGAAGGAAGATCAGTCCATTCCTACCTTACAGTAGACGTTCTTATGTAATAAAGATAACAATAGATGTTCTACAATTATGTGCATGTATACTGCATACATGAATTAGTTTGCATAAGAACAGAGCCTATTAAGAAAACCCTTGGGTTATTTGTTCATTAAAGAGTTAGTTTTTAAGAGTAGTCTGTGCTTCACGCCCAGGGGAAAGTAGCTATTTGGTTTAAACTTGCTGCTCTCCTAGGGCTGCTCAGTCCAGATGTGACGCTCCATGCTCTGCAGTTTCTAAACAAACTTTTTTAGAGCCAGGAGCCAACCTGGTTTTCCTGGGGCCCCACAGTAGTAACAACGAAACTGCAGAGAGAATGAATCACATGTGGGCCCAGAGCTGTTCCTGGCTGGTCCCCTGCCCTGCTTCCCTGGCTCCTGGAGGTGACATCAGCTGAAGGCTACTAATTTGTCCCTAACTTTGTGCTACGTCACAGGAACACAAAGACAACCCAGACTGGGGTTAAGGAAAAAAATCTAATTCTAAATGTATCATGTAAGTCTAATGAAGAATTAACGGGATTGATATTTGCGTTCACAACCAAAGCTATCATGCCGTGAAGTTTGCAGCATTTCCCTGTCTTGAACTATAAACACTGCACACGGTCACCTAGAATGGCAGAATGGGAAGCACCTCAGATTTGCATCCCATCACCGACCACCATGGGCTTCCATTGTTATTTTTGATGCTGGCTTTAAGTACAGTCATGTGTTGGTCATGGAGGGCAGGTGACAGAGCTATAGGAAAAGTGAACAATTCTGATTTGCTACTGATTTACTCCTGAGGCCACAGACCTGTGTAGCCCGCAGACAGTGGAGTCATCTGTTTAACTGGGGAGTTTCGGGAGATGGCATCCGAAGGGAAACGTCAGCCTTTCCTGGGGGCAGGGCAGGTGGTCCTCCAGGAGAAGATACTGCGAGCTGTGACTGGGGATGTGCCGCTCACTCTGCTGGGGCAGCACAGAAACCTTCCTCAGCTGGCCTGGCAAGAGGGCCCTGCAGTCATGGCCTGGTCACTGCCTGTGTCCCCTCAGCTGTGCCTCGCTGGGTGTGATCCTGAGCTCCATGAAGCACATGGCCAAGAGGGCTGTTGCAATTTCACCAACATTACAAAATTCATGCATTCCTATTTCCCAGAGTTCCTGGATTCCCGGGTGAAGGGTAAAACTTTGTTTACATAAAAACATGAATAAGGTCTTTATTTTAAAATGTTCACTAAGCAATATAAAATTTAGTTGGCAGCCAGCCTTTATTCAATTGTAAAACAACAACAAAGGAGTATTGACTATATCAATGGACACACACTGTTATGTGCTTATTATACACACTTTGTGGAAAAACAACAGCAACATTTTGAATTTTCATGACCCCTCCTGTCTACCAAGACAACACAAGACTCCTAAAGTGGAAGAAATAAACCAAGAATCAATAAATGGGATGGATTCAAACTAAAAGCTTCTTCTCAACAACAACAAAAAAATGATCATTGAGGTGAAGAAATGGAAACAAAGTTTTACCATATGCACCTCAGAACACTAATCTCCACAGTATATAAAAAGCTCAAAGAAATTAATACCAAAAAAAAAAACCTAATCAATAAATGAGCTAGGGAACTGAACAGACACTTCTCAGAAGAAGATATACAAGCAATCAACAAATATATAAAAAAGTGTTCAACATCTTTAGTAATTAGAGAAATGCAAATCAAAACTACTGTAAGATTTCATCTCACCTCAGTCAGAATGGCAGTTATCAAGAATACAAACAACAATAAGCATTGGCAAGGATGTGGGGAGTGGCACACTCATACATTGCTGGTGGTTCTGCAGATTGGTGTGACCACTTTGGAAAGCAGAATGGAGATTCCTCAGAACACTTGGAATGGAGCCATCGTTTATTGACCCACTATCCCACTCCTTGGTCTATACTCAAAGGACTAAGAATCAGCACACTCAAGTGACACAGCCACACCAATGTTCATAGCAGCTGAGTTCACAATAGCTAAACTGTGGAGCCAACCTAGATGCCCATCAACAGATGGATAAAGAAACTGCTATATATACACAATGGAATATTACTCATCATTAAAAGAAAATAAAATTATGGCATTTGAAGATAAATGGATGGAGTTGAGAACATTATGCTAAGTGAAGTAAGCCAATCCCCCCAAAACAAAGGCCAAATGTTTTCGATGCTGACATGATGGGAGAGGGCATGGGAAGAATGGAGGAACTTTGGATAGGGCAAAGGGGAGGGTGGGAAGGGGTTATGGAGGTTGGGAAGATAGTGGAATAAGATGGACATCATTACCTTAGACACATGTATGATTGCACATATGGTACGTCTTTACACCATCTACAACCAGAGAATTGGAATGTTGTGCTCCATTTTGTACAATGAATTGAAATGCATTCTGCTGCCATGTACAAATAGGTAAAACAAATAAAAATTTTAGAAAAACCACACACTTCTTTTTCCTCCTCCTTGTGTCTGCTCTGAATCTTCTACCTCCTTGCCTGGGCTATACCCATCTCTCTGTTTCTCATTCTCAGCGTTACCTCATTCCCAACTGTTCCATACTATGATGCTTCAAGGCAAAACATTACCTTCTCCCTTCTCAGATGGTCTTTGCCTGGACTCCATCGCCTGCAGGTCACTGAGGTTCATTTTTGGAATCTGCTAAAGGTTGACCGTTTGTCCATCCACAGTGATGGACAAATGCTTTCCTCCAAGTGATGCGGTAGGAGATGGGGCCTGTGGAGGGCAACTAGGCCACAGGGAGAAGTTCTCCTGAATGGGATCAGAGGAGAGCTCCAGGGGGCTTCCTTGTCTCCTCCACCTTGTAAGGACACAGCTGAGGAAACCAGCAACGAACCAGAAAGCAGGTCCTCGCCAGGCTCTGAACCTGCCCTGATCTCTCACTTCCCAGCCCCCCAAAATGTGAGAAGTGCACTTCTGTTGGTTTTATTTATTTATTTATTCATGTATTGGTACCAGAGATTGAACCCAGGAGCACTTACCCATTGAGCCACATCCCCAGACCTTAGTTTTTGAAACATGGTCTGGCTACATGGCTTAGGGCCTCCCCAGGTTGCTGAGGCTGACTTTGAACTTGTAATCCTCCCGCCTGCCTCCATTCTTTTGTGTTCAATACCCCAAGAACACCAGTGAAAGAATTTTGTTCTGTCCAGTTACATTGTTTTCAGACATTTATCTTTCATATTTTCTCTCAATTTCTGAAAATACTTATAGTTCTTACAAATGTGTTAAACAAAATGCATACAGGAGGTTCGTGGCTCTAAAGGATTTCTTTGCTCTGCCTGGAAGATGCCCACTTGTGAGTCCTCGACTTCTGAAGGAAGAGTTCCTGCAAGTCTTCAGTCTTCCCAGTCATAGAATGCCCAGGAGCTCCGTCCAGGGGGGTGCAACGAGGCCCCAGAGGACTTCCGCTCTGCATAGGAGGTCACGTTCAAGGTCCCATTTCTTCCTCTCCTTTTCCTTTTTTCTTCCTGGCTGTCTCTGTTTTACACTATTTCTTTCTCTTTCCTCCTCTTCCTCCCTTCCTTTTTCCTTCTGGTCCCCTTCTTCCTTCTTTCCAGAATGCTCACTTTGTGTAGTAGAAATTTACTTCTTAGATCTACAGACCTCGCACACGGTAGCCATTGCTTGCACTTCTGAAGGGAGAAGCCGGTTCTCCAAGGCGCACGGCTAACACTGAGGTGAAGAAATGGGACTCTCTCCTGGGGTCTGCCAGTCTAGCACTCTAGGGAATGGACACTCCTGCGCTCAGAGCCATCCGAGGAAGGATGAGGGGCGCAGGAAGGGAAGGAGCTGTGAGGAGCAAGAGGGGTCTGTCCCACAAACACTGGCCTTTGCTCCTACACTCCACCTCCTACCCGCTGGCTTTCCCGAGAACCAAACCAAAGGAGCACTAGGTGGTGTCCACTGGGCTGTCTTGGGCATCCTCTGAGCTCCTTCTGTCTTAGGAGACAAGCTTGGGAATAAGAGTTCCAGGTAGAATCATAACCAGAATTTCATCCCCTGATCATGAGCGCGGTGTCTGCTGTGACCGCAAAGCAGGATTGGCAGGAGGAGAGGCTTTCTTCTAGAAAAGTCCCCAGCAGAGATTGCTTCAGGTCCTGTTCTCCTTCCACAGGAGCAATCCTGGGGACCTTTGGAGCATCCTTAGGGCAGTCAAAAGCCAGAGCCTGTTGCTTCTCAGCAGCAGAGAGGCCAGGGACCCAGCCGGGAGCACAAGGAATTCCATTATGGACGTCCAGGAACATCTTGATGACCAAGACCATGGTAAAGAGTCTATAACTTTAACAGTCCATTCATCTCCAAGGATTCTTTCTTTTTTAATACCCTGTGACAATTAGTTTATATGCCAACCTGATTTGATTATTGCATTTAGTTATTTGATTCAAACTCTTGCCTAGATGCTTCTGTGAAGGAACTGTGAAAAGTGGTTTTCCATCCTTTACAAGTTACTAGTCTATGGTTTTGTTAAAACAGCACAAAATAGACTGAGACACCCTGCACAGTGTGGGTGGGCCTCATCCGATCGTTTGAATGTACTGAAGAGTAAAAACCGTGAAGCAGGAGGCTCCCAAGTTCCAGGCCAGCCTGAGCAACTCCGTGAGACCTTGTCTCAAATGTCTTTAGAATATAAAAAGGCCTGGGAGGGTAGCTCAGTGTGAAGGGGGGCATGTCATACCACTGGAGACGTATGGAATGGCCGTGTCTCTGGACTGTAAAGGACAGAATTCGTCTGGCCAGTGTAACTGGGAAAGACCTTTCCAGCAAGATCCATGCTCAGCAGTAGAGTCCAGTGTGGCCTGAGAGCTCTAGTCACAACACGCTGGTTCCAGCCCTACCAGCACTCCGCCATCAGAATCGAGTCACGACATCACTACCCAGGAGGCCAAAGGGAAGCCGGCTCCCTTCTCCAGCATATTTCCACAGCAGCAAAGGAGATCCGGGTGGCAGACTGTCCTGTTCAGACAACGATACTTTGCATCACATTAAAGTTTTCTTCTTAGTTGAAAAAACTCTTAGACCATTAAAATTTCAAACCTCGGAATATGTGATCAGCAACAAATTGAGATGCAGGTTAATTTTCTCCATACAGCAGCTACTTCAACAGATTCCACTGTGTGGCCTGCACAGAGGCCCTGTGACACCGCCGGAGGCCCAGCTGCCGGGCACAGGTCTCCGAAGCCCATCTCCAGGTCTCTAACATGGCTGGAAGTACAACATTCATGATTTTATGGAAGACTATTCAGCCTGAGTTATAGCAGCTCCTCAATGTAGACTGAGTCTCTAAACAATCAGGAGCAAGGAGAGTTGCCTTAGGATGGCAAAACTTCTTTTCCCTAGCAAAATCTTCACTCCACATGAGGGTATCACCCTTAGCACTGGGTTATCCAGAGTGAACTTGGAGGGAGCTTGGAATCCATCTCTGAGTGCATGGCATCGTCTCCTGACTTCCGTAATCCTATTTGAAGCTCTGCATCCTTTACCATTAAAGCAACATTACACCCTGAAACTGTATCTGTTGGCCTCTTTCCATCAAACATATTATCCTCCAAATGTGACAACCACACAGTTGACGCTGTGGGGGACTGCAAGCAAAATATTGCTGAAGAGCTGCAGTTGAGAAGTTTCAGTGAGAATGTAACAGGCAGATGTTTTGGTCCCCTGCCTTTGGTTTGTTTCTCAGTTAAGTCGATCCTGTCAGTAGTTGGCATTTTCACCTTTGAATTCGGATCACTCATTTTCCTTTTTCCTGTTAGCAGCTCTATGTTCTAAGATTCTTCATGGTTTGAGGATATTCTCTATATCTGCTCTGCTTGGAAGTGGGGACTCCAGTGGTTAGGGAGGCATGACGGGGTGCTGAGAAGGCACACGGGTGATAAGTGAGGCAGCGGTCCAGCCGAGAGTCATCCTGTCCACAGCAGTGTCCAGGGAGGGGACACAGAGGAGCCAGCCACGTGCACCTGTCCCTTCCATCTCTGCCTGGCACTGACATATTGGAAGCAGGTCTGGTGTAGGACGAGAACTCTCAGCTTGCATCATGAGATCTGGTGGGAAACCTTTGAAACACACAAAGTTAATTTCAGTTTTCTTGTCAGTAAAATGGAAATAATACCAACTTTACAGGATTGTCATAGGGATCAAACAAAGCTTTTGTGATATGTCAAATATATTTATCTATCTATATAGGTATAGTATTTCCTATATCTATAATGGCAACTTTTAGAAACAGGATCTGCAGTGCAGCTGGACTGAATGGAAACCGAAGTCTTTTGATCTGGAGAGAAAGCAGAAATCTGGAGAAACCTTGGACATCGGGCAGAATCCCTCGAGAGCCAGGTAGGTGATGCAGTGGTTGGCAGCATGGGGCGAGTTTCAGTGGACATGTGATGGGTGGGGATGCCAGGCTTCCCAAACACATTCAAATCAAGTGCTTCAAGCAAACTCAGAGCTGACCAAATGGTGTGAACCCATCTGTTTGAGACTTTTACTAAGGAGTTGCCGCCACCCGGTTCTCTCCACAGGGTCAGCCTGACATGAGCTTTTTGCAGCGATACATTTCCCTTCTTCTCTGTCCGCACCCCACCCACCTGCTGCACATGGCTAGTTAGACAAGACTTCCGCCTGCACATGGCTAGTTAGAGATTCCCTCTCCCTTATGGATCACGGCATTTTCCAGGTACCTTCATCTTCTGTTTCTGCTACCATTAATAATGGCACTCCTCTCAGTTCCTAAGAGAGAAACATGATCTATCTAGTTAATACTTTTTGAACCGAGGCACAGGTTGACCATCTAATGGATCGACTGCCCAGGGATGCCACAGTGAGAGTATCTGAGTTTCATAAAATATAGCACGCTAACCCAAGAAGCAGATAGGCTCAGAACTGGGACTAGCACACAGAGAGTGCTCCTAGGAAACCCTGCCGTATGCATATCCACCATTGCCCATACGTCAGGTTGCTGTGGGCCTGGGCAGAGGCCCTCTAAGGTTGTGGGGATAGTGCACAGGATGGCCTAGCCTAGTGTACCTCTCCTACCTCTGTCGGGATTTGGTTCTCCATCTGTTTGGGAAAGCAAGCACAGCTCTTTATCTTGTTTTCTCCTGCATTAAATAATACAAAGATGACCTTGGTTTAAAAATAGCATTCCTAGTCGAATCATTTTATGACAGTGTGACAACCACAATTTAATGATAGAAATTCCAGAGGAACATCACACAGATATGCAGATTATGCAAAAAGGTACAAATAGCAGAAAAACAGTTACGACACTAATACTTATAACTTCATGTAGTAGACATTAACACATTGTGGTGATGAACTTTCAATAATTGTAAGAACTATATAGGATTTGCCAAAATTGTGCCAAATAGCCCATTGTTTAACAAAGTGGAATTGCATTCATGAACAATCATGTCAATGAATAACCACTGCTAACCTGGAATGAGAAGTCAGGTGTAACACAGCTTTACAGCAAATCACCCCCAAGTTTTCATTGTGATAACTGCATAAATGTCAATACGTGTTCAGTGACAATCATTCTATCTTGTGATACTACTAACACTGTCAAAGGAATGCCTGCTATGAGCCAGAACTGTTCTAAGTACTGAGGTTGCAGAAGTGAATAGACTGAGCCCACAGCTTGGACTCCTGAGTCTAAGGAGATTTTAATCTAGTTTCTTTTCCTTTTTTAACCTGCAGAACCAACTGATGAGCTACCAAATGGTTTCTGTGCCTCTATCATGTATGAAGTGCAGAACTAGACAATCTAGAAATACATAATGCAGCTATGATGTGGTTCCAATGATCAAACACCTTACAATCAAGTTGGTAAAGTGAACAAGTTCATGAAAATCCAACAAAGAACAAGTGTTGTTTCATAAAATTCTAACACTGCCATGGCCAGAATATGGTTAATTACTCTGTGAAGATTGTAGGCCGCGTTTCAGACTTTTCACTGACATATGAGGTGAGCCAGCACCAGCACCAGCACTCTCACCTGCAATACAGCTTCCAGGTGACAACACCCATGTCCCCCTGTCACCCAGCCATTCTTAAGATATGGCACACCCCCGAGAAGTACTACTACATGAGCATACATCTGTCACATGCCCCAAATATATATTTAAAATTCTAATACTGTAAATGGCATTTCAAAAATTAATTCAAAAATCTCGAACTGTTTTCAATCAAGTGAAAATATACCTCTAACACTGAGAAAGCTTTTCTAAATTACCAATCAGAAAATAGATCCTTGCTAATTTAAGATTAGTATTCAAATGAAAGATATAATCAGCACACTGCTAAACTCTGTGTCAATCTGTATTAATCATTTTTCAAATCATGTTTTAAAAAGTAAGTTTATTTGATATATAGAGAGATTATGTAGTGTGTCATGCCCAGGATGACTAAGTTTATTGGATTTAGCAGGAATAATCAGCAATCTTATTTAAAATTTTTAAAAAGTAATGTGAAGAATGTGTAGTCGATGCCTAATCAATCTCTAAGCTTGATAATGAAGTCATGACACTGGACACAGTGTATCTGAAAATTTGTATTATTAATTGGATTATGACTTCTTATTATGTGGCATTTTTAATTTTTAGAAATTACTAAATTTTACTAATAAAACAACACTGAAGTGGGGAAAATTACTATTTACAACTAGTATTAACTTAGTACTGATCTTGTGCTAGTCATTCTTCTAGGGACTAGGGATAAGATAGGGGAAAATTCTTTTTTCGGAGAGCACATATTTGAAGAGGAGAAATAGATGATGAATAAAATGCATCTGTGTCTGGTTGCTAAGAACTGCACACAGGAAAACAAAGCAGGATAAAATAATGGAGATGGATGTGGTGTGGTGGTTATTTCTAGGTGGCAATCAATATACTGCTGCTTTTCATAAAGGAACCTTTGAGCAGACACATAAAGAAATAGGGGGAAGGAACCACTGAAGCCTCAGAGGGGGTTTCTCCCAAGCAACTGCAAGAAGCAGCAGAGCCAGACCTGGATAAGCAGCCCCTGGTGCAGGATGAAAAGGCAGAGGTGGGCAGTGTGGGAGGAGAGGAAGCCGCCCAGGGCTGCAGTGACTTGCACCTGGGGTGTGATGGAGAGGAGTGAAGGGCAGCTCTGTGTTCCAGGTCCTGAAAGTGAGGAAGAGTGGGATGGCCACAGCTGGGAGAGGACTGGGGGAGGGAGGTTAGAGCTGGAGGCTGGAGCTGGAGGCCGGAGCTGGAGTGCACCTGGAGCCCTTGCACATGTCACGTTCCCCAAATCCATGACAAATCCAGGAAAATGGCCAAGGAGCCACAGGCTCCAATTCCAAGGGGCGAGAGAGAATGCAGACGTCAATATGTCTCTTCATCAACTGAAGATATCAGAAGCCGTGAGTGAGGTGCACAGGCACTACGTGGAGGTCTCTAAATCCTGATGCTGGTTCCACAGCTTTGTGTTCCAATGTACGTTTCTTTATTAAGAGAATCAGACTTGTCAGGCATCTAGGTGCCACCCCTTTTAGATCCATACTTAGATTTACCTCCAATATTTTGTTATGTAAATAAAACTGTGATAACCTTCACAAGCTAGTTTAAAAACAGGAAAAGATGATTTGACAATTTTTTTAAAAAGAGAAAGTTCCTATTTATCTGTTTGTTTATGTCTATCCTATGCAGGCATTTTTTTTCAGAGCTGTCTCATTCTTTTGATGAACTTCTTTAATTTGCAGTTACTGTTCATTTATATTCTAGCTTTGCCTATAATTATATAACACTGATGCATGATCACCACATTTTGGCTTCATATGTCATGGGAAGAATATGTCGTAATCTGATTAACTTCATTTATATACTACATTTTTATTACTAGAAAAACAGTGTCACTGATTTATTTGGGGTCATCCCAGAGAATAGTGTGACCATATGGCACAGCACAGCTCTGGAGGATCGGTTTTAATCTCCCTCCCTGACTGTGCAGTCAGCCAGTTCTGGGATCACCTGTGAACCACTGGACCTTCCCACCTCGTTATTTAAGAAGGGAAGTTGTGCTAAGTTTTTATCACTATGATCAGACACTTGACAAGGATAACTTGGAGGAGGAAAGATTCACTGTGGTGCGCTGGTTTCATTGCTTTGAGCCTGAGGTGGAGCAGAACACCCCGGTGGAAGGGCACGGTTGAGGGAAACTGTTCAACTCCAGGCAGCGGGTGGAAGAGAGAGAGACAGACAGACAGAGAGAGAGAGAGAGAGAGAGAGAGAGAGAGAGAGAGAGAGAGAGAGAGAGGGAAAGAGGATCCAGGAACATGCTAGAATGCCCGAGGGCACTCTCCCAGGGACCTACTTCCTCCACCCCGTGCCCTCCTGCCTACCATCTCCACCACTCCCCAACAGTCCATCCAGCTATCAGGGGACTGATCCACTGATGAGGTCGGAGCCCTGATGATCCACTCCCTTCCCCACAGCGCCACTCCTGGACATCGCTGTCATGGAGACCAAGCCTTCAACACAGGAGCTCTTGGAGGACCTTCTGGATTCAAACCTTAGCAGAGGGGCTGGATTTCACTGGGTGTTCTGAGGCTCCTTTAAATATGGGAAGGCCCTAGCGTCAGGAAAAGAAAGAATTCTCAGGGCTATGAAGCCCCTCATTCTTGGCGGAAGTTAGTTGAGAAATTCTGCCTTGTGTGAGTAAGTAGTGAAGGAACACCTCCAGAATGTAACATGTGAAAACCATTAAGTTCTGCAGTCTCCAAGAGGGTCTCCTTCCAAACTACAGCGAGTGGGTTGTGATTTCTGGTGCCTGAGGAGTAAGTCACAGAGATTAAGAACATGAATGTTGTGTCTAAAGCCTGTGCTCAGATCCCTCCTCCACACCTGGCACGGGCAGGTGGCTTCCCTGCAGGGCCAGCAGAAGGTGAGCACAGGCTTTGCTGGTAGGTCCTGATGGTAGGTGAAGAGGGGGCCATTTCTCTATGCCATCAGCTGCTTTTCCACCCTAGAGAGACTGATGTCTCCAAAGGCACCATGGACCAGCAGGTGCCACCAGGTGGGCAGAATTCAACATCTGTGAACCTGCGTCTCCTCAGTGTGTCTCCTCTCCCATCCAACAGACCTCAACTCTGCCCGCAGCAAGGATGTTTCCTTTAGAGTCCCAGAGGCCTGTGGGGTCTCTTGTGCTAGAGGAAAGGGAGGGAATTCTGGAGGATGAGAAGGGAGCCCCCTCCCTCTCCTGCTCTGCCCAGGACGCAATTCAGGGATTACAACGCTGAGACCAGCAGGACACAGAAGGCCAAACTCGGGCCCCATAAAATGGAGCCGGATAAGTAATAAGACTTAATGCATTCTCCAATAAATCCCAGCGAGAGGACTTTTTACTAAAATAGTATAATATGACATCAATTCTAACAAGTTTCTAAAAATCACCTAGAAATTTACAGCAAAGAATGGCTTATCCAAGTGTTAATTGTTGGAGTGCAGTTTCTGAGTGCGCCTACTGCGATTGTTTCTGGTCCTTTTGACTTTTAAGTCTTGTGTTCTTTTAATTGATAAGCTGAACAGAGTCTCTTTGTACAAAGATAGTATGAAAATCTCCAATAAATTCAAATTCAATCCCAAATCATCCCCAGCAGCTCATCCTCACATTCTCAATAGTTCTTTAATCAGCTTCCTGCATCAGAAAATTTATCACTACTGTCTCAAGAGGATTCAACTTTAGGGAAGTGCTTCAGAGAGGGGGTGAGAGAGGGAGAATCCAAAATAAATGTACGATGAGTAATAATTACAGGAAAAAATATATCTCTATATATTTCAAAACCTGTACTTGCAAAATTTCATTTTGGAAAGAAAAGCCTATCAAAGCATATCATTTTAATTATACTTCTATTACCCAGGGACTATGAATGTGTATATTAAATTAATGAAATGGATTGCCTTGGTTCCACAGTGGTTATTAGCAGGAAGCGCTCCCAGTTTTCATATTATGTACATCACTAACTTTAATTGCATTAGGCTGAGCTGGGAGAGCTATTTTTAGGAAATATTTCATCCACAAAACAATTTCTGTTGGCTGTCTGCCTACCGCAGCTCCAGGACTGAGATCCCTCTCGTAACTGTTAACTTATTATTTCTGTCAGTCATGCTTTAACACATACTACCTTATTAAAACTAACCAAACAACCCTGGCTCCCAAGACCATCCGTGAGGTTCCCAGGAGGCTCAGTGGACCAGGACAGGAAGGGCTTCCTGCAGGGCACATGGCAGGGGCGAGCTGAGGATGTGTGTACACAGTCAGGACCCAACAGCCCCCATGTGGACAGTGACCTGCCCTGGGACTCCTACAAATAGGGAGTGTCGCTGCCTACATAACCCAGAACATGAGGATTTTATAAGTGGAAAACTTCCATGCTTGGAGTAAATGAGAGGCCAGCTGTGTGCACCCAACTATTCTCGGAGGTTCCTGAGCCTGGCCTTCAGGTGCATCTGGGCCCAGGATGGTGAAACCGGCATTTTCTTCATGCTGTGGTATTTTTATTGTCAGGTCTCTACTTGATCCTAGGAGTTCAGAATTGGAAGGTGATTTAGAAATGATGCCCTCTGAGGCTTCCACTCCGTAGACAGTCCACCAGCAGCATCGAAAGCAGCCTTTAAGGAATAAAATTTGACAGAGAGTCTTTTGAAAGTTAAGACACAGAGCCACAACTTGGCACACTGTTGACTAGAAATGTCTATGTCCTTCTCATAGCATGGGCAAAATGTGTGTGACCCTGTTAATCTTATGAAAAAGGGGAATGACATGAACGCTCATTAATAGGAGACATTTAAATGAGTTCAAGTGCATGCACATTATGAAACATCACAGAATTCTTAAGAATGATGAGGTAGGTTGCACATGTATTAAAAGGTGTCCTATATGTTAATTGAAGGAAGCGACTAACAGACTAGAACTCTGTATATGTAAAATAAACTCTGCCATGTAGCTCAATATTCTGTCCTATAGAGACATACATAGAGCTCATGTATAGAGTCGTTACATCGCCATACACATTTTACATATGTATTAAATAGATTTGGTGTCATGATATGATAATTGTATATGTACACATACATTTATAACTTTAAGTAAGATAAAATAACAGATCCACAAACTCTTAACAGAGGTAGAGAACAATGGATTTGGAAGTCACAGTGTCTATTCCATTTTGTCAGTAATAACTGCAGGTTCACATACTTGCAGAACCCAAACATTCACACAGACTTTGCAAAATGAACTGGAACCCATGGACGAAGCTCGCTGCGTGCTCACAGTCCTCCCGCTCCTCGGTGGTGGAGGGCAACTCTGCCTTCCTCCGGAGAGCCAGTTGGCAGTGGTTTTGGGGAGGACTGGCCCTGGCACTGCACTCGTCTTGTTCTCCCTGCCAAGGTGAGGGGGAGCTTCACGGGCACTGCCCCAGAGCAGGGGAGCTGCAGAGCAGGCCCCGCCTGGTTCACGGCCCAGGACCCTGCACCTTACTGGCTCCGCGGCTGTTCACCTGCCCAGAGCCGGGCCAGGGAGGCCAGGGCTTCACCCACCCGCACTGCACATCCAGGCTCCCACTGAGGCCCCCAAGTGCCCCAGCTCCCTCCTCACCACTCATGAAGCAAGCACGGAGCTGGGTGGCTGGGCCACACTGTGATGGAGGTGGCCGTGTCCGTCAGCACAGACTGTGGCTGCCCTCTGCCCTCACACCCTCCTCCAGCACACCAGTCCTGTTTCCTCTCCTGTTTCCAGTTCTTCTTTCCTTCAGTGGCACCACAAGGGCCGAGTTCTGTCAGACCCTTCCTGACAAGGCTCCCCAGAGCCCTCTCTCAACTAGGTCACACCTGGCCTGGGGTCCACATTCTCAACACAGCTGACTCCGTCCTCCTCCCTACGCTGAGACCCGCACACACACTGTTACCTGGCAGGGATGATGATGCAGACACCCTTGAGTTCCTGCCTGGGAAATCTCGAGGTTGCCAGAATTCACAGTATGTCTGGCCACACCTGAAGACAGGGCATGTGTCCCCCAGTCTCTGTGTCAGGCTGGGGCCTAACCCCTTAAGCACCATCAGCAAACACAGAAGGACGAATCACATTGGCCAACAAAATATTAGAAATGTGCACTCCCTGTCTCTGCTCCAGCCCCCAACAGGGCCTTCTCCCTCCTCCCTGACCCTCATTTAGAACTCACAGCTCTGCTCTGTTTTCCCTGGTATCGTCCTCACTGCAGTAGACTAAGATCCGCTTTCATCGCCCGTCACTCATGGCCGACCTGCTGTACCTGACACCTCTCCCCCTCCAAGAGCTTCCTTGCAACTCCAGCTTCTTGGTTATGTTTAGAGGAAGGCAGAGCTGCAGAGATACAGTCCCCACTCACTGTACAGTAGTTAGCTCACTGATCCTTATTAAACCCTCACAGTGTGAGGAAGAGTGTCCTTATTTTTCCAGAGGAAGACACTGAGGTCCAGAGACAGTTTGTTGTCAGAGACGATAAGCTCAGTCTCAGTGGCAAGACCAGGAAACGACCCACAGTGCTGGCCCTGGTGTGGTGCTTTCTAGACCCCCGGCAGTATGTTCAAAGCCTCGATGGAAGCTCACATCCACATCTCACTCAGATGTTCACTTTAATTATAGACGGAAAGGAAAACAAGTATCTAATACTACCTTTCACCCCCCACCCCAGGCAGCTGATCCCAAAAAGCCGCTGATGGCATCTGACCTCCGCTGATCAGCCTTGGTGCACCCGCCCCCAGAATGGAGGTGCTGCTTCTTTACCCACATATTAGACACAGGGATTTTAGTTCTTCCACCATGCACCATTCTTCTGTGAATGTAACTGAAAGACAGAGTGACATCGCTATATGGACTTCACATCCAGTGGCCCTACCTGCCCACGAGGAGGGAGTCATCCTCAGGCCACCTGGATGTCTTTGGATCCCACACTGCAGTGTCTGAATAGTGTGTACATTTTGCACTGAGATGCTGTGATGGATTTGCGTTTTGAATTGAAAATCCATCAATGCCACGAGACCGTGATCTGCCACGTAACAAAAACGTAATTAGACAAATCAAAAGAAATAATGGCAAATGCACACCAAGTCTTGCTCCACATTAGCATAAGAGCTAATATTTGTCACCTACTTTACATTAAATTCATTCTCTAATTTGATAAACACAGCAATGTTGGATTGTGTGGTTGTCTTTACCTGTGAGGACGAGGAGTTGAGCATGCCGTATTTGTCAGGTTTGATGTCACATAGGCTGTTTAACTGCTAGGCAGAAATGCCAGAGGAGGAACATCTGGCTCCTGGTGGTGAGCTAAATACCCTTTTAGTTCATCCCCCAAATGAAACACGTGGGTGGAGGATTAAATCCCCCTGAAATAGTAATTAGATTTAATGAAAACACAATGAATGCTCCAATTAAGAGTGAGTTTTAAAAATTATATGCTGCCTAAAAGATGCACATTTAAATATAAGGGAAGATAAATGTAAAAACTGAGGAAAGGAAAATAAAAAAGATAATCTAAAGAAAGCCAGTACATCTCCCCTGCATTTAAGAACAAGTACACTTTAGATCAAGAAACACTACTGGAGAAAAGAGAGAATATTCCAGAATGAAGTCAAATCCACAGGAAGACACAGCAGTTCTGTATGCACTTACTTACTCAGCTTCAAAATATATAAGGTATATAAGGTGTTTATTGATAGAATATAAATGAGATAATAGCAAATCCACAGTCCAAAATGGAGATTTTCACACACTTCTCTAGACATGGAATGATGTGGTACTGCCATGTGCCAAACGTAGAAGAGATGCATAAATAAAATATTGAATAAATATAGCCAGACACAAAAGTGTGTATACTGTACAGTCCCTTCTACATAAAGTTCAGAATAGTCCGTGTTGACAGAAGTCAGGACCATGGCTACCCTTGAGCAGGGGTGAGAAGAGACTAGAGGCAGGAGATGAAAGCTCTGTGGTTCACTGAATTCTAAATTGTTGGGTCTGGCATTGTCCACGTCATGAAAATCCATCAAGCTGTGTTCTTGGGATGCAGAACAGCTCTGTGCCTTTGTTCTTTTTTCATAAATAAGAAAATGTTTTTTCTTGTTGGTGAAGGTGTAAACCAGGGGTACTGAGCTATATCCCCAGCCTTTTTTGTTTTATTCTGAGACAGGGTCTGGATAAGTTGCTGAAACTGGCCTCGGTCTCTAATCCTGTCACTGGGATTAGAGGTGTGCACCACCAAGCCCAGCTAGAAACTTACTTCACTAACCCTACAAAGTTTCCTCACAAACAATGAAAGAATATTAAGAAGTCACCATTAGCTACACTGTTCCCACCTGACATCTCTCCATTCAGGCCTGCACCTTATCCCAGGGTGACCCGTCCACTGCCAAGCTCCCCATGCCCACCCAACCCCAAACCTTTCATCTCCTTGGGCACACTAAAGCAACTGCTTTTTAGAATTTCGGATTTTCTTTCCTCTTTTAAGAAGGCTCCTGTGGATATAATAATAGTAAATATATGTGTCCTAAATGTCAGTGCACCTATTTACCTCTTCATATGAAATCCCAGCTAGACCCCCAGTTCAATAATCTCACAAACAGATGGGTTATGCAGACATAAAGTCACTAAAGATATTTTCAATTTAAAGAATACTATAAATCAAATGAACCTAACAGACATCGACAGCCCATGTCACCCCCAAACAGGTGACTTTACCTTTTTATCAACAGCTTATGGAACCTTTTCCAAAATAGACCACATACTAGGTCAAAAAGTAATTCTTAGTAAATACAAAAAGTTGATATAATGCAATGCATCATATCAGATAATGGAATGAAAACAGAAATTAACAGCAAGAAAAAGAATGTAAGCCATATAAACACATGGGAGATTGAACAAAACTCTTTTAAATGAAGAACAAATCATAGAAGAAATGAGAGAAGAAATTCTTAGAAATGGGTAAGAAGAGAGATACCACATATCAAAATGTCTGGGACAGTATGAAAACCATATTTTGAGGAAAAAATATGATATTGAGTGCCTACAATAAAAAAAGAGAGAGAGTTTGCTCCCAAATAAATAAGATAATTCTCTATCTCAAAGCCTTAAAAAAGAAAAACTTCATTCCCAAACCAGCAGAAGACAGTTAATAATAATAAAAATCAGAGTTTAAATTAATGATAAATAAGATTAATAAATCCTTATCCAAACCAAAGAAAGAGAGAGAAAACCTCTACTGACAAAATTAGAAATGAGAAAGGAGACATCATCACAGACACTTCTGAAACCCAGAGGATCTTTAGAAATTATTTTGAAAATTTATGCTAATAAACTTGAAAAGTGTTTCTAGATACAACTGATCAGTCCAATTTGAATCAGGAAGATATAGACAATCTACACAGACAAATATCAAGTAATGAAACTGAAATAACAATTACAAGCCTTCCAGTAAAGAAAAGCCCAGAAGCAGATGGATTCTCAACTGACTTCTACCAGATTTTCAAAGAAGAGCTAACATTATCTTTCTTAAATCATTGAATGAAAGTGAAAGAAATGGAACACTCCCAAATACATTTTATGAAGTCAGCATCAGTAACCAAATTAGATACCAAAACCAGACAAAACAAGCCAATATCCTTGATGAGCATAGATGCAATAATTATTAACAAAATATTAGCAGACTTCATTAAAAAACAGTAAGAAAATAATACAGGGTACTCCAGTGGGCTTCACCCCAGAGATTCAAGGTTGTTCAACACACACAAATCAAAAAATGTAATTCACCACCAAAGCAGAATTAGGAAAAATAATCACATTGTCATCTCAATAGATGTACAAAAAGTCTGATAGAACATAGTAACATTCACATTAAAAGTTCTGGAGAAACTAAGGATACAAGGAACTTACCTCGACATTACAAAGGCAATGTGGGACAAACACAAAGTTAACATCATACCAAATGGAGAAAAACTGAAATTTTTTTCTCTAAAATCAGGGACAAGGAAAGAATGTCCACTCTTACTACTTCTATTCAATATAGTTCTCCAAAATCCAGTCCTAGCAATCTGGCAAGAGAAGGAAATTACAAGGATTCAAATAGGAAAAAAAGTCAGATTATCTACATTTACTGGTGACATAATCCTGTCTCTAGAAGATCCAAAAATCTCTACCTTACAGCTTCTAGGGCTGATAAATGAACTCAGAGAAGCAGCAGGATACATGATCAACACTCATAAATCAATAGATTTCCTATTCTCCAACAGGGTTCGAATGAGAAAGAAATCAGAAAAACCATTCCTTTCAAAATAACCTAAAAAGAAATACTCGTTAACAAATCTAACCAAGGTGAAAGATCTTTATGATGAAATTATAGACCACTGAAGAAAGAAATTGAAGAAGACATTAGAAAATGGAAAAATAGTCCATGCTCTTGGATAGGCAGAATTAATATCATCAAAAATGTTTATACTACCAAAATAATATA
This sequence comes from Ictidomys tridecemlineatus, assembly GCF_052094955.1. Lineage (NCBI taxonomy): Eukaryota > Metazoa > Chordata > Mammalia > Rodentia > Sciuridae > Ictidomys > Ictidomys tridecemlineatus. The sequence continues at coordinate 116,855,033 of NC_135488.1, read as the reverse complement.
CATATTTAATGTAACCCCCATTAAAATACTAATGACATTCTTTATATAACTAGGGAAAAAAAATAGTCCTAAAATTCATTTGGAAAATAAAAAGAGAGCCAGAATAGCCAAAGCAATCCTGAGCAAAAGAGAGATGCAGGAAGCATCACAATGCCCAATTCAAGTTAAAGTATGGAGCTATAGTAACAAAAACAGCATGGTACAGGCATCAAAGTAGACACAAAGAGCAGTGGAATAAAAGGTACAGAGACAAATCCATATTTTTATAGCCATCTGATACCTGGCAAAGCTGTCAAAAATATACGTTGAGAAAAGACAGACTTTTTAACAAATGGTGCTGAGGAAACTGGATATCCATATTTAAAAGAATGAATTTAGATCCCTATCTCTTACCCTGCACAAATGTCAAATCAAAATGTATTTGAAGAGTTTGGAATTAGTTCAAAAATTGGCAACTGTTAGAAGAAAACATAGAGTCAACACTTGATCATTAAGATACAGGCACCGATCCCTTCAACAAGACCTCCAAATCTCAAAAAATAAAACTAAAAATCAATAAAAGGGGAGCCATCAACATAAAAAGCTTCTTCACAGCAAAGGAAACAATGAACAACATGAAGATGGAGCCTAAGAAATTGAGAAAATTCTTGTCAGCTCTACCTCTGATGGGGGATTAATATTCATAATATTTAAATAAGTTAAAAAAAAACCCTTAACACCAAGAAAACAAATCACCCCATCAAAAATGGACTAGTCTCAAAAGAAGAAGCATAAAGGATCAATAAATCTGTGAAATTATGTTCAGGAATCAGGAAATATAAATCAAAACAACACCAAGATTTTATCTCACTCCAGTTGAAATGGCAATTATCAAGAATACAAGTAACACTAAATGTTGGTGAGGATGTGGAGAAAATGTACACTCACACACTAGCTGTAGCACTGCAAATCAGTACAACCCCTCTGGAAAGCAACGTGGAGACATTTCAGAAACTAGGAGTGGAACCACCATTTGACCCAGCTCTCCCACTCCTTGATATGTATCCAGAAGAACTAAAATCAGTAACTCCAGTGACAGGTACCCTTTAATGTTTACAGCAGCACAATTCACAAAAGCCAAATCATAGAACCAGCCCAAGTGCCCATCAGCAGATGAAAGGAGAAGGAAAACATGCTACACATACACACTGGAGTTTTCTGAGCCGTCATGAATTACGGCCATTTGCTGGTCAATGAATGGAAGTGGAGAGCATCCTGCTGAGTGAAACAAGCTGGACTCAGAAAGCCAAGGGCGGAACGTTGTCTCTCATCTGTGAAAGCTGGAGGAAAATCTCCACTCCGGCTGGGGTGGGGTTAGTGAATGGGTCCCCTGAGAGTGCTTCTGCAGGACCTGCTGGGCGTAAGGAGTAAGTGGAGTTTCAAGGTAGGGCAAGAAGGAAGGAGAAGGGCCAGGTTCTCTTGCCTTTACCTAGATCCACCTGCTGTCTGCACTCAGGGATGACATCCAGGCAAGAACCTGCAGGAATCGAGGAGCTGACCCCAAGCCAAGAGGATCGGAGGGGGTGTTCAGTGAGGGGTCTAGACCTCCTTAGTGTGCGGGTTCCTCCTCTAAGTAGACTTGGATTTTAACACACCTGTTAAAAGACGCTGGAGTGAAAAATGGTCTAATTTCAGTATGCATATTTTGTTTGGTCTCCTGTTAAATGTATCACGTGGAAGGATTTAAAGAATGTACTCTAATTCTCTTTACTTCCCTGTTGCTTTGATGGGTTGTTTTGTAATGTGTGACAAGGCTTTGGAAATCATTAGGTCAAGGTTCAATGGGGAAAAAAACTAAATCAATAAAGACATTAGAGACTTGTATTTCCTTGAAGGCACATGTACTTTTCCCCAACATTTCTGTACAATGCCAATTTTATCCAATCAAAGACAATCCAATTGTTCTGTAAAGAAAACCACACTGATTACAGCCACATGGTGTGTCCTCTGTGAGTGACAGGTGGGGGACCCAGGGCACGCAGGGGTTCTGCTGGCTGCTGGAAGAGAGGGAGATGGCCTCTCCTCCTGCCACTCCCTCCAAGACACCCACTGAGTCCCCCCGAGGATTTCAGCGTGCAATGCGTGTCCTCTTTGGGGACCTTTCTCCCAGCTTTCACCAGTCATCATCCATCTATTTATTTCTGCATCTGCTTAACTGCTCAAATATCCTTCCCCAAAGAGAAAACATGGCCCATTCGAAAACTGGCCTCCCAGCCTGTAAAGTTACACGTGCGTCCCTGCTGCCTGCCACCTCATGCTCTATTCTTCTTAGCACCTAGCATCGTGTGCCAATATTTTATTACTTATCTTCTTCTGCGTCTGTCCTCCACTAACATAAACATGATGTCTGTTACTTGCAGCAGTGTCCCAGGCCTAAGTCAGGGTCTCGTGCATGAAGAAAAGTAATGAAAGATTGCTGGATGCATCAGGGAAGAGGGGTCTGGAACAGGGGAGCATTGATAGAAGCTCCTACTGATGTACTCAGTAATCAGTTGCTGAATGCAAAATAATATTTCATATTTGTAAGTAACATCCCAATTTGTAGAGTGCTTTTATCATTTTATCTCATTTTATTCCATCAATAACCCTGGGTAAAAGCAGAAGAAGGGCTCATGAATGTTATGGGACTTGACCTAGGTTATTAGTGAAAAAGTAGTGACAGAGGCAGGAGCCCTGCACCCACGGCCCCATAACCAGCCTTCACTGACTGCACTGCCCTGCATTCTCAAAGCGAGATGATCTTCCTTGTCTGTATCAAAATTCCCTGCATGCTGGGGCAGTTTGCTTCCCTTACGGTAATATCAATATTTGCACAAAACCAAACCATCCAATAAATCTACAAAAACATTGGTCTTAGAAGTGATTTCCCCCTTTTCTATTACTGTTGCTGCATGTGATGGTATTTTGCCAAAAAGTATTACATGGAGTTAGCATTTATCCTAAATCAATCATCTAGTTACATTTAAACATAAAATAGTCATTTGCACTTGGGTCAATTAAAGCAGAGAGAAAATTTTTTAAATGGATGCATTATCATTTCTCACCAGAAGAGATAATCACACATTCATTACTGACCACAGCAGTGATGCTCATATAAATGTGCAAAATGGATAGAATGAGCCAGTTCTGTTAGCTTTTTGAAACAAATAAACAAGAAAAGCTCACCTAAATTGGTGTGACCCCTACGTCGGATTCCACAGGACAGTTGGGACTGTTAGGAAGACGGATGGGATGAGGCGGTGAAAGATTTAGGAGTCAGGTTTGTATTGATTCTCTAATGCAGTATTTGGATTCCTAGGAAGCTGCCACAGAACTTGAAAAAGGAATTGCTTTTAGGACCAACTTATATAAATCAGGAGATGTTTCATTATTTGAAATACGTGCATACATTCATACACACACACACACACACACACACACACACTCACACACACACACACCATGCCTGGTTATGATCTTTCATTTGACCACAGAGACCATGAAAAGCCCCCCACCCCAACCCCAGTTGCAAAGCCTGTTTTTCTCAATCCCCTTTCCTTTTCAGAACTGTGAGACTGACAGCAAGTCACTTAGCTCTGTCCAGCAGCAGCTGTGTGGGTTTTGCATAATTAATTATTTATACCAAGGCAGACACGGTAATTAACATCCAGATGAATATGATATTCTGATCAGAAATACTTTGCATTTCAGCCATCCCTCAAGCAAGTAACTGTCAAAACTGGACTGTTTGACAGAGTGGGGCCTGCCAAAAACCTCGCAGACATCTGTTCTGTAACAAAAAGAACAGATTCTCAAAGCAGTGTGTACATATTCGCTGGTTTCAGTAGGCAAGGAATAGTTGATTACCTTTTCACAAATGCCAGTCAATTTTGTCTGGTTCCAAGAACATCACTCAGCATCTCACAGAAGGGCTGAATTTTAAATGAGAAGTCTACGTTGCTGTGAATGCCAGCCCTCCAAAGGCAGCCAGATACGAGACCCTTCTCCGTTTGTCTTCTGATGTGTGAACGGAAGTGTCAGAAAACCACTTTCATCCGTTCATGGCTAGAAAACCAATAGTTCCTGTGAATTATTCTTAACAACCAAGTAGTTACTTGACACCAAATTATATTTCTACTTGTATGGAAAATGAAAATACATAAACTCTATGGAAAGCTGTAGATTTTTCTAGAAATAGTCATCCACCAGCAGATCAGGCTTTCCATATTGGCTCAGGGCTTCAACACAATGCACAGTGTTCTCTGGACATAGCTAGTTAGGATGGTCCCCAGTCACTTTTCAATTCAAAAGAATGACCTTTGCCAAGAAGAATCATTACTGCCCAAGGCAGGCAATGGTGACTAAGATGACTAGGTTGGTTGGATTATTTATAATCCAATTAATAATTAATCTTTTATGCCAGAACAGATGAACCAGGGATCAAAAGAGCTAGATACTAGAATAGATTCTAACTCTAGAAATGATTTTATTTGGGGCCAGCTTCTTAACCTTCATGAACAGCAGTTTCCTTACTCAAAAAATGAGAAGTTTACCTTGTTTATAAATAATGTTTATGAGAAGCTTTTGAAAACTTCTGAGGACTACACTGTAACATCAAAGATGACCATAAAACCCAAGTACCATGAAGAAATGTCTGGTTTTGAGGTATGCCAACATTTTTTTTTCTTTTTTCCTTTCTGATCATTTTCATTCATCGAATGAGTGAAAACTCATTCATTCTTGTGGATCATTTTCAAGATTGTTAGAGATAGTAAATAAAAATATAGGATGGGCAATTAAATTTGAATTTTAGGTAAAAGAAACAATACATTTTTAGAATGTGTTCCATGTAATAGTTGGGAAATATTTTTATATATGATTTATTTATTCCTATTCTGAAATCCAAAATTGACCAACTGTATTTTACCAGTATTCATCTTCATTCCCTTTTATTTTTTGATCTCAATAAAAGGTTACCTGACAGTGCGTAGGAGACCTTCAGGCTTCCTTCCCTAACCAAAATGTGAAGGGTGTCTTGTGCTCTGCACTACATTGGTAGAAATAGGAGCCTTCCCTGGTCCTGCCCTTGTTTCTCACCACATCTCTCCCTCTACCCATGTTGTTCCAGGCAGTCCATGGGTGCTGAACTTGAGGACAGCACTGGGGCAGGAGAGGAGGGTAAGATGGGGTGGGGTCGGGTCGGGTAGGAGAGATGTTATCAAAATGGATATACTTTGTTTAAAAATATTTTTTTAGTTGTTGATGGACCTTTATTTTATTTATTTATATTGTATTTTGGGCCAGTTTCTTGACCTTTATGAACATTTGACAATCGAATTCAATGCCTCACACATGCTATTCAAGCACTGTGCCCCTGAGCTACAACCCAGGCCCCACTTTTTAAAAATTGTGCTAATATTTAAATAGTGCTAAATAGTATAATGCTTAATAGAGAGATTTCTGTGGGTAACAATATATGTAATATCCCAGATTGCTCTAAAACTTGAAGATGGAAAGTCTACTCCTGAAGACCTCTCCTCTTATCCAAAGGTCAATTAAAAGCAAAGAAGAATAATTAAGGATGCAAAGAGATCAGCTCCAAGAACTCCAATGTTTAAGGCTTTATTGCCAGCTGAAGAGACAGGAAGGAAGGAAGGAAGGCAGGAAGGAAGGAAGGAAGGAAGGAAGGAAGGAAGGAAGGAAGGAAGGAAGGAAGGAGGGGAAAAAAGAAGGAAAGGAATGAATTAATAAAGAGAGAAAGGGAAAGGAAGGAAGTATAGTAAGGGCAAAACATTTAAATGAGCAGACACGAGGTTATTTGAAGATATATATATATACCATTTTTGCACGCTGGGGCTGCAGATTCCAAACACCTCCTTTAGGCTGTGGAGTCCTTGTCACCCTTTCCAGAGCTGGGATCCTGTTGTCAAGGAAGAGGATAAGGACATCTAGTAGAGAACACTACACCTTCCTGAGGTGAAGAAGGCAATTGCTACCCATGAAGGAGCCAGGAAAAGCACCACCCGTGACAGGTGGAACAGGGCCTTTGCTGGTCACTTGCTGGGAAACTAGGGCGAAGATGGAGCATCTGATAGAGCAGCCACCTGGATGGACATTTGCTCTCTTCCAAACCTCTGTGCAAACCATCGGATCTCTTTGGCACATGGCAGTGCTCTCATTATCTGTGATAATTTGTATTGGTTTTGTTTTGATTTTTGCTTTTCTCCTGGGCCCTTGACTGAGCCGTCTCCCTGAACACCGGCTTATCAATGCTTGCTCTAGAGTCCAGATTCCTCACTACTCAGTTTCCTGCTGCTGAAGCCCCTGATGGTTGGCACCAGCCTCCCTGGAAGGCCTCATGGCTGCCCAGCAGCCTCCCAGCCTACCCCTGCTGGAAAGATGCCTTCATCCTGCACTGCTGACACGGGTGGGCACCTGACTCACCCATCACCAGGGGAGATGGAGGAAGGAAGACTGTGTAGCCATGAGAGCTGCTTCTCGTCCCACTCTATGACTTATTAGCTGTAGGAGGTAATAGTCACGAAGCACTTCTTTTCTCTGACATGGCTGTCCACTCCTACAGTATGAAAACGTGTGCTCATACTTTACTCACAGGACTGATGGGAGGATGACAGAGTCAACCCCGGGGCTGACATTGCTTTCCATCTCTTCTCCTGTCTCCACTCTTATTTTCCAATCCTTCTTATAATAAGAACTGGACATTGCCCTGTGGTCCACCATCTGTCCAGGGTCCATCCTACTTGCCAAGAGGAATTCTCTGTCTATCTCTCCACATTCAGTCTGTGTCAAGGTCACTAAAACCCAGGCAAACTAAACCAAAGAATAAATTGTTTGAATATGCAAATATAAACTTTTATATATCTCTGATCCTATATATTTTATTCTCATGTAAAATACATTTCTTTAATATTGAACTTCAAAGTGTTGGTCCCAAGTGCACATATGTCCTGAAACTCTTCAGTGCTGCCTCTTGCTTCGAAAATAGCCTTGCCACAGCAAATGAATCCAAGAGCAAAATAAATCTGGTCTTTTGCTGAGTTAGCGATTTTTGGCCTGCTAAGTGCTAATCTTCATTACTTTGTCATTTCCCCTTAGGGAATCCACTTCATTGTTGACATTGTATAGTTGATGCCTCTTTTTTTTTAAGTGAATTTATTTTTCTGGACTTGAGAAATCCTGTTTAGCCATAAGTAGTCAATCAAGTGTAAAACAATGCATTTCAATCACTAAAAAGTGACATTCAGGTAATTTTTTCATTGGCATAACACTTTCCCGAGTCCTTCCGAGAGCGCCCTGACTAGATGGACAGACATCTATGAACCATGTACAGTATACAGAAAATAAACAGATAATTGACTGGGAATGAAAGAGCTGTGAATCTCTGGTCTTCATCTGGTGTGTTCACAGAGCATTGCTTTCCATACTAATTTAGGAATATAATCTACCAAGCATACTTCGGAGACTAAAACCTGTGATTTGGAAGACATGTGACTAATCCTCTCACATGCAAATAAACACATGTGCAGCAATGGGAGCTGCGTCTCGCAGCACTGGGAGCCAGTCTGTGGATCGCCTCTGAGTATTACACACTGATCTGCCATTCTTACAGGAAAACAGCTCCGTGTGCTGAGTCTTAAATCCAGCTAGTGCAGAATTGTGGACCAAATGTTCCGATTGGCCTTTAATAATGGAACACTGCAGGCCTTCTTCGCAATGTGTTCAGGTAGTCTTTACCATTCCCACCTCCACTAACAGGAGAAAGGGCAGATGGTTCCTTGGAAATGAAATGTATTGGTTGATTTGGACAGGACAATTATCCAGCAAGACAAAAACCTGGAAGCTTACAAAGCTTTCCCTGATATTTCCTTCTGTGAGATACTCATTACGTTCAGTAGTTACACACCTGGTTGGAAAATATCTGTATACTTTGCTTCCTTTATAAATTAAGGATCTTGAGGGCCAACTTTCTTCCTTCCTAGTTCTGCATACCCTTGGTGCACTGAAAGATGTTTGGCAAACAGTAACCCCTTAGGAAATGCTAAATCAATGAGTGACGAAATATCTTGCTGGTATAATGCTGTGCAATCTGGGGTAGCCAATATGTTTTCTTGACACTCATAATGGTATATTTCAAATGCATTTATATATTAATCTATTTGGAATTCATTATAACCAATATGAAATAAACAATCTGAACCTTAATAACGAAATCTGAACTTGAGATTAGAATATTGACTCTGTTAATTTTGTAGAAGATAAAGACTTTGCTGTAGTAAAAAAGAAAGAAAGGCAAGAGAGAGAAAATGGAAAAGAGAAAAGAACAGAAAAAGAGATGAATTTCTGACAATGAAGAGAGAGATTAGGAAGGGAGTCATTGATCATTTATTACTTTCAATAGGCAAATGCAGTGATACAGTGGTAATGATTTTGCATATGTAGTTCATTTAATTCCCTCTAATCACTTAGGTGAAAGGCTCAGAGAAGTTGAGCATTCACTAACTTTAACCTATAGTAAGCAGGTCCCAGATTGGAAGTGTGCACTGGCCGTGAAGTCTGTCAAGTGCTCAGGTATTTAATGTAAATTTTGACCTATTGACTAACCTGTATTAAACTGCAGTTTACAAGCAAGGTACCTCATCACTTATTGACTTGCAAACAATTTTCAAAAGCTTACTACATGCCAAACACCATGGAAATGCAGAACTAGAGAGAAAGAAAGCTGGCCCTCAAACATCTACATTTTGGAAGAGGGAAAAGCACACAGTTACTTACTAACTGGTGAGGCTGATCCTCAGAAGTTGACCTCATTCAATGTCTTTGAAGGAACATCAATTTAAAAAATATACCAGCTACTTTTGTATTACTTAAAACATACTGAATCACTACTGTATTTTACTATATCTTTCTACCCAGATCACCAAAATCATCCCAGAAGTTTTATAGAATTTACAAAGAAAGTTGCAAGGAATTGAGAGGAGCTCAAGGGCAAAGGACTTCTGGTCTACCAGAAGGCACTTTGAGTACAACATAGGTATAAGTGCATACATTTATTCTACACAAACAGAATCTATGTAGACATGGTTTTCAGTGCTGGACATGATGAAATATACTAGCATGGTCACTTCTCTCTAAGATAAAAAGCCAAGTATGTGGAATCAGTGATCTAATAAATCATCTTTAATAAAATGGGTTTTGAGCTGGAGGTGTAGCACAGTAGTTGAGTGCTTGCCCAGCATGTGCGAAGGCCTTGGTTCTATCCCAGAAACACACATACACATACCCACAGAAAACAGAAAAAAAGAAAATATGCTTTTAATAGTTAAATGGTTTTGTTTTGAAAGTAATCTAAAAATGATAAATGTACACTTTGGAAAACCCTGAGTATCACATTATAACCAAGTGCTTCCCATGCATTCTGTTCCCATAGTCCTTGCCTGATGATTACTATGGGGTCACTTTAAGTAGCACCAACCAATGAGAAGATTTCTAATATTTATAGTGCACATACTTGGAGATAAGAACTGTTTCAAAGACTTGAAAAATCTAAACTAATTTAATCATCACAATACTCCTAAGAAATTTTGATTGTTATTAACATTTAATTTATTTATAAGCAATAATCCCAAGAAATTCAAACTATTACTATCATATATTATGATTTAAAAAGCTGAATCCCAGAACTAGTTTGTGGGAAACCAAGGAGTAAAATCTCTTAGCATGAGTTTGGAGTTTATAGCCCGAATAAAGAGAGATCATGATGAGAGAACGGGATGTAACAAGACACATGTGGCATAGCTGTGGCCCACCTCTTGAGTATCTATGAATATAATTCACAATTGAGGATCAAAATTGAGAAACTCTCATCATTTCAATACTTGGAGAACAATAAATTGATAATATTAAATGCCAATTTATGTTCATTTTATGTTTTAACAAATCAAGAATAGACACCATCTTTAATATGGCAAAGTGTAACTACCAAAAATTTATAATAAACAGCACCATGGATACTTAAATATTAGAAGTTTTCTCCTTAAAATCAGGAAGAATGTTAATTACCATGTCCCTGTTCAACACTACAGTTCAAGTTGTCACCAATTTAGAAGGTCAATAAATTAATAAAAGTTTAAATATTGGAATATGTTGTTCTTACAGAGAAAAACAAAAAGTGAAGGACAAATTACCAGATCTAATAAAAGAATTTAGTAAGTTAGAAGGTACAAATTTAAAATACAAACATTATATAACTATAATGCAAAATTCAAATCCAGACCCAAAGTGTCTGTAGGACCTCGCTCTCTCTGAAGGCTCTAGAGAAGAACCCTCCAGCTGCTTTGGTTCTGGGGCTGATGTCAATCCTTGGTGCTGCTGGCTTGTAGCTGCACCTCTCTAACCTCTGCTGGACTTCACGTGGCCTTCTTCCCTGAATGCCGCTGGCCTCTTTGCTTCTTCTTATAAGGACGCCAGCGGTATGTATTGGAGTAGGCCCCATCCTGACTCAGTCAGATCTCATCTGAACTAATTACAGTTAATTATTGTAAGTACAATATCTTACAATCAGTTTCCAAATATTTTGGGGGAACATTGGGACACCAGTGACTCATGACAACACTGAAAAGGCTGGGGACCATAAACAAGGGAAGTTGCTTCAGTGAACCCAGAAATCAACGTTGATGATCTTAGCCGTGTGCAGCGTCAAAGTGTGTGGATTGGGGGCAGACCTGTGACACTTACATCTGCTGCGGGAGGGAGACTCCAATTTGCCCATGGTAGCCATGGGCACAATAGGTGCCTCACTTCTTATGCTCAGAGAGCATACCCTTGGCCAAGTCTTAGTCAGGCTTGGAGTCTGGGAAGAGCAACTACAGGCTTCTGGTCCCTATGGGAGCCCACAGTGTTCAGAATAGTGCTGAGCATCTGGGGACCATTGCAGACAGATGTCACCAAATCAACTGAATTTCTATTTCTGAGGAACAAAACAGAAAAATCCATGTAAAATTTACAAACAGCATGTGCATTAGCAATATAAAGCTGAAAAATCATTCCAAAAAATCTATATAACACATTTATGGAAAAAATATAAAAGTTTGTTGGAATTTAAGATTTATCGAATTAAAGGATAATTCTAATTCTCAAAAGATATGCTGTATCTTCTGATGGTCATAGAAGTGTTTTTAATAGAAAAAATACTCAAATATCTAATAATACGAAATATAAAATAAGTAATTATGGTAGATTTACAAAATAAAATACTATACTAAGGAGAAAATAATGAATTTAACCTATATGTAGGACTGGGCTGTGGCTCAGCAATAATGCACTAGCCTGGCATGTGTGAGGCACTGGATTCGATTCTCAGCACCACATATAAATACATAAAATTAAGGTCTATCATCAATTATTTTTTTAAAAAAAAGGTATATGTAACAAAAAATATTGAATCTTACAGTCTTAATATTAAGTGAAAAAACAAGTTTTTAAATACAACATGATACTCCTTTTATAATGCCCAGAAACAAAACAGTGCAAAATATTGTTGAATAAAATATGATTATGTAGCAAAACTAGTCTCAAAAGACAAAAGAATGATCACACAAAAGTAAAGGTGGTCAATAGTTCCAGGAGAAAGTGGGCAGGGTGTGTAGGAGCTGCTTAATTCATGGGCTCCTTCTAGGTGTCAGCTTGGATGGTGAGGTCAGGGGTTTCTATTTTATTAATGTAGTTAATAAATTGGGTGTGTGTGTGTGTGTGTGTGTGCACATACGTGTGTGTACATATCTACATTATATTTATGCCACACCTGTTCCTTTGACTCCATCAACTCTTAAATAGCATATATTTTTTATGAAATGGAAGAATACATGAGTGAGTGAAAAAGAGAACACATTTTAATATCTTCTTCCACATGACAGTGAGTCGTAGTAAATACCTAAGAGACAGTTTGTCTAGCAGTCTAAATTTGAATCAAGGAAATAAGACATAGTATAAAGCAGCTACACTCAGTCTAGTGGAAGAGCCACATCAACAGAACAAATACAGGATTATGCTGAAACAATGGGGAAAAATGGTGAGGGCAGCAGATGCTGAGGTAATTCACTGTTCTGTCCACCCAGCAGAACAAAAATTAAGTGCATTCTTATTCTTAGAAGCTGGGCTTTCCTCATATATTCAGTAACATGAATCAGAGTCTGAAATCTCTGGATAGTTTTGTTAAATGTGCAAATAGTAATACAAGCTGTATTTTTAATCGTTGCTCAATTACAGTTTAATTAAATGTAGTCAAGTTAATAAGTACACTCGCTAGCATGACATTGATTCATCTGTGCCTTCATCTTCTCAGCCCTGTTGGCCACTGACTGTGGGTGGTGCCTCCCATCAGGATGAGGTTCCATAAGGAAGACACGGTCTCAGCCTTTCAGGCATCTTAGGCAAGTGGAGAGCAGGAGAATGTGAGGACTAGCACGCCATTGGGACCCATGCCCCAGGAGGGACCTCACCTCCGAAGACCCCGGATTCACCCAGGATGGAACCACTCTCAGAGTCCACAAGAGGAGGTAGCAGCTCCCAAAGGAAGAGCACAGGGAGCAGAACCCTGAAAGCAGGGCACAACTTCTTCATCTAGAGAAGAGGGAGGAGAATGACCTCGGGGGACGTGGAGCACTGCAAGTGGCAGCGGTGCTTTTACAAGTTTCAGAAATGCTGAACACACAGAAAATGTGGACCAGTGAGGACGTGCCAAGAGGTGATCCTGGGAGGGCGGGGAGGGCGGCTGAGCCAAGTGAGGCTTCTTGATTACCTGAAACTGGCGAGTTTGTATCAGAGCCCAGCAACGAGACTGTGAAGTCATCCCGAGCAGAAAATAATCAGAGCACACGATGTTTGCATGCAGGAAAGGAGGTGACAAGAGAGGGGAACCCAGGCCGGAAACCATGGATCTCAATACGAGGTGGGCGCAGATTTGATGGTGGAAAGTCGAGTGGCAGCAGGTGGTCTGAGGAAGGAAGAGGACACATGGGAACACGGGCCTAAGTTGGTGACTGAAGGGGACTTCCACATCTGACTGCAGAGTGTGCAGCTGCGCGGTGACGCCACTCACCAGTGCAAGACCCATCTCTGGGAGGCAGGCCCGGAGACAGACGTGTGCAGGGCACAAGCAGAACATTGGTGGAGGGAGCCAAGGAAGCAGGATTGGGTGGAGGAAGAGGGGGACTCCCAACAACGTCCCTTTGAGCGTTAGAGGTAGCACGGCCCGCGGAGTAATCCCTGCAGGGGGATAAGGCTGTCGGCCTCCGAGTCCTGCTGGAGGCATTGACCAGATGAAGCCTCTCTTCGTGTGTTCATCCTGAGGAGCACTCGGCAGGCAGGTGAACGACCTCCCCTCTCGGGCCAGCACCACTGAAGGAAAAGGAGCACCCACCACGGGAAGTGCATCGTCCTTAATTTAAGAACGCAAGAGGAAAAATGGCCTTAGAGTCTTCCACACAAAAATGACAAGTGGGATAGATAGATAGATAGACCGAGAGGGTTTGGAAATTGAGTGACTTCAGAATTCTACAATGTTGAAATTAGTTGTTGCCCCAAAATGTATGCAAAATAATGATTTGCATCCTACATTTTTATATCCGTTCAGGATATCAGTGAACCACTAGGTTCATAGCCACTCAAGAATTGTATGCATTGTACTAAAAAATAAGAAAATAAGCCAACGAAGGGATGAGACATAGTAAATCTAGGTTTAACTTCCAGGTCCATGTGGGGGTCCTCACATGGGTCTGAGGGTGCCTGTACACAACAGCTGTTGAGCAGTCCGGGGGAACGCTGGGCTGGCGTGAGGCTGATGCTCACTTGATCACTGATCACAGCAAGAGGACAATTATATTTCTGGAATAGGATTCGTAGGCAAATTAAATAATGACTGAGAAAAAAAGGGGAAAAATCTAACTAAAGAGATTAGACACTTATTGACCTTTGGGAAAGAAAAATACCTTGTACAAGAAAAGAAAAAAATAATTAGTATACTAAATGTCTAACTTGTCAATAGTATTTACTTAGTTAAAACAGTATAAGCATTATTGTGTTTGCCGAAGGGAAAGGAAAACATATATAAGAATATCAAATCCTCAGCTGCCATAGCAGGAAACTGGGTTACCTGGACCTCGACTGTCCCTGCATTTCAAGGCCCGGTGCCCACATGATGCTGTTGGAAGACAGAGGAACAGTTAAGACACAGGAAGCAGTGGGAGACGGTGGGTCCTGGGGCATGGCCGTGAGTCTTCGGTGGGGCTCATGGGACCCACAACCCCCCTCCTTTTTTTTCTTCCTGGCCATGAGTCGAGTGGTTTTGCTCCCCTATATTTGTGCTCCTGTTAATGCATCTAAAATCAACTGTGAAGAGTAGAAAAGAGGGATGGAAACTGGAGGAGAGAAACATCATCTGTTAACATCAGAAGCACAGAATTACAACTTTGATCCTCAGTGGGAGCTAACAGGGCAGGCAGCAGGAGCCTGGGGGTACCCCACCCAAGTCCACCACTCACTGGGGGGACCACCTTCGCTCTGGGATCTTCTCTGACCTCATCTACATGTTCCACGGAAGTACCAAATCAAAGGACAGATGCAATAAGAGTATCATGCTGCCCACCGCAGAGTGAGTCCTTGTACTTCAAGGTATTTTTCTTGTTATTGCAGCGGTCATTTCGCTGTTGGTAGTTTCCTGTTTCAGTAGGAATGTGGAAACGTCTACAAAGGACTCAGACTGAAGCCTCTGCCTGTTCCAGACCTTACAGGCCTTGAGATTCCCTAAGTCGGTGAAACCGTGTGATCCCAGTGCAGGGAAGCAAGTAGCGAACAGCATTTTATGACAATGTGCCACCAGAAGCCCCCTGACAACCTGGACTGGGAATCTCAAAACCAACCTGAGCAGGAGATTTCTCCTGGAGGAAACAGAGCAGGCAGGGATGTGTGATTCTTTCCTCGGGGCAGGCATCTCTGTCTAGATCCTTCTAGCCCATTGCACAGAGGGCCCATGACCCTCAGGTAAAGAACTAGGCTGTTTTCTCTGCCCAGCCTTCTGCAATGCATGAGACCACTCTCTACGGAACTGTCCAGCATGTGAACATTCTGTGTTGGGCAAGAGAAGGGTTTTTGCAAAGAAGGAGACTAAAATGTCTAAGTACCTACAAGAAGTGAATGAAAAGAAATGGGTTTCTCTTACCTAGTAACAACGCATCAGATAACTGGGGCATAAGCTTCAATATTCAACACATAACTCCTCCCACCATGCCTTTCTGAAATCCTGATAGTTTTCAGCCTGGAAAAAGCAGACTTAGAGGAGTTGTGACAAGGCGTGCACACACCCATCAGGCTGTCACGGAAGAGAGGAACTGCATTCACACGTGTGCACACAGCTATAGGCAAAGAGCCAAGAAGAACTGAGGGGAAGTTCTCTACATGAGAAAGAGAAGTGTCTGCTTTTGCACAAGTCTGGGGGATGCAGACTGTGAGGCCTCCTGTACTGGGGCACAGTTGCCATAGTAACAGTCTCCTTGCTGCTCCATCAAATAAATGGAGCATCAAAGGAAATGTGTGGACTCAAAGAACCAAAGGTCTTGAAGTACACAGGCTTCAAGGACAGCCAGGTCTGGTCTCAAGTGTGCCCAACCTAGACAAGAATGGCACATTCCCAGACAACCCACACGGACCAGGAAAGTTATGTTTACCCAGAGCTGCTGAGCAGATGCCAGGAACATTGAGAAACCACTGCAGGATGCCATGGATCTCCAGCCTGAGCCTGACCATCATTGGGAGCACCGTGACACGCTCACGTTCCAGGCCCACTGCTCCAGCACTCAAAACCATTGGTCATGGAGCCCTACCAGAGAATCTGCCTTGTTAACAAGCGTTCCATCTTCTCTTAAAAGGTGTTTGGGTGTTAAATGTGATCATTTATTCGAGTCCTGCTAAGGTTATAGAGATGTTGATAATTATTCATCTCATCTACAGTGAACTGTAAGTTGATTTGCCAGAATCATATAAATGATGATTTGCAGAGCCAAGAGGCTTCAAGCGGGATTCCTTTCCAACACTCTGAGCTACATGGTGCCCTCACAGAGTGTGCATGCCTATGTGTCTATGCACGTGGGTTAATGTATGGACTTATAGCTGTGCAGGTATGTATATGCATGTGTATCAATATTTTCTCTGTCCAATTTAAGTTATAAAACTCAAGGTCATGTATCAGTGTCTCACTGTTACAAAATGACCACATACCATGCTCCCCTTGCATACTTTGAGACAGCTCCCAGGTAAATTTCTTGTAATGCCATTCACTATTACAGAATCTAAAAAACCTAAGAGGAAATTTCCAGAGAACTTTTACAGTGAATCAGAATGTCTTTGCAAATTGCATACAACTCAACGTACGTAATCTTAAATAACATACATAATCCATGTCCTTTGTGCATAATTTATAGCTGGGGTAAGGCTGAGCTTGATCGTGCTAGTCAAACCAGGTCTCAGAAACTGTTTCAGCTCTCCTATCTCTAAATCTGCTTCCTCAGTATCTCCTGTCCTAATGTAGCCCCAAGGTGACCACAGTGGCTTGAAAGACTGCATGCTCCTGAAATTCAGATCCATCCTATGCCCATCCCTGAGTCAACTACCATGGCCAGGAATGCCGCTTATCAGCTTCAAGGACAGCCACCCACTCTGTCCCGAGCACAGGGTTCTTTATGTCAGTGTCTGTGAAAATACCTGCATGTAAAAAGAAAGAATATCAGTTGGGTGTTTGTTCAAGAGAAAGACAAATGGATGGATTCTCACTTCCCAAAACTGGTAAAACCTCACCTGCATTGAAGAAGGTCATCTTGTAGGATCTGTACTTCTTATTGACTTCTTCATAGCATATAGTGCATACCTTAACACCCTAGAGGTACACACTATGATCACATCAACCTTCAGCTCTTTCCCCATATTATAATAAAAATAAATCTCAGGAAAGAAAGGAAG
This sequence comes from Ictidomys tridecemlineatus, assembly GCF_052094955.1. NCBI lineage: Eukaryota > Metazoa > Chordata > Mammalia > Rodentia > Sciuridae > Ictidomys > Ictidomys tridecemlineatus. Next base: position 116,837,987 of record NC_135488.1, on the reverse strand, counting down.
GCCACACACGGAATGTCTGTGTAGAGATTAAGTTCTTCTCCAGTTTTACTGAATCTAAACCCAATTCATTGGATTAGTCAATTTTTAGCCTTAAGAACTTTGTCCCCTGACTTCTGGATGGATATTTGATCAGAGGAGGGGAACAATGAGAACTTGATCTGTACTGAACAAAAGAGATTGGTTACCAGGCAGAGTGGCTGGGCCCCCATGACCAAGTGGCATGTCCACTGCAAGTTATTTCCTCGATATAGAAATGCATCCTTATAAAAGGGACAAGAAGGGCCTGTTAGGGCATCCTCAGCAAGGCTGGGCCATGGGTTGTCGTTCTGCACTGACCCTGCCAGTATCTTTAACACTGAGCTGAGCATCCTGAGCTTTGAGGCAGTCACTGTGGTGCAGAGAAGCAAGCCTGCATTGCTCCTCCTGACCTTGCCAAGGGTCCCGTGCCATGGAGGCCCATCTAGAAGACACCTTGACTTGTTTCTACAGACCTGGGAGAAGGCCTACAAGGTCCTGCCAGACCAGGCCCTCCTGGTCTACCATTCTCGGTACAAATTCTAAGCTGCCTGTTTTTCACTCTTATTTGCAGTAACTTCCACTTGTGGGTGGAGTCTGACCAACAAATATGGGTAAAAATGGACCCAAAAACACCTCCTCCTGGTCCACCTTGATTTCTGACTCTTTTGTAATTTCCAAGGGAGTGGAATAGAGACAGCATGGAAGAGGATGTGGTAAGTCCAGCTGGCGATTGGGAGCAGAGTATCCTCATGGAGCCCACCCAGAGTGTGACATCTCAAAACATGACGGTCCTTGTGGGAGCGACTGCAATTCCAGGTCTGTCAGCCTCTATGCCCAATATAAAAGTCAGTTACTTGAACTAGAGTTGTGACATGACCAACTAGCTTAGGAGTTGGTGGAAGTAGTCCATGATCTTGGAGGCCAGGAACCTGGGAGGCTGGAGATCTCTTAGGAAAAGGAAGAAAGGAAGAGCTGACCAAACTGACAGGTGTCAAAATACTCCTGGCAAAGTCTAGGAGCTTGTAGTTCTAGGGAAAGAGGAGGAAAACTAAATGTCCACAGCTGCACTGGCTATTACTGATTCCATTTGGCCAAGTATTAGAGGGGGAAAGAGGAGGGAGAGAGAATTGACAGTTGCCAAACAGAAGTGAAGGGCCAAAGAGAAAATGGGCTTATAAACCCTTACTGTCCTCGACTCTCCAACTGTAAGGAAACGATCCTACCCAAAGTAGATAACTTGGGGCAAATCACAGGTCATTAAGATTCACCCATGCTGAATGATTCAGTTACTGTCTTCCCACCTAAGCAAGATGTTTCTGCTAACCTGGGGAACAATACCAGGAATAGAGAAGGGGGAGGAAGAAACAGATTAATGATAAAAACAACAATAATAATATTCAACTTTGGGTTCGCGGATGTGATTATTTGCACATGGAACCAACGAGTGGCAAATTGATCATAAGCTGGACTCCTAGGACAGACAGCTGGAGTTTCCACCAGCAGCGGGAGCTTTGAGGCACAGATAGAAGGCCAGGGTTGGCCTAGAGTACTTCTCGCAGTTTTCTATCCTCTGGAAAGAGCTGTACCGTCTGCAGTCTCAGGGGACTCTCTGGGCATGCACAGTGTCCTCTCCCTCACTTTTTGAAAATCAGGTGGTGTCCAAACAAAAGCAAAGTGCACTGTGGACAGCTCTAGCAGGGTTACATTTTAAGGGAGAGGGTTAGAGAACAGGATGAGCTACCCACGCTGAAGATGTGTTATAGGCCAACACCCAGCAAAAGGCAATGCCTTTGAAAATACTTGCTTTTGTAGACCAGAATTCCACTCTGTACTAGCTGTCCAGTGCAAGCCCTGGGCAAGATGTCTGTCAGATTCTTCTGTTCTTTGAGATGCAGCCTGAACCCACAACTATGTTGTTACATTTCTGTTGGCTTTTCCATTTTGACTACTAAAACTTCTTGATTACCAAAGAAAAACATCACTTTCATTTGTGATCTAAAGAGCTGTGAACCACTGCATCATGGGTTGACATAGGGGTGGGTATGTCGAAAATGAGGTCAGCATAGAAACTGAGGACACAGCAGAGAGTCCCAAGCTGCAAAATACGTCTCTGTCTGTCTCTCGGGACTCCTATAGTCGGACCAGGGACTCGGTGACTGTTTTAGTATTTGATCATTAAAAAATTTTATCTTGAAGCACATTTGAGAATATTATGGAAAGTCACACAAATTGTTAATGAAATAAGATAAAATGTAAGTCCTCAAAAATTTGAGGCTGGCAAATCTATCACACATTAGGTATTTTGACCACGTCCTGGGCTGACACTCACACTGGCCAGGACTAGACACTCACTTTCCCTGCCCAAAGCCTGTTCCATGGAAATGGTACTGCATTAACTACAGCATTGGGACTGCAGAGCCTGGATGGAGGCATGTGGCTGTGGGGTCCCTTCTCTTCAGCATTGGAGGACAAAAACGCAAAATAGTCATCTTTGAAATTATCTGAAAGAGCTGATAACTTAAATATTAAAAATCATTATTATAAGACTATCAAGCTGCAGGTATGTCTAAGATATAAATGCAAAAGGGATCTTTCCACATATCTGCTTACTCCCCCACCCCCAGGCAGGTATATAGTACAGTAAAAATGGCTCAGCTTCTGGCTGCGGAAAACTCTGATTGACATCCCTCTTCCCTCTCATCCCTCTTCCCGCTTTTGGAAGCCATCGGACTGCACAATTTGTGAGTATTAGTGGCATCACAGTGAAAAAGGGTGTAATGGGTCACAGATGTGGAAGTTCATCTATTATGGATGTACTGTGAAAATACAAGGGAGCCATATCTTGATGGGCCTTCATTCCTGATTTGTGTGTGTGTGTGTGTGTGTGTGTGTGTGTGTGTGTGTGTGAGCTGAATGTGTATAATCAGTTAATGTACCTGAAACACTGAGAAGAAGGCCTGGTACATAATAGAGGTTTTTAAATAGTGGCTATTATTTTTATTATTCATTACCATAAAAATACATGCTACAATGTGTTTCATCCTGTATTTTTCTTGTATTCATAAATGGTACATGTCTGCAACAAACTCCCTGTGTGCACATCAGGACTCAGCCCAGGTCACCTCACTATTGACTTCATGGGTCTGATCCTCAGTTCCCTCACTCTGAAATAAATGAGCTGGTATAAGAGTCCCTAGATGCCAACCCAGCAGGAAGTAGATCCCCTCCTTCCCTGGGGGGTCTGCCTTCATGGCCCAGGACACCCTGGGTGCAGCCACCATGTCCCTGAGGTAGTTTTACATTTACATTAGTTAATCAACTTGGTGACAACTAGGAGAGGGTCATGTGGGCGAGCTGTTCCACACACTAACAAGGTACATGCTTAGACATCTCCCCTTTTCTGTAAATGTTTATTCTATGTGAGGCTGCACTACAGTGGATCCCAACCAGAGGTCTCCCCACCTTGTAACAATCTCTCAAGGTCATTGTGACAGTATTTACATCTTATGAGGAAGGGGTGGGTGGGGAGATGAAAATTTAATAACTTGTCAATAGCACGGAGCTGGAGCCTGGCATTGAATCCTAGCCTGTTAAACCACAGTACAGTCGCCCCTTGGCGTAGACCCTGTGTTGAGAGCATTGGGAATCTCAAGCTGATCAGGGGCTTTGATCGGCAGGTTTATAGTTCTTGATGAATAAAACATGAGATAATAAAAGTGTGATTACTTTTCAGACGTCATGGAGTAGGCAGAAGTACTTCAAATCTAAACCTTTGGGAGCGCAGATGAGCACAGGTCTGCACAGGTGAGGACTCGGCACACTCTCCTTAATGGACGCTGGGCTTGCACGACCTGTCCTCACCTTCAAGGCAGGAGAAGCAAGAGTCCGTGGCAAAAAGTGTTCGGTTTAAGAATGGTGGATGCAGCTCAGCCTCTGAGGACACTGTGACAACAGGAGCCTGACCTCCTTGGACTCTCTCGAGCACCCCTTCCTGCTCGGTCGGTCCAGGCTCTGGGAGGCTCCCTGGTCTCTGCCACAGACCACTGACGATTCCAGGAATCCTGAAGCTGCCTTGTTCTCCATCTCCCCTACTCACTTCACCCCAACTCTTCAGCCAGGAATTACAGAAGAAAGCAAATTTTTAAAATTCAATTCATCAGAATTAATGTCAAAATGAATCTCAGGACCAGGTAATGCCAATGCTGCAGTCCTTTGGTCTCTCGTGAGACTGCTTAGATCACAATAAAATGTGTTATTACTCTTCATTACTTTTAATAGCCCCTGCCCTCCCGGGAATTCCGTCGATTGTCCTGTGCTTCAGTCTGAATTCCTTCTGTGGGAAACCTAATCCGAGTAGGTCTTTCCCAGTTTTTGGAGGAGGGATTACCAACCGCACTATTTCTAGACAAAATTATGTATTTGCATTCTACTTTTTGACAAATATCCTTAGGATGAAACCTTGCTGTGTGTTATAATAAATGAGTGCAAACTCAGCAAACAAAGAGGGAGAATACATGATTTTCCCACAATTCCAAGAAATAGATTGAAATAACAATTACAAAAAGAAAATCCTGCTTTGCAACTCGCAGAACAATATGATTTTACAACCTTCAAGATTTTGAGATATTTCATTGTCTTCAATTCCATGCCCAAAATAAAGTCACAATATTGCACTGGGCCATCCCATGGCCACCTGGTGACAAGACAAGGAGGGTGGCTTCAGAGCCACCCAGCCCCCGACACAGGGGACATCTGATGAGGGTCACACTGGCCTGAAAGCTGTGGTGCCACGTGAAGCAGGCTGCTCCCTGCAGACCCTCCAGCCCACCCTCAGCAGCCAGCCCCCCACTGCCCCCAGGGCCAGGAACAACTGCGGCAGGCAGGGGCCCTGTAGTGACCAATCTGCACTAGAAATGCCAACGACATACATGATTTTCATCTCTTCATGCCTCTTTGGGGGAAAAAAAGCAAAAGAGAAGGAAGATGGAGAAAGGAATGAAGGGATAAAGGGAGGGAGGGAGTGGGGAGAGAAGGCAGAAGAAGTGAGGGAGGAGGAGGAGGGAGGAGGAGGAGGGAGGAGGAGGAGGGAGGAGGAGGAGGGAGGAGGAGGAGGAGGGAGGAGGAGGAGGAGGGAGGACTCACGGAAAGAGAGACGGAGCGGTTCTGCGGCTGAGGACCAGAACCCGACCCTGGCTCAGTGCTGTGTCTGTGGGGTTCCTAGGGCTGTGAGGAACGTGACATTTCCCATGTGAGTTTCTGGGTCACTAGATTCTGTCTGGTGTGAGACCCACTCAAGGAAACCCTTCCACCTCGACAGTGGCTTTCTGTGCCTCCACCTGCCCCCACGTCTATGTGCAGACCCCCCTTTCCTTCTAGTCCTCCGTGTCCTGGTGTAAGAGGGGACACTGGAGCAAAAGCAAGAGATTCAAAAGCAGCATGTGGAAAGCCAGCTCTTCCCATGCCAACTAGTTAATCTTGCTGAATTATTTAATATGCCTGAGCATCAAAGAATAGAAAAAAATAAAGAAAATTAAATAAGGCAAAAAGGTTTTGTTGACAAACATAGCCAAATAAGCCATTTACTAAACTAAGAAAAATAGAAGACTCAGATGAACAAAATGTGAAAGGGAGGACTTAAAACGGATGTCCCCCAAGTGAAAAGGATCAACACGGACTGCCCTGAACAGTTATGTGCCAGCAAATCAGTCACATTGAAAAAAACGGACAAATTCCTGAAAACATATAGCCTATCAAGACAGAATCAGGAAGAAATAGAAAGCCTGAACAGACCAGCAACAAGGAAAGAAAGAGAAGTTCAGTTAAAAAAAAAAAAAATTCACAACAAAGCAAAGCCCGGGACCAGATGGCTCCCCTGCTGAATTCTATCGAACACTCAAAGAAGGGGTAATACCAACCCTTTTGAAACACTTCCAGAAAACTAGAAGTAGAAGAAAGACTTCCAAACTTGTTTTATTAGGCCAGCAACACTCTGATATCAAAGCCCAAGATACCAGAGGGAGTGCAGAAAAACCACAGGCCAATATCTCAATGATTCATGGAGATCAGAGATGCCCAAGTAAACACGAGCAGACCAAATCCAACAAGGGAGCCGAAAGGTTACATAGCTCCACCAAGTGGGACTGGTCCAGGGGATGCCAGATCCAACGGACACACCCCAACTAATCCATGTGATATAACACAATTACAAAGTGCAGCATCACAACCACGCGATCATCTCAATAGATTCAGGAAAAACCTTTGAAATGTTCAACGACCGCTGATGATTAAAAGAAACTCTCCACAAAACAGGTCTAAGGAAATTTCCTCAACACAATACACGTTGGGACTGACATCACAATCGATGAGGAAAACGGAAAGCTTCTCCTCTGTGACCTGGTGGAAGAAAAGGATGTCACCCCACCCAGCCACTTCCGTTCAACACAGTGATGCAAGTAGGAGAGCAATTCGACAAGAAAAAGAAAAAAATGCATACTCATTGGAAAAAGAAGAAGTAAAATTATTTGTAGCAGATGACATCATCTTAAATGTGAAAAGCCCTAAGGATTAAAAAAAAAAATGTAAAGCCAATAAACAAATTCAGGCAAGTTGTAGGATACAAAATTGACATATAAAAATCAGTAGCTAACAACAAACTACAAAGGAATTCAAGGCTGAGTTCCATTTAGGATTGTATGAAAATAATACTTAGAAATAAATTAGACTAAGGTAAAGATATATACATATTTTAATATATATGACATGTAAATATTATGTAAATATTGATGAAACTTGTTTTTTTTGGGGGGGGGTACTGGGGATTGAACTCAGCGGCACTGGCCCACTGAGCCACATCCCCAGCCCTATTTTGTATTTTACTTAAAGACAGGGTCTCATTGATGAAACAAATTGAGTAACACAAAAATGAAAGGACACTCTTGTCCCTAAATTGGAAAGATTAATATTGCTGAAATTTCATACTGCCTAAAACCACACAGATTGAATACAATCCCTATTAAAATTCCAATGGCATTGTTCACAGAAATAGTAAAAGCAATACTAAAATTCATGTAGAACAACAAAATACCCTCAACGGCCAAAGTAATGTTAAGAAAGAAAAACACATATGGAGGCATCACAGTTCCTGATTTTAAATTATAGTGGAAAGCTATAGCAATTCTCTCCATTTATGTTAAATCATGCCAGCATTATAATCTTGTCTCAAGCATTTAATGTAATTTAGAAAGCTAAAATAGGGGAAAACATATACTTATTCATATTTTTACTTTTTTTTCTTCCTCCTTGCTATTTCCAAATTCTTTCATTAATCAATTCACCCCTGTTTAGAAAGTTTCCTTTAGTTACTTTTTATAGTAGTTCTGTTAATAAGTTATTCTAGTATCCTTCTTCTATAATGTTGTGATTTCTCCTACTTTGCTGAAGAATGTTTGGGTCGATATAGAATTGTGGTTTGGCAGTTCTTTTATTTTAGCATTTGAAAAACACTGTGCCATTTCCTTCTGGCCTCCAGGGTTTCTGATAAGGAATCAACTGTCATTCAAAGTGGTTTCTTCCTGGAGGTAAAGTATCCTCCTTTCTTAAGATTTTTTCTTTGTCTTTGTTTTCATAAGTTTCACTGATATGACTGGGGACAGGTTTCTCTCTGAGGTTCACTAGGGTTTTGAGCCTGTAGGTGCAGGGGTTTTGCTGAATTTGAGATGGTTTTAGCCCCTCTTTTTCAAACCCCTTCTCAGCCCCACCTCCTCCTCTCCTTTCTTGAGTGTAATGGCAGAGATATTGGACATTGTGCTTGTTTTCTTATAACTTGTCTAGTTTTGCTGTCACTGTTGATGAGATTGTGTGGTTTATTTTGTTTTGTCTTCAAGCTCACTGAGTATTTCCTCCATTCTGATGTTGAATTCATGTATTGAGGTTTGGGGGAGGGTTTTGGTGCTGGGGATTAAACTCAGGGTCACTGGACCACTGAGTCACATCCCCAATCTATTTTTTATTTTATGTAGAGACAGGGTCCCACTGAGTTGCTTAGTGCCTTGTTTTTGCTGAGGCTGGCTTTGAATTCCTGTTGCTCCTGCCTCAGCCTCCTGAGCCACTGGGATTACAGGCGTGCGCCACTATGCTCAGCAAGGTGTTTTTCTTTTTTTATTAATACATTTTCTACTTCTGAAATTTCCATTTTGTTCTTCTTTTTAACTATTTTTTTCTTATTGAGATTTTTTTTCATTTGTTTCAAGCACATTTATAATTATTTATTGAACATGTTTATTATAGCTGCTTTAAAATATATGTCAGATAATTCTAATTTCTGTGCTGTCATGATGTTGGCATTTATTCATGGTAGAGTTTCATCAGGTTTGATATTTGGAATATTTCAAGATTTGAGGTGATGAGAGACTTTCATTAGAACCTAGATATTTGGGTATCAGGTAATCAGACCATGGATCTACTTTGGTTTTTTTCCTTTAGCAGGCTTACTCTCAGACAAGCTTGGTGCCAGGGTGGGGAAGGGGTGATGCCTCTTGACTGTACCCAGGGGTAGAAGTTCGGATTCTGCTTTCTGCTTTCGTCCACACTCGGGCCTGCTGGGTCTAATGGGTGTCCTCGCTCCTGGTGGATCATTGCTGATGCTTCCCCTGGCTAGGAAAACGAGGACTGCCCGGTTCTGCATCGGTAGCTTCTGTTTATCAGTGAACTGGTCTGCCCCCATTTGTGATGGTGATTGTCTACTAGGCTTCAGGGGGAGGGCTATTGCTGATGGGTAGGAATTGAAATCTCCAGACACTGTAAAGGGGTCCGGCAGAGCGTCGGAGGGAGAGACCACACAAGAGACTTACTTCATGCAATTGCAGAGGGGGATTTATTAGGGGATCCGTTCCAGCACGCTGGGGCTCCGTGCTCACTCAAGAAGGGAGAGCAGCCCAGAGCCCAGAGCAGAGGTCAAGCAGAGCACTTTTTTGAGAGGGTGGGGGGCTTTGCATACATCAGAACAAATCATCATGAGGCACGGGAAAATTGAACAACAACTCTGAGACAGGATTAGTACATTCATTGGCAGGAACAATCTGGGCAGGGATGATTGGTCATTCCTAAGCGGGGTACACAATTAAACTGATTGGTTTTGGAGCCTAGATGCTTACGTGCCAAGTTACCTGGAGCCCTTAGCTATTAAACAACCAGGGAATCAATGGAGATATTTACTGGGCAGTTCAGGTATTGTCCTAACAACTTACAGAGATTACAGGTTCCGGGGGTAGCAGAGGAATTGTAACAATACCTTGTCTTTTACTTTTTAGCCCAGGCCTTGTAATCTAGAAGCTTTACAATGCCCAGTCTTCTACACTTTCACTCAGACTTTTGCAGCTTAGAATCAGCTTAGAAATTTTACCTTTACAACACCTCATTGAGGAGGAGCACTTACTGTCTGAAGGATGAAGATCCCAGATTCCTATTTGACTTCTCTAACATCCCCTTGAAAATTGTCACTGAGGGTCCTCCTTAGAGGCTGGGAAGCATGGCAGCCTGTTCCCCCCTCAGCTTCCTGGTGTTGACGAGTGGCTTCAGGGCTTCCTGCTGTTTGCCTAAAGCAGAACGGGTATTGCCTATAAGTTTTCTGTCCTTTCTGGTGCCCATTTCTTCTTCTTTTGGCTAAAGAGAGTGGACTTTAGGAGGGGTGCTTTTTCTCCCTCAGTGCGCCTAAGTGTTTCTAGGCTGCCAGCTTCAATTCCATGTGTGGAAAAATATACGAGTCAAAAACCAACCCGGGTAGGGAGGGGTTATGGGGGTAGAAAAGGTGGTGGGATGAGGTGGACATCAGCACCCTAGGTACATGTATGATTGCACAAATGGTGCGTCTCTACACCATGTGCCGCCAGAGAATTGAAATGTTGCGCTCCACTTGTGTACAATGAATTGAAATGCATTCTGCTGTCATCTACAACTAAGTAGAACTAATAATAATAATAATAATAAACATAGTTACAATAAAACAAAACCATAACAACAACAAAAAAACAACCAGCCAGCAAACCTGGGAACTTGCAAGTGTAGGATTTCTTGGATTCTAAAGTACCCTGCTGGTATCTGTTTCAATCTTCTTAAATTTGTTTTCAGAGTAATGTCCACAGATTTACCTAAACTTAGGAGAAATAGGGGAAATTGTATATATTCCATCTTAAGAGAAGCAGATAGACCTTTTTTCTTACCCCGAGATGAAACAGAACTAAACTTTTAGGATATAGAAAATGACAAATTATCCCTATTGGCTACTTAATAACATCCTATTATTGCATTTATTATCAAGATAAAAATGTGAGAGTTCCATAATCAATCACTAAAATCCGAGATTTTTACAAAGAACTAAATTTTAAAGATAGCTTGAGTAGTATTGCCAAAATTTCTGGGAAAAGTATTATTTTGTCAATGTGATATTTAAACGATTGAAAATTAGTAAGTGAAAGAAACAATAGCCTCCAGTTTTCCAGTTTGTTTTTAATGATTCCGGAATCTTTGAGTAAACACTGAACAGGAACTCCTCCCCCTGAGAGCCACAGAAATCTGCAGGGTGGTTTAAGATGAGTTAGAATCAATGCTGGTTGGCTGTACTTTTTCATGTGCTTTTATTTTTCTCATCATTGGATAAAATTTTAAATATCTTGCAAAAGGAGTCTAAATATAAATGAACATCAAGGACTTAATGAGCTAAATACCAACCACTGATCAACACAAATAAATAAATAAAGATTAATTTAAAAAAACAGTATAAGAAATCATTCTAATACATGTCCCTGTTGTTTGCTGTGCATCTAAGAAACAAATCTAAAAATACCGCAGAATGGAAAAATGTATCATTAACCCTCACATATATGTGGGCAAGGTTTTCCACTGGCTTTTGTTCTCAAATCCAGAGGAAGAAAGCAACTGCACATTTTCCATGTCTTTGCAGAACTCCTGTGCCTTGCTGTTGAACGTGTGAAAAGTGTGGAATTCAGGGAAAGCAATATGGCAGCGCGTCCTAGGGGCCTATTCATAATTATGTGATAGAATTTATGCACAATGAGTGATTTGTTGGTGTGCTAAGTAAGTAGCAGCAGATCAACCTGAAGCTTTCTTAATGAAGATGAAGCGTCTAGGACAGGGATCAAGAGGGTAGGTTCCAAGAACATGGTGCCCTGAAGATGGTTCCCTCAGCCCCCAGCCCAGACCTGGTTCCCATGCCACCTGGCTCTGTCATGTCCCCCAGGAAAGGGCCTTCTTCCCCACACACTAAGGGGTCATGTGCCTGTGCACCCTCCCATGAGCTCTGTGACTGTAATACACTTGGGTAGACATTATACTCTTACTGTATACAACCTCCGTACTGGTTGGCTACAGTGTGGAACACCAGTCCCCTCCAGCAGTTTCTTGACATCCGCCCTGGCCAGCACCCCAGGAGGGCGTGTCCCCAGTAGAGGCATCACTGCCTGCTCTCAGGGCCGTCCACCCTGACAGACCTGACTCTGTGGAGGCGCGGCCAGCTTTGTCTGCTGTCTCTCATGTGTTTCCTACAGAGGGCTTTCCTATTTCTGCCGAATATCTGAACTACTCAGCAGAAGAGTTCTGTGCTCCGGGAGCCGTGTAGTTACCACACAAAGTGAAACTGACGTTACTGAGTGGTCACCGTCCACCGCACGGTGGGAAGCACTTTGTGTGAATATTAGAATGAGTATGAGTTAAAATTGTTAGTATTTTTGTTCTACAGTTGAGAAACGGCGGTATGAGTAACCCTCCAAGGTTTCATAGCTGCTTTGCCACACCCAGATCCCACACCCCTGACCAGGCTCAAGGTTCCTGAACCTCTCAGACACGTTACCATGTCTTCATCTGCAGATGTCACCCCGCAATTGTTCAGGGCAACTGCTCCACGTGGGGATCCGAGATAAGGAACAAACTGTCTGCAGGGAATAGAATCCACAAAGTGTCAAGACCCAGCCACGGACCACCATATCCCTGAGAGCAGGGTGACGCTGATGGCTTGTCCCAGCACCAAGCCCAGGGCCTGGGGCATGATGTGTCCTCAGGAAGCTGCTCAGGAACGTGAGCAAAGCTGGCCTGGCAGCCATGTTCAGCTCTGTCCTCAGCCCTCTGGTGGCTGTGCTGTCTCCATGGCCCCCAGGTGCACAGGAAGACCAGGGGCTGTGGGGTGCATTTCTCTAGTGCTTGCATCCACACTTCCCTTGTCCCTGGGTCCTCCAGATAGCAGGGCGCAGTGTTGTCAGGTCGGCCTGAGGAGCCTCTAGGGCCCTTTCTCTGAACCCAGCTCCTTTTGAGCAAAAGCAACAAAGGCTCCACACCTTAAATCCTAAAGGAAGCTCCAGGAGTGGAACAAAATGCCTGCTTTAATACAGATGACCTCCTCAGAGCTCACAGCTCCCTGTTCTCAGAGCATCCGGAGAAAGAATGCAGGAATGTGAAGGAGTGATGCTGCCACCAGACCCAGCACGGCCCTGACAGCCCATGAGCTGGTGTCCGCCTGCCAGGGGTCCGGCTTTAATCACCCACAGAGCCATCTCCACCCGAAGTCCTCACCAATCGCCAGAGCTCTGGCTAAATTCAGGAGCACAGCTACAGTCAGCTCCTGGGCCTTGCCAGCCTCCTCCAGGAAGAAGCCTCCTGCCCCGGGGCCATGAGAGCTGAGAGGCCCCTTGTTGCTGGGCTGCCATCTGGGACAGAGCAGCTGGAGATGCCACAGAGGGACAGAAGCCTTGGCCACCAGCTCCGCCACCTGGGGATCAGTGTGACGCACTGCTAGGGGCCTCGGCAGGTGGCCTCACGCATGTCTTTGTGCTAGGGCTTGTTGCTGCCTGTCAGGGCGGCAGCTGAGCAGGGCCCCCACTGCTCCTGGAACCTGCAGATCAAAATTCTGCTGAGCAAAAACAGAGGCTGCAAGTCCAGGTCCCAAGACAGCCTGAGCCGCCAGGAGCCCGCTCCCCTCGCCAGTCTGAACAGGTAGTGGGGACAAGCCACAGCAGCCAGGGCAGGAGCAGGCCCGCCCTGCACCCTTTCCCCAGTTTGTCCTGGACCTCGGGTCTGCTTCGGGGCTGTCACTTACCCTGGGTGTGCATTTTGGCTCCCTTTGAGCACAGTGACTGATGAAGCTGGTGGTCAGTGCCCCTTGTGCCTGCTACCAAACGTCAGCATCTTCAAATGTCACCAGAGCAGGAGTTAGAGAAAGAGCAGCAAGCAAGATAGTGTGAGAAGGGGAAGGGGCCAAGGTCCCTAAGGAGCTAGTGAGGGTGGGTGTGCATTGTAGACCTCAGGCTTGGGGTCCTGTGATGGAGATGTGGCCTAGGTGAGCCTCTGCTGAGAGAGGCTGAGAAAAGGCAGCCTATGAGATCCCGGGGCCAGAGAAGACCACATGCTGCTCCACTGGGAGAAAAGTAGGACCCTCTCTCCAGTTCCAAACATGATTGCTGGCCAGGATCCAGGGCAAGCACCAGGAAAAGTGCCCAATGCCACCAACTGTGCCTGTCCCTCATCACAGTAAAGACACATTCAGCGTTTCTCAATTCGTTTTGCTGCTAGCTGGAGATCTTCTGGTGGAGAAAGAGCCCTAGATTTCTAAGACTGAGAAGTATTCTCAGAAGTAAGAGAACTGTTTTCATACACATCTTCTGGGTTGAGATTATCCTCTATTTTTCTATTTATTTTATTCTTCCAAAGCTGTGAACTACAATTATTGATTTTTGAATGCTTTACCAACCTTGCATTCAAGGAATAAACCCCAGATGTCTATTTGCTAATATTAAATTGAGGACATTTATATATATACCTATTTGCCAATATTAAACTGAAGCTTTTTATATGTATGCTTATGGATAGATATTGACAATTAAATGCCTTTTCTTCTGTGATCATTTAGAGATTTTCCCTTCAGGTTTATGCTGGCTCCGTGGACTATTCTGGGGCAAAATCTTCCCCCCTCTTTATTTCCTGAAAGGCTTTGTGAAAGATTACTACTATTTCTATTTTAAATTTTTTATTATCTATAAATAAAACTTGTATTCAGATTTTTTCTTATAGAAGCTTCTTTTTCTAATACAAATACAATAGTTCAGTAATTTTAGAACTAGTCATACTTTATATTTCTTCTTATGTCAGCTTTGGCAAATAGTTTTTTTCAATATGTCAATTCATTTGTATAGGTTGTTGAATTTATTAATAGCATAGTTATCTTTTCTCTCTTACTCTTGTTGTGGGTAATTTGTGTTTTTCTTTTACTTCTTCCTGAGTATTCTTGTTTAATCAGTTTTCACAGAATTAACTTTTGGATTTGTTAATTTTATTTTCATTCCTTGACTCTTTTCTATTTTATTAATCTTTGGTTGTATCTTTTCTTTTTTCTACTCTTTTTTTGGGGGATGGGGGTCTTAATTGTTATTTTTCTAATATCTTTAAATGGAAACCCAGCTACCTAGATCATCAGTCTTTAAAATGTTCTTCTTTTGCTCTATAAACATGTCATTCTATAAATTTCCCTATAAGCCCTTCTTGAGATGTAGTTCACAAATTTTGTGTGGTTGTATTTTTATTACAATTGGGTTCAGTGGGTTCTTAATCCCTTTGTGATAAATTTTTACCCCATGTTGTACATTCTCTAATTTTTAAGTATTTGGAGATTTTTCTAAATCTCTTGTTATTGGATTCTAATTGTATTCACCTTACAATAAAGTGGTTCAAACTTGGATACTTACTACTTTTTTGTTATCTTTTCCTGTTACTGAAAGAGAAGAATAGAATTCTGGGCTGTGTCGCCTATTTTTCCGAGTCAGCGCTGGTCCTGTGCTCCAGGGCACTGTGACTGGGTACAGCACAGCCCTCCTTGCTGTCTTCCTGATCAAAGGCCACAGTGTCATTATGTAAAGTCCCTTATCCCCTCTGGTAATGCTTCTTACTCTGAAGTCTTCTCTGCCTTTTATCTACACAGCCATGCGGGATTCTGGTGCTTTTTTGTTGGTACAGGAGATAATGCGAGGCTGGTTGGCAGCTAAGATGTTTGGCACCAGTGGAGCATCAGGGATCCTGGAGTGCGTGGGGTTGGGCCGCAGTCAGGGTGTCTCCTAAACTGAGACTCAACAAGTGGTCAGTCGTGCACTGCAGGTCAGAGGTGGGGTCCAAGGAATTCCAGACCCAAAGCCTCTCCCCATTGCCCTGCCCTGGGAGCCAAGGGGGAAGGGGGCGACCAGGGGAAAGAGGCCAGGGGGCGGCTGTACACAGCATCTCTGTGAGGCCGGGCAAGCTTCTCCAGGACACTGTCCAGTTGTCTCACTTGACAGAACCCCTGATGTGGTTATCAGCTCATTTCACCGTTGAGAATGGGAGAGCCTCTGCAACTGTATCATGGTAGACCTCAGAGCCACAGCTGCGCCCAGGCGCACTTCACCTGAAACCCGCTGATTGAGGAAGACAAGTGGCCCCTCGGTGAGCCTGAGTGCCCAGAGCCAGGGCCATCCAGAGCCAAGGGCCGGCGTCCAGGCCTTGAAGTCTAGGAAGGGGAGGGGAGGATTCTCTGCAGGACGAGAAGACAGGAATGGCACACAGAATGAAGCAAAGGCGATCCCCACCTCAGGCTGCAGGAGTCGGTCAGGCGGGGGACTCCTGTGAGAACACAAGGGACATCACGCCCAGGACGGCCATGGGGTGGGAAGGCAGTGGGCTGGAGATTGAGCCTGCTCCTGGTGAACAGCAGGATCCAAGTACACAAAGAAAAAGTGCCAGACACAAGCAGAAAGCTGAGCCACAGCAATCCATGTGCCCTGGGGCGGGCTCTGGGGAAAGACAATCAAGGCAATATCAAAACTGGAAGCGACCTGATCCAAAAGTGAGTGGAGGATCATCGTGACTGTACTTGAGCAAGTGCCCCAGGCTCTCCGTCTGTCCTGTACTCGCCCTGTCTCCAGAGGAAGTGGAGTCCTTGGGAAGGAGCACTTTCCTTTGGTGTCCCTCAGCACCAAGGAGTCTCTGGCTGCTCTCACTACATCAGTGTGCCCGAGGTCCAGAGGAGATGTAGACAAGCAGGTGTAGGTGGGCAGGGGCCTGAGGCTGGAGCCAGGGTGTGATGGCTGTGTGACATGGGGATCTGCCCAGTGGTTGGTGCCAGAGAACCAGAATCAAGCTCCATCGAGAGGAATTGTTGTGGCCAAAATGGCAGAAGCAAAACCTCTTATCCATCTCAAGTTGTGAACGACATGTGAGCAGGGAGATAGATGAAATTAACACTGAAGAAATCTAAGAAGAAAACAGGAGATTGAGGAGGAGAGGTGGGAAGGACAAAGACTTTCAGCGGACAGGGTCAAAGAGACCAAGCTTCCTCTCCCTGAGGTGCCTGATGTTCCCAGGAGGCTGAGGAACCTTCTGAGTATCCTACCACTGTGTTCCTGGGCTCCTTTCATGTCCCAATTTGGGGATTTGGGGATTTTGAGATTTTCTATTAATTATTAAGTTCTGCATTGTTAACTCATCCATCTAAAAGTATTGAAAGTTTATTAAGGATCCTTATGGTTTAGTTAGTCTAAATTCAGGTTCTTTGGCCTCTAAAAGAGAAGACTGAGGTCCACATAGTTTTCCAGAATCTCCAGGGAGTCAAGGGTTGGGACCCTCCCAAAGTCAGGGATTATTTTCTACTTTGTGCCCTATGTAACAGGAATTCTCAGTGACTTAATTGTGTGTTTATAAGAGTAAGCTTCATTATTATAAACCTCTTTTTTTTAAAAAAAATGGTTTTTTTAGTTGTAGATGGACACAATACAATTATTTATTTGTTTATTTATTTTTATGTGCTGTTGAGGATTGATCTGGTGCCTCATACATGGGAGGCAAGCACTCTGCCACTGAGCCACAATCCCAGCCCAGTACAAACCTTTGGATATCAAAAAGCATTTCATTCAGGTGCTTCTTATAAATCCAAGTTCCAAAGTCACGGGGCATCTTTAGCTGTTCCCTGTTTATACAGGACCCAGAACTCCTGGAATATTATGGATACCTTGTAAACTACTTTTCAATTGGATGAACTCTTCGTGCTCAGCAATGTGCCTCTGTCATGAGCATCAGAGACTGAGGGGGGCGGGTGCTTCTGGTTTCTAAATCACTCTACATACCAAACCAACAAGCCCTTTCCTTATGGGAGACACCTAAGCAGAGGTGGCAGCAGCCTGTCTTCTGTCATTTACCCGGCTTACTCAGGTAAGTCAAAGGCTAACTGATTCGAGAAAATCAAATTCGACACAAGCTCATCAAAGGCGACTTCTGTCAGTCTTTTCCCAACTGCCAGGTAGGTTTGCCCATGGAAAGCAGAGTCCACGGCACTTGAAAAGCTGCCGCAGTCTGGATGGGCACAAAATCAGGAGGTCATGACCACTTGTAGATTCAAACAGGAACGAACTTTTTATTTTCGAACCCACGCAAACTCCATGGGAACTCAACGGGAGAGAACTCAAGAGGAACTCAACGGGAACTCCGGGAGAACTCAAAAGTAGCGGGCACCCGAGGCAGCAGGAGCCACCCCTTCTGGCAAAATTCCAGGCACTATCTTGACCTGGCCATGGCTCTCAACAAAAAGCCAGTGAGAAAACAGACTTACAAGCAACCTGATGGCCTCTTCCTTTGGTTTTTACTAAAATAGTGGAAAGGCCACACCCAAAGCAGAAGCAGCTGCCATCACTGCCCCCCTGGGCAGCCTTCACCCGCCACATTGCAGAAGTCCCCTATTCCAGCAGCTCTGACATCTGGAGGCACATGAGTGTCAATGCCACCTTAATCACAGAGTGGCCTTTTCTTTTTCTTACTGATTCATAAAATTATAGTCCCTTAAAAAAAAGTCATATTTTTATGCAAGGTTACCTTCCATAGCTGGTGACTGGTGTGGGGTCTGCTGTGTGGAGGTGCCGCTTATCACAGCGGAGGTGGGCATCTCTGCAGGGAAGTGGGTAGACCCGCCATCAGAACTCGGTGCCTCAGGAGCTTGAGTTATCCAAAGAAAAGGGACCAAGAAGAAGGCGGGCGAGTTTACAGACAAGGAAACTCCCTTCCAAGGAGCTGGGAGAGGGAAAGAGTCGTCTGGCATGGAGGCTGGTAGCTGTGCCCAGAGAGAGCGCCCCTTCCCTGGCAAAATCCTCTGCAGGCGCCGCCGAGGGGTTGGGACTTGCTGGCTAATGACCAGCCACAGAGGTGACGTCTATCAAGATGTCCAGGTGAGGTCCATCATTAAATTTCCCATTTTCTTTCTCCCAGGGCCTCCTGGGTTTTGTTTAATGCCGTAGACAGATGGTGCTGAGGAATTTCAGGTGTTTGCTGATGACATTTTGGTTTCTCCAGGTTTTTTTTCAAGTACATTAAGTGTAGTAGTAATTCACCCGTGTTTCCGGCATCGCAGGCTTGATGGCTCCCTAATGCCTGCACCAAACATTTGATCCTTCAACCATGATCACGCTTCCCGCTCTGCCTATACGTTGTGCCCTTCACACACCAGCACCATCTGTTAAACTGATGTGAGGAGGAAATGAGGAGCACTTTTATGAATGTTGCCGCTGATTAGTTATCAAGTGGTATCTAATTAGTTCATCTCTGATTATCATATAATTAAAGATATCTATCACATCCCAAGCTCCACACCAGCCTGGGTGTTTCTCTTTGTCAGGAGCCAGGAGGACAGCACATCATCACGGCTCTGCATGGGAGGAGCACGTGGGGCTCGGGCTCCAGGGTTTGGCTCCGGTTCCTCCCTGTTGCAGCTGATCTTTCTCAGCAAACCCTCTTTCAAGCTTTGCATAAAATGATTTCTCACGTTTATTCTGAAGTGGGATGTGAAGCGGTGGAGAATGGAGTTTTCTTTGCTGCTTTCGTGTCCTCCTGGCCTCAGCTTTGTGTGCCTCGCTGCATGGAGAGGTGGGCTGTGCCACCTCCTCAGCTCAGTAGAGGCTCTCCAGCTCTCTGCCTTCAGAGGCAGAGAGGACCATGGCGGGTGAGATGGGAACAGAGGCTTGGTCTTCCTTTCTGCATTCTTCTCCAAGCTGTAGGAAGAGAGACGCTGGAGGAGAGGGACCAGCCAGTCCACAAGGGACAACCACAGAAAAAATAATGACAGCTTCCCGCCGTGGAGCACGGCTGTTCTAAACATGATGTAGCACATTTTATGTGGTAATATGATCAAGGAGTCAAAGAGACCCTCCAAGGCACAAGTCTATTTCACCAGGGAAACTGAGGCTTAGAGAGGTGACGTGCCTTGGCCAGTGCTGTGGCTGACACACAGCAAGACAAGCTGCACACCCACCTCCACCCCGGAGACAGAGGGCGCACCCTGCTCTCCACCCACGGCACTCGCTGGGGACGATCAGTGAGGATCTTCCTGAACTCCAGCCTTCCTATCCACACAACAGAGATGGAGTCCCGACCTCGGAATGTTCTGTGAGGATTAGAAAAGGAAACATGCTGAACTCTAACTTATGCTAAAACTCTCGATTTCAATATGGGATCCATGAATGCTGAATTTCCCTCTCCATATGAATGTCTACAGCTGTCATGGTCAGATTTATTTGGCATGTTTTTAAATTCCCACCACGTGCCACACACGGAGAATTTACTGATCAGTCAGACACACAGGAATCCTTCCACTGTAGCTCATGGTCTATCAAGCCTATTTAATGAACGCACTTCAGAAAAATGGAAATTATTCAGCATCTCTGGAATCATTCTGGAATGTTCAGGAAACCTTAACATGCATATTGCAATTAAGATGGGATCTCAAGACACCGATGGCAGGAGGACATTCCACTGTGAAACGTGTGAAAGGTGGGAGTAGGAAGCCACCCGTCAGTGCTTTTCATGAGAGACTTTCATGATGGAGTTCTTCAGCTGCCCACAGGCGGGCTTCGCATGTCCAGTACTGCCCACAGTCTTCTCATTTCCTTCAGCTCCCACCTCTGGTACCAGTACTTTGACTTGTCTCCTCTTTTTATAGATTTGCTTTTCTAGAAATTTCATATAGTGAAATCACATACTGTGTAGTCTCTTGGATCTGTTTCATTTACGTTTTTTAGGTCCTCATCTTGCAGCATGTATCCGTCATCCGTTCCCTTTATTCCTGAGTGGTGTTCTACATTGCATGTGGTTATGGGCCACATTTAGTTTATCCATTCCTCAATTACTGGTCGCTTGGAGCGTCACAGTTTGGGGTTCCTAAGAACAATGCCGGGATGAATATTTGAAGAAGTCATTCTGTGGACACATGCACTTCTCTTGGGCAGGTGTTAAGGGTCACAGTTGCTGGGCCACATGTCGCGTGTGCTTAATCTCCAAGGATGGCTGAACCATGTGCTAGCGTGGCCACATGCTGGCCTCTGCGCTGCCCTGGATAACTGGTCCACCTCCCCACATTATCTATTTGTTGTGGTCAAGTTTTTGTTATACTCTTTAGGATTTTTCTATATGTGTCTGCAGATAAAAACAGTATATTGATATCATCTCTTAAAAGTTTGTTAACAAATGTATTGGTTTTAGCAACTTCTGAAATTGTCCTCTTTGAGATTTTCTACACACATTCTCACACAATCTACAAATAAACACTCTTTGCTTCTCTTTTGGCTTCCTTTACTTTTGGGCATCATTGTATTTGGTGGAAACTCTTATAAATTCCTGAAGAGAAATGGGGACCAAACAAAGCCTTACTGTATGCTTTCTATTGAGGGGCAGCCTTCCATCTTCTCTGGAAAGAAGAACATGGGCTGCAGGCTTTCTCAGGTCCCCTGAAGCTCTTTGAGGTCATTCACATCTAGTCCTTGTACAAGGAGAGTGATGAGCACTGTATTTGTCAAATGTTTTCTAAATTAAGATGATCTTATTCTATAAATGTGAGCATTATACTAAGTGGATTTCATATACTAAATCAACTTCGTATTTCTAAGGCAATGTAAGTGGGCTTCATCTTCACATACTTATAAACTGCTAGATTGAGTTGGCTAATTTTTTCTGAGGATTTTTGCATTTAGGTCCAGGATGTACATTGATCTGTACGTTTTCTTATCTTTAAATTATCTCTGTGTGTGACTTTTGTCCAAGCAAGATGAGTTTCACAAAATGAGTTGGAAGTGTTTTCTCCTCCTCTATTTTCTAGAATAATTTGCGTGGCATTGATATTATTTCCTCTTTAAATATATCAGAATTTATAGTGAACTTATCTGTATCTGAGGTTTTCTTTCTAAAAGAAAATTTTGAATTACAAGTTCAATGCCTTTACATGCCTATTCATGTTTTCTATTTCTTCTTGAGTCAGTTTCAGTAACTTAAGTCTTCCTATGAACTTTTCCATAAGTTCTCTAACTTTTGTCATAAAGGTGTTGTAATATTTCCTTTTTTAAAAGTTTATGTAGAATAATGACCTCTCTTTCACCCCTGATTCTGGAAAATCGCATATTCTTTCTGTTATGAGCTAGATATCCCCCTCCCTGACTCAAAAGATAAAATCCACTCCCCAGGGTGATTGTTCCTGCAGTAGGTCCTTGGCATTGTATAGTAATGAGATCACGAGGGCGGAGCCTTTATGACTGTGGTCAGGACTCTTTGCAGAAGAAGCCTGAGACCTGCCCAGCTTTCTTTCTAGGAGGGGAGAATGCTGTGAGAAGGCTGCTCTCTGCTGTCACCAGGACCCAGCTTGCCATACTCTGAACTTGAACTTGAGCCTCCAGAACTATAAGAAATAAATTTCTGCTATTTATAAGCAAAACAGTCTACAGTACTGTGTTACAGCTGCTCGCACTGACTAAAACACTTCTTTTTTTTCCTAGTCGGACTTTCTAAAAGTTTATTGATATTTTAAAAAACACTCCCCCCCCCAAAAAAAAATCAATGTTTGCTTTCATTAACTTTGAGTAAAATATTTGCATTTGTATTATTTTTCTCTTTATTTTGTTCCCACTGAGATCTTTATGAATCCCTTCCTGATGCTTTGTTTGAATATAATTTTGTTCTTTCTAGTTTTTTAACATAGATGCTTAGGGTACTAATATGAGAACTTTCTTCTTTTTAATATAGACATTTAAAGCTGTAAGTTTTCCTGAGAATTTCTTCAACTGCAAACCGTAACATTTACATTACTTTTTTTTCTATTTTCATTTAGTTTAAACTCCTTTGTAATTTTCCTGATGATACCTTCAAACCTGATGATACGCTTGTGCTATTTAGAAGTGAGTTGTTGAATTTTGTTTCTTTCTTGTTTTAATTAAAATTAAAAATCTATTTTAATCTAGGTCAGAGAACACACTTGGTATGATTCCAGCTCTCTTATATTCATTGAGACATTTGTGTGTGTGGAATATCAGGTTTATTTTACTCCAAGTTGTAGCCATTTTCCATGAGTAAACATTTCTCCATGGGGAGCTTGTCTTTTCCCTCCAGGGTCCTGAAATGATTCTGAGACTTGGTCACTTTGAGGTTACTGGGGGCCTTTCAGCCGCCCTGGCTGCTCTCCCTCTTGATGGACTCTCCTTTGCCCTGTGCTCAGTGGAGGGCACCCTCTAGCGGTGTGCCCCTCCTGGCTGGGGCTGGCACGGCGCCCATCTCAGAGCTCCGCACACTCCTTACCTGAGGTCCGCCCTTCACCTTCAGTGACCAGCTTGCTTTCAAGTTCACGGCTCCATTAGAAAAGTGAGAGAGGGACTGGACAGAAAAGGACACTTTGGAAAGAACTCTACACTTCATTACTCAAAAGGGAAACTCCACGATTTAGCCCATGCCCACAAGCGGGTAACGACTCGTGGCTTCTCCAGACGGCTGACTTGCTCTGGGGACAGCGTGTCCCTGTGGTGCCGAGTGAGGGTCAGCCTCCAGTGTCCACAAGCTCCAGGTCAAGCTCCAGGGAGCTGGGCCAGTTTCCAGGGGAGCATTTTAGCAACAGGAACGTCTTTCAGCGTGGCAAATGTAAGTCTCGGAGGCTGCTTTTCACAGCTCGTGCATTGGAATCCAGATGACCATCATGAAGTCCAGAGCCTCCTGGGTCCATTCAGAATCAAAGGTGCCTCAGGGACCCTGCTCTGTGGCCTGCAGAACCGTTCCCTTTCTATTCCAGCCCGGGTGCCTTCTTTCCGGTGTGCATACCGCCCGCCCTGGCTTCCTTCTGCTACAGCCACTTGTAGACCTTCCCCTGCGCGCCTCCCACCTGACCTGGCGTGGGACCAAGCCTGGGTTATTGACTCCCTTTACCTTTCCATAGACGATCATTCAGCACAGTCCGACCCAGCTTTCAGCACAGAGATCACTGAATAAAAAGGACAAGCAAAAATCACCTGGAGTAAGTATTTAAAGAAAGAAACTGCCTTAGTTTTAGCCCCATTTCTCCCAGAGACACTGGTAAAAGTCATGAGGAATAAAGTGAAACACAGAAACATAAATAAACGAGTTTTGACCCTACCTGAGGCTAACAGGTAGTGACTCACTTCTCTCACAGGGAATGGTCCCCTCTTTTAGGACCACAGAATAGAATCAGTGGCTTCTTAGTGGAGCCCAAATTCTCATCATTAATAAATTTTTTACAGTCTATTGGTAAAATTGTGTTGGAAATGATTTTGAAAGACACTCTATAAAACCATTGTATTTTGTTATATTCACAGAAACAACAAAAATATAATTCCAAATAATGACAAAAAACAGGGAATTACATTATTGTTTATTTTTAAATTACTTTCCATTATTCTTTAATCTATTTTATTCTGATTATTGATATTCAATTTATCTAGTAAAGATTTTTTATTCACTTACTTATCTAATATCAACCCCAAGAAAGCAGATAGATCAGAAGATGTCTCTGTTTTCAAGGGAGTTGAATTATAAGAAATATGAATCTTATTACATTAACTGGGAGGTAAAAGAAATATCAACAACTTTGTTTCCTTTAAACCAAAGATACTCTGAATCTGAGATCCAGCCACCTGCTTGGCATCTAGTCTCAGTCATTATCTGGCTTCCTCAAGGTCACTAAATTTTCTAAACACTTATAAAAACAGACCATTTGGGGGGTTTTTCTGCAGCCTGTAGTTTTTAGGGAACAGTGCAGTACTATGAGATTCAGTAGACACTCTGGCTAGCTCATCCACAGTCTCTCTGCTTGTGATTGTCTCTGGACTATTTTACAACTCAACAAAGATAAAAATTAACTTAGAAAATGCTGATAGAACTTTATAAAAAAACTTATAAGTGCTATATTTAACCCTGTTTACAATCCCTTGTTTATTAAAAATCGTTAGAATCTCTCCACAAGCCAATCTGCTGTGGGTGTTTTGTTGTTGACAAAGAAAATATTCCTACTTAGATCTTGTTTACTTCTTTTTAAAACTACTTCTCCCATTTTCCATGGCAAGTGTGGCTAAGTATTTGTATTTGTATTTTTTCTGTTTATTTTGTTTCCACTTCCATCTGTATTAATCCCTTCCTGAGGTTCTGCTGGTTTTGTTAGGTATCTCTAATGGTGGAAGTTGATGGGGTTTTCCCTGGTCCTTCTCTGTGTCCATGGAGACTTCTGAGCATTCGTTGCCTCTCTTCTTCGTTATTTGATGTCATTCTGGTCACAGGTCTTGTACATCCTGCCGCCTTAAAATCTCTGCAGACCTGCTTTCTTGCCTACGGCTGCCCTATTGCCAGGCCACGTTGCTCACACATCAGAGGGAATGGCCGTGTAGCTCACCTCCTCTCTCTAAGTGCCCCTCTCCAAGCTCTGGCAGAAACGGTCCTCGAGTGGCCTTTCTAATGAATGGACCTAAAAATTCACCAACTGTGTCTTCCCTGCAGCCTGCACCAGGGGTCCAGGCTCTGGTTCGATGCTCAGCACTGTGAGCAACTGCATTCTGGCTCATCCCAGGTCTGTTTCAGGGTCTGCTGCTTCTACTTTCCTCCATCCCACGACCAGAATACCCCTTCTCCCTCATCCACACCAAGGACCTAACTCTATTTCAAATCCAGGCACCTGCCACCTATTTTAAAAGTTTTTCTATTCAATGACTCACTTAAATGATCACAACTTCCAGGAGACCAGTAGATATGGTCATTATAAGCTTTTCTCACTGTTTTGTATTCACTAATGTATCTTGTCTTTCCACTCAGTAGTGTTTTAAAACAACGCATGATTTTACTTCGCCAAAATATATACATTAGCTTCAGGGAGAAGGAAGAAAGAATCTTGTCCTCTCTCCTCTCTCATCCTGCTTTGATTGGTTTTTAACTTGAACAAGGGAAGGAATAGTTACTTAAAACCACCACCAAAAAAAGTCCCTTAAAAATGAAGAGATTCTGCCCTTGTAATTCCACCCTTTTCTAAAAAGCTGAGAAAATCTGAGCGTCCATTGTTTGGAAGAATGTGCTGGTCCCTTTCCTGTCTCCAGTGGCTCCTTTTCCTGAAGAAGGCAGATGGGCCACATGGGGCCATTCAAGGCGAGCCAAGGTCACATGGAAGGAGTGGTTGGCTTCCTCTCAGAGGATCTCCAGTCGGGTTGAATGAAGTTGCGACTTTACACATTTGGCTCACACAAAGCCTTTTTCAAGTGGGACTCTTCCATCTGAATTTCAGAGCCATGCATATAGGACTTTCCTGGGCCCCAGAGACTCTTATATTCAGATGAGCTCCCACATCACCAGTGCTCTCAGGATGCATGATGCAAATACTCCTGATGGTGCTCACCAGCATCTCACAGGACTGGACTTCCTGTATCCTAGGAAGATGCAGGGTCTTCCACATTGAGCACTCGGAAAGCACATCCAGCTGAGCATATCGTTTCTATTCTGTGCCATTCCTATTCCCTCAAGGAGGCTGATCCCACAACTAGAAACTTCTCTACATTTCCAATGAGCCAGATTACCGTAGTCACTTTACTAAGATCCAACCAGCTTGTATTTTTTTATTCTATTGAGCCATGATAAAACTGCAATGCACTTGAGTGAAATTTAGAGCAACTCAGATAGGTGCAGTAGTGAGCCATAGAAGATATTTCTTCTGTACTTTCTTCTTCTTTTGTTTTAATTTTTGGCACAGGGAATTGAACCTAGGGGCACTTAAACACTGACCCACATCCCCAGCTCTTTGTAAAATAACTTATTTAGAGATGGGTCTCACTGAGTTCCTTAGTGCCTCACAAAATTGCTGAGGCTGGCTTTCAACTTGTTGTCCTCCTGTCTCAACCTCCTGAGCTGCTGGGATTACACGTATTTGCCACTGTGCCCAGCTCTTCTGTACTTTCTTGATTATCCTTCAGAGAAATTCTCTAAAACTCAGTTTAAAAAAAATAGAGAACTAGAAAGCCTTATCCAGAAAGGGAGAAGAAATTACATCATACATTTACCTAACAAGTGAAGATAAACAAAATACATGGAAGGGGACACATTTGCCCATCAACACTGCCAGTTGGTGGCAGAGAGTCTCCTCAATGTTCCTGATTCAAGTCCAGAAAGATCCTAACAGCTCATCAAAAAGCTGCATGAGATGTGCCTGCAGAGAGAGGGGCCCATCCTCCTTCATTTCAAAAAGTTCATGACAGAAAAGAAGGTGAAAAGTTATATTCAAAGACCTTTGAGATCAAGGATCCTCCCATGCTACCACATATTGTTGGGGCTGTGTTGTCTCTGGTATAAGCTCAAAACTAGGAAAAAAAAAACTGTTTTCTCAACACATAGTCTTCATAGAATTGTATTTTCTGCTTCTTTAGAATTTATAGATCAGCTTCAGCAAATAAGAATTCTTCAAAGAAATATGAATAAGTGTTTTCAACCTGGATTTATAAATATATTTTTATTCATACTTGTCTTTAAGAAAGTACAAAAGGTGCTCAAGTACTCGTAATCACCAACTTTCTCCAGGTTAGACAAATTTACCTGCAATAGCTCTATAAGTTCATTGCCCAGAAAGGTACAAAATCCATTGTGTGCCAATATGGATAGACTCATATCATTATAGCCAGAGCTGGGAAAACCTTAAAACCCATCTCGCAAACTTCCCTGGATTACAGGTAGAACTGACAAGGACCGGAGAGGGTCACTCAGCAAAGTTCACATTGTAGCCAGAGACCAAAGCATCTTGGGACTCATTTTTTAAAAACGGTTTGATATGAACCTTGAGGTCTCTGGTGCTAGTGCCCCTTGGACAGTCAGTCAGTACCACGTGAGGTCCAGGTATTGGCATCAGGAGCAGGGATCTTCGGCTCACAGATGGATGGGGAGATGGGCGGGCTTCCTCTGGGAAACACAGGCCTGCAGTTTTCAATGTGAATCACTCCAGTGAACCAAGTGCTCGCAGGAACTCTCAGCAACCCCTGCTAACTCGAGTTTGGCTTCTATCTTGAGACCATGATAAAGGTGATGAGGGTGGCTGAGTATATATTATTGATAACAAGAAACAATATTTTTATGCACTGAAATCATCCAACGAGTGACTCACTGTTTTATTTTTATGGGTCAAAAGTGCTTTCACCCAGTGGAAATAATGACTTGGTATTGTAGAAAAAGGGAAAGATGACATTTGGTTTGCTTTATTAAGGGCTTAGTGTATGAATTATAAATGAGCCTTTGTGCGTGGTCATTCACAGGGAAAGCACAGTGCAACTCCGGCGTTCACGAAGGCATGAAAACATGCCCAGGAAGGCCGCCCCTCTGAGATGGGGGGCTTCACCCTCTTCCTTTAGTGCTGCTTTAGTTTTTTCTCTCTACTTAACTCCTGAGGCTCTGTTGGCCAGGTAGTGCCAGAAGCCAGCCATCAGAGGTAAGTGAGTTTGATGGATGTTTCCAAAGTGCAGAGCGAGGGCTGGAGTCAGGGGTGTCTTTGCAGTGTACAGAGAAGAGGGGCCCTGATGAGGGTGAGTGGGGAGGTTTCTGCATGCCCACATGTCTGAGGGTCTCAGGGAAGGCTCCCCAACCTCCCGGCCTGCTTGCAACATCCTATCGCCTCCTACAACTACTCTGGGGTCTTCACATCTGCCTGGGATATCAGGATGTTGTTGAGAAAAATGATAAAAAGTGATTTAAAAAGACAATTATAGATGCACATCTGTGCTAACTTAGAGTGAACCAGCAGAGCCCCTAGTTGCAGATGAAATATTGCATCCACTAGTACCTTCCCCATGCCCCAGTTATGAAAAGGTTCTCTGATGTTCCAGAAGATGGACCTTAAATAGGGTCAGGTGGGAATGTGGTATGAGAGTTCTAACCAGGAGCCAGGCCACACAGCCAGATGGCAAATACACCGTGGAGCCCACAGAGGATCAGTCAGTATTATCTGTCACCTCAAAGGAGCAGCAGTGGTGTGACACTTTATCATGTGCTGAGAGCAAATCCTGCCCAGAATGAAAGACCCAGGCCCATCTGGAGATTTTAGAGTCGAGCGTGGATGCCGGTCTGCAGCCAACACCTCACCTCTTCCTTGAAATTTCTCTTTTTCTTTTCTTTTCTTTTTTCTTCCTTTTCTTTTATTCTAATGATGTCCCCCTTCTTTGTCCTCCCAGGAATCACTATGATTTTCATTAAAAGGAGAGCTGGCCTTTCCTACGTGCTTCCCTTGTGCCATGGTGTCCTAAGCTTCCAGGGACCTGGCTCGTGGAATTCACAATGCACTCGTGACTCTTTGAGCTCACTGCATATTTTACTTCTGGTGTGGGTGGTGGAGAGGTAAGTGGCTTGCCTAGAGTGACAGAGCTGAGCATGATGCCGGCCTTCCAGGCTGCAATCTGACCTGAGAGCCGGTCTCACAAGAATAGCTTCCCCTTGGCCCTCACCTTCTGAGCCCAAGCAGGTCACACCTGTGTTAGAGGTGACACCAGCAGGGCATCACCTGCTCTTTGGCCTACAAAGCCCCACTAGAAGCTCATGCTCTGCAGTTCTGATTGGTCTTCAGACTAGCAAGTATGACTCTCCACGCTTTGCCTGTCCCACAGTTGACTTTTCCTGGCCGAAAATAAGTCACCAATAGTGTTTTTGTGAAGTGTCCAGATGGGTTAGGATGATCTTTAGGAAGTTTCAGCTTCCTGCACCTGTTAAGTACAGAAAGATTTCAAAAGGAGACTTCTTATTGTTCAGGCTATAACTCAAAATTTAAGCAGAGTCTGGTAGGGCCTCCACCTGCTAATCTGAGCTGATTCCCCCCAAAGGGAAGAGGAACTTCTTGGGATCTAAAATCAGGGGCTTCGTGTGCTGCAGAGAACCTGGCTTTTTCTAGGCTTGTAGAAAAGTCTTAGATCCACATGAAGTTCAGATCCAGGACCAATTCAAATGGAAGGAAATGTTTCTCAGGTCCGTTTCCCCTAGAAAGTAGGCTCATGGTGTTAAGAATCATTTTAGAGGAAAGTCACCAGTCAACATGGAGAACAAGTGTTAGGTGATTAGGTTTTCTAACAACAAACTGCATCCCTAGGAAGAACTGCAGAAAGACCTTTCAGGTGCCCCTTCTCAATTTGCCCCATTCACTCAGTTCAGTGACTTCTCCTGTGTCTTCAATCTTGTTTTGCAGCCTCAGCTTGAAAAATTGCAGAAGCAAGACTTTTCCTAACTCAGGGCCACCGACTCGCCCTCAGAAAACTTCAGTTGTAGGAATACCTGTCCATAGCTACTTATTAACAGAGGATGCCTGCCTGAAACCCGGCTCGGCTAGGACTCCTTCGGCTTGTTCTGCTGTTCATATCTGAGGGAAAGACTGCACATTCCTTTATTTTCCAAAGGGTGAACATCGCTGTGTGAAACGCTGTCCTGCAGTGTTACCTGTGTGGCTATCACCAGGCTGCTCAGCTCTAGGATCTGACTTTATACTTCTGCTGTCTGTTCCTCAGCTTGCTTGTCCATCCTCTAGAGACCAATGGCAGGCCCTGGATTCCTTATGTTACCTGCTCTGCAGAAGAAAACTTGGTTCAATATGTTTGTCTTAAAACCAGTGCAGTAGGGAGGAAGCGCATTGTCCGAAGATCTGGGTGCTGATCCTGCCTCTCATCCTGGACATGAATGATGAAGAGCCACTTGGTTTTCCTCTCTGTGTGTGTGTATCAGTTTTGTAAAGGACAGGGAAGGAGATGGCGAAGAGCTAGGTTCTCTCCATTGGTGGCCAAATTCCATGAACTCTAGAGTCGGCTGGAGTCTGCGTTTGATTCTTAATGTCTACAACTCACTGACCTAAAAATAAGAAGAAGAACATTCTCTGAACCTCACTGTTCTTAATTTGAGGGGGAATCTTTGTAGCATTTATGCCGCAAGATTTTTTGAAGATTACATGAGATAACAGATATAATGGGCTTAGCACAATACCTGACACATGATAAAATGTTCAATAAATGTTAGCTATTTTAAGACCTTTAAAATGTGAGAGCCAAGAAACAGTTTCTCGAGCAGTTTTTGCCAGATGGCTTCCCAACTCTGGGTTTGGCTGTTTCTTGGGAATGTGTTCAGTGAAAAAGAATTTTTTCAACAAATCAATTAACAAACATCCACCAATACTTTCTACACACAACAGAATGCTTCCGGCCTTACGAATGATCCAACAAGAAGAAGACAGGGTCCTCCCCCTCCAGGAGATAATTTAATTAAGAAGATAAGGCAACCCATGAAAATAGAATCAGAAATTCAAAGTGACAGTGCATTCTCCGTGGGAAGCGAAGGCTCTGTTGGCCAAAGCAGCGCAGAAGGATCCTCTTTCCAGCGTGGGTTACCTGGGAGAGCTCCTGGGGGAGGCAGTATCAGCTGGTGTCCGTCCTACCCCTCACAGTGGTCACCATGTCACACCTATTCCACCAAAATCAGACACACTCTGCTCTCACTCAGTAAATGGCTCATTACTTACCTAGACTTCCAAAGAAGAGCCCTTTCCAAATGCTCTTGTCACCTGCCACATCTGTTCCATCCTGCTGGGTCTGCCACGTCTGGGTCTTCTCTGCAATCCCTTGGCACTGTCCAGTCCTCGTGGGCCTCTGACATCATCCCCTGGATGGCTTCTGCTCTTTAACTTTCATGTCTCCCAGACTGTCATTCAGCTGAAGGCCACCAGGATTTTTTCCCAAAGAGTAAAGGCCCACCCAGAGGCTGGTCCTTGGTCAGCTCTTGCTCCTGCAGCTGCTGATTGTCCCCAGATTGCCATGTGATTTTCCACCCCATTTCTCCACCAGAAGCCCACCTCCTGTGTCCTGCAAGTCAGCAGAGAGGGGTCTCATTCTGAGGGTCCCACACAGTGCCAGATCTGCCACCAGGGCTTTGCTGAAACCCCCCAGCCTGCAGCAAGTGCTTCTCTGGGCTACTGCAGCTCTCGGGATTGAATAGATTATTTCCTGTGTTACGGTTTAGATGTGATGTGTCCCTAAAAGCTCACGGATGAGACACTGCAAGAGGATTTAGAGGTGAAATGATTGGGTTATGGGCTCTTACTGATATGGATTGACTGGGTTGTAATGTCAGCAGGTTGGGGTGGCTGCAGGAGGTGCGTGCATTGGGGAATATATGTACATAGTCCCTGGTGAGCCAAGCTCAGTCCTCTGCTTCCTGACTTTCATGTCTGGGCAGCTTTCCTCTGCCACACTCTTCCACTGTGATGTTCTGCCTCACTTTGGGCCCAGAGCCATGGAGCCAGCTGTCCATGGACCTGAGATCTTTGGAACCATAAACTTTTCAACCTCTAAAATCATTCTTATCTGGTCTTCTGGTCACAGCATGAAAAAGCTGATGAACACACCCTGTAATCATATTAAAATTGTCCTATTTGTCTGACTTCCTCTTAGAGAATGAGCTGCTTGCGTGTTATAGTTGAGAAACCACAAGTCATCTACTCCCATATCTTCTGCGTACAATCCCACACAAGAATCTTGTCGGAAGTGAAGGAATGGCTGTATGTGACTCTTGAAAGGTTAATAAAAACTTGGCCAGGTTTGCAAATTCGCGGCATCTACAAGAAAAGGGCATAGATAGAAGACATATAAACATTGAAAAGGTGGATAGATGTGATGTCTTCAGGGATCTGACAATGGCCTGTGCTAGAACAGACAACCTCATCATCCAGGTGATACCGTCAGCTTTAAATGCAGCCCGGTGTAGTAGCACAGACCATGGTCCCAGCTACATGGGAGGCTGAGGCAGGAAGAACAACTGAGCTCACAAGTTCAAGACCATGGGAGCAATACAGTGGGACCCAATTGAAAAAAAAAAATATCCAATGTCTAAGAACAGAGATTCCTGAGCTTCCTGCTTTTCTAAACTGTGAGTGAAGTTGCTCGTCCTCACCATGAATGATCCACACCCTGGGCAACCCGCAGCCCTTCTGGAGTTGAGAGGGAGAAGGGAGATGTGCAGCCACGGCTTGACCATCTTTCTAACCCTTTCCATCTCATAAAGAATGTTCTGAATAAACAAGTAATATAAACCTATGGAGCAAAGCAAAAGCATTTCCAATACTGCACAAATTAAGCAAGAGAATCTTTTGAAAAGAAGTCTGCTCTCCAGGATCAAAGTAAACCAACCACTGCCCAGGAAAAATTATATCTGTAGCATTTTTTAATATCGGTTTGATGAGATCTAGGTTATAAACAGGTCTGGTGCCATGTAATTTGCGGCATAATTTCACTGTCTGTTTATCTATCTACCCGTCCACCCATTCATATGTATATAACACAGGCAGGAAATCTGGTGTCTGTTGCTAGTTCATAAATCAGTGTCTGCTCTCAACAACATCTGAATACAAATGTGATTAAATTTGATACCATGCCCATTTTTCATTTATCAGATTTCAGAACGCGAAGGCTTGGCAGCTGTCCTGTGGTAATGTGTTTTGCATTTAACCCCTTGAGTCCCGCCGCCCCTCAACATGTGAAGCCTCTTGCAGAGATTCTTCAGGTTCACTGAGCATGGCGTCTACTGCATAGTCACAGAGAACTTTTTGCTCCTCACATCAGAGGAGAAGGGGAGGGAGAGAAGAAGAGCATTGGGAGATGGAAGGAGACCTGAGCTTGGCTGCTTCTGAGCCTGGAAAGACCTTCCCAATCACCCAGCCCTGAGCATCTCACCATTTAATGTCCCAGAGACCACCCGAGGCTCTGGTTCTGTGGCTCTGAAGTGGGGCCCGAGCCTCCACATGTCTGACGAGCTCCCAGGCGAGGCCCGGAGCACATGTTGGGCAGTGGCCTCCTTGCTCTGCTGCTCCCTAAGTTCATTAATCAACTCATGTACTGCAGGATCCTCCCCAGAACCACAGATGGGGTTTTCCTGGAAAAGGGACTTGAAAACTGTTCTGTTTACAGCCACGTCCCATGGCTGACCAAGTTCGGAACCAAGCCCAAAAAGAAAAAGCAAATTGCTGAAACCGATACCAACATTACCAAGTGAGTGTTTTGCCCCAAAACTTATTGTGATGGAAATGAAATAATCAGAACGGAGGTCAGATAATAATCCAGAATATTTACATCAGGTACCAAAAAATGGAGTCTGATAGAGTCGAGATTGAAGAACAGTCACAGTTACCAGACAGGGGGGTGGGGTGTACCACTGTACCGCAAGGAAAACAAAACCATCCAGGCCAAGACACTGGCCGAACCAGCCCTCACTGGCAACTGGGTCTTGGTGGAGAAAGCCTCTGCCTCTTCTCTTTCTTGATTTGCCTCCTGAGAATAAACGCCTGTTGTTTTCTTCTTCTTGATGGGCCCTCAGTCAGATTCTTTGGCTCAGAAAGTAAGTAACAACCACCAGGGGCACTTGGATCTCTGGTTTGTGGAGAACCACAAACTCCCCAACATGAATGCACAAGTTCAGGATGGGGCTGAGAGTGGCCTACTACCCCAACTCCAAGTTCAGGCATCTGCAGTCAGCCACGGTCCTCCCTCAAGCCAATAGGAGCCTGGTCTCAAGACAACGTCATCACAAGAGGGAGGGCCAGTAGCGAGACGGTGAAGAGACTTTCACGACATCACTTTGCTTTCCTAGCTCCTGCTGTGAGTTGTTGTTCTTCTGTCACTGTGTCTGACTTATACATAAAACCTTTTAAAAGGTAAGAACGTATTCGGAAAGCACAGTGGATATATGGTTGGATGCTCTCCATGATTTCCAGCTTCCACAGGAGGTCTTGGAATGCATCTCCTGCAGATCACGGGGGATGACAGTACCTCTATGTCCTTTTGGGAAATAGAAAACATATTTACTGCTCTCCTTAAAGAACTTTTATGTTCTTTAAGAATCACTATTGTTCTTTAAGTATTAGTAATACTTAAAAATGTGAAATTTACAGAAAGAGCATACTCAACTTGCAGAGCACCTGCTAAAAAGTAATAATCATTTCAACATCAATGTTTTTTAGGACTAACTAAGGATGATTTAGCACCTTTGATTTGTTGGTGGGAGGAAAAACAACATGTGCAAAGCGAGAGCATGCAGCCTTCACCTCAGCAGAAGGCTGGGGAGACTGCCTGGGTTGTGGTTTTACACAAAGCCAGCAGAGGTAGAGTGCCATAGTTTTCCTCTATAATCATTTGGATGCTTATCAGGAGCGTCAAAAGTGCTCAACAACTGGGCACATTCTGGCAACCCAGCTTAAGGGGATAATTTGCTATACGCACAAAATATATCTAAAACGTCATCTTATTTACAAGAGAAATATTTGCAAACACAGAAATATAAAATTACTAGAGTGAGAATGGGGAAGACAGTAGAGTGAATCCAACATTATTTTCTTATGTCCATATATGAATGCACAAACAAGGAAACTCCACAACCTGTGTAGCCAGCCATAAGAATGGAATTGCACTCCATGTATGTGTGATTTGTCACAATATGTTCTAGTCATGTGTTCTAACAAGAACAAATAAAAAAATGAAAAACCCAGAGAGATGGGTCAGCTTATCATGACACACTGTGGCTACGAAGTCATTTAAACTGTGGTCTGAGGAAATATGGGATTTCTCTCATTGTTACGTGGAAGAAAAAGAATATAGATGGCTTAAGCCCCATGAATACTCACAGAGAATGCAAACTGGAAATAAATATGCAACAATATGCTTGTTTGTGGGTCAAGTGCAGAAGGCAATACCTACCCTCTGAAGCAGTGATGGAAAGTATAGGCTAGTCACAGTGCTCACTACATCATCTGTGACACTAAGTCATCAGTGATAATCTCTTTAACCATGGCACTTAGCAGTTGCCAGTGGAAGCTGGAGTTCTGTTTTCTCTTTTTCATTTTCCCCTGTGAGTCGTATAGAGGGATAACATATTGCTTTTGGAAATGGAAATGCCCCAGCCTTTGAAAACTACTGTGGACAGAACACTTAGGCTCTCCCACGGCCGCCTCCCCCGTCGATCTGTGTGCTGAGGAGATTGACAGCTCCATGTCTGAGCTGAGCCTCAGTCCTCCAGCACTCATGGGGTTAACAGCTGTGATCATCTCACAGCAAGTCTCTCCTGCACCAATCCCTGGACACAAAAGCCCAGAGTGGGAGGGGGTGGTGCTTACAGTCTGGCTTTTCCCTGCTTTCCAACATAAAAATGAGGAGAGAAAGCAAATTCTCCTTGTGAAAAAATAGCTGCTAAAAGCTAGGTGTGCTCCCCCTTCAAGCAGCTGTCCTAATTAGGGAGAGACCCCTCATCATTTTGCCTTGTCTGCAGCATGCGACTAGGTACTGGGTACACAAAAGAGAACAAGTCGCACATGAGGTGACCTGGTCACTCCTGCCAACAGGGAGATGGACAATAATGTGCAGGAGGGCCCTTCTCTCCTGTTCCTCAATGGTTTTCAAGGGTCTTAAATCCATATGTCACAGTTATCAGTTTACAGTGAAGCAGGGCACAGTGTGTGAGGTGCTGGTGCAGGGCTGGACAGCAGATGGTGGGTTGGTCGCTCCCTGGGGCACCCCCCTCACCCACCTCCTCCTCCATCCTCCCCCTCCCCACCCTTCTGGCTCTCTGGTCTCTGGGTTGGTTTGCAGAGGCCCTGGACTGCCAAACTCAGGCCCTTGCACATGAAGATCGGTGGGTTCAGCTGTATTTTCAGCCCTGTGAACAACACGCAGAATCTATGAGAGCAGCCTCACCTTCAAGTTTCTACAGAGAGAAGGGTTGAAATTTCCATTCAAAACAGAGCTTGTTATAATTGGGACAAAGATTCTCCCTGAGGCACTTTGAGTCAATTAATTGGGTTTTTTGAAGTGTTAATAGGGAAAATTTTCTTTTTGACCTTTTCCAGAACTTTTTTCATAGAAGCTATTCAAGAAAATTGCTAGGCTTTTACCCAAACCATTTGGGGGACCAGAGTCCCCAAAAGCTGAGTAGACTTGGGGATGGCTGAAATATAAAACACGCTGTATGTTTTCATCATCTCAGGAAAACATACCCATTTGATTAAGAGACTACCTCTATACTGACCACAAAGTGTACGTTTGGCCACTTGTGCGTAAGAATGTGTGAGGGTGTGTGTGTGTGCGGGGGGTGTATAATTGTGTGTATTTGAGAGAGAGAAAAACAGAGGAAGAGAGATGGTGGTGAAAACACTGTTATAATACTGATATTTGGAAAGGAAAGGCAGAGATCCATGATGACTTAGTAAGCATGAATGAGACCACAGCAACCACGGCGACCCTGGTGACCTTCAGACATGGCCTCCCTGCACATTGTGAAGTAAAGCAGGAGGAAAAGAAAGCTGTCAGAAACCAGAGCTGAGAGAGGAGAGTTGAGGGACTGGGGTCCAGGAGACGGAGCTGCACTTTGAGGTTTCTCCAGCTCCCTAAAGAATCTCAGCACGTTTAAAGGTAAACTGACCACGGTGGTGGAGTCTTGTCAGTAGATGCAGGGTTTGGTTTTAGTTTCATCTGTGAGAACACTGATAAGTCCTTTTCAAATTATTCTTGTGCTCTAATTTTCCAGGTACACATGAAAAATCCTAACTATATTTTTTTTCTGTGCTAAAGTACACATAGACGTGTGCAACACACACACACAAAGAGCCAACTACATTGACTATTCACTTTTTTCCTTTTGTGGGTTATGTTCATGGTACTTTGAGAATCATAACCAGAGCTGAATGAAATAGCAGCATTACCAAAGTCACACAGCCTCACTCACCAGACACTTGGTTGTTGGAACAGATGGCTGTACAAATAAAGTATGTGATCGAACTAAAAGGAAATCTTCCAATCATCTCCCATAGATTAGAATTGGGGTGATGGATTAATTAAATTTTCTGGTAAGCAGTAAAGCTCCATTCATCCACAATTGATCCTGAGTTGTAAAAAATATACATTGCAAGGAACAGCCCTGTGTGTGTGCTCAATGGAATACAATCTCATCCCCCAAAATGAGTCTCGGAACTGACCTCAGACTCATCACCCCAGTGACAGCCCGAAAGGTCTTCTGGAAGAACGACTCCATCTGCTGAACACTGGAGTTCCACTGTGCTATGTGGGGACCGCCTCCAAGAGAGCCCAGGAGAATGGATGCCAGAGTAAAGCTACAGAAAGCTGGGCCACCTCGACACACTTCTGGAAAGCACCAGGCAGATGGGGGAGGCAGCATGGAAAAAGGAAGACCTGAATATTAACAGTTACCAAAATCCCACAGTTAGCCTCACATTTGAGGGTCCCACTAAGATCCGGGACAAGTCAAGAATGTCCCCTCTTATCACGCTGTTCAGCAGCATACTGGAAATTGTAGCTGGTGCAATAAGAAAAGAAAAGGAAATAAAAGGTGTATTGATGGAGACAGAAGAAATAACTGTCTTCGTGCACAGATGGTATAATTGAAAGAACTGATGAACAATTACAACTGGATTACAAAATGTAAAGTTAATATACAGAAGTTAATAACTCTGCTATATCTCAACAAGGACCAGGTGACAATTTGGATACTTATATATAAATATAACAAAATATCCGTAAAGTCTCTATCTTACCCAGTTTGGGCCACTATAAAAATGACACCACAAACAGGTGGCTACAATAGAAATTGCTCACCATTCTGGGGGTGAACTTGTCAAGATCTAGGCTCCAGAAGATTTACTTCCTTGTGAAGGCATGAATGTTATTGCCGCCTTACATGGCAGAAGGGTGAGAGAGCTCTTCAGAGCCTCTTTTAAGGTTCTTCCCTCGTGACATAATCACTTACCAAAGGCCTCACCTCCTAATATCCTCACCTTGGAGGTGAGGACTTCAACAAACAAATTTTGGTCGGACACAAAAACTCAGTGTACAGATGTCTACGGGAGAAAACTATAGAACTCTCATAAAATAAATTGAAGATCTAAATAGTGAGTCATTCCACTTTTATGGATGAGAAAACCTAATTTTCCAAAGTGTCAGTTTTTCTTAACTTGATATATAGATTAAATAGAATCCAAACCAAAATCCTAGCGAGTTATTTTGGGAAACCAACAAAATGATTTTAAAGTTTATGTGAAGAGGAAAAAGATACAGAACCACCAGCTTAATATTGCAGAATCACACCAACTTCAAGGCTTACCATAAAGCTGCGGTGATCCAAACCGTGCAGCACTGGTGAAGGAACAGACCTGTGCAATAGAAGAGGGAGCTCGGTAATGGGTTCACATAGATAAGGTCCACTGGTCCTGACAAAGCAGTAAAGATCCTTTCTAGCAAATTCCACTGGGGCAACACTCCACAGGCAAAAATATGAATTTAGACACAGAATTTACAGTTTTCAAAATCAGGTAACCTGATACAAATCGTAGATCTAATTGGAAAACACAAAAGCAGAATGCTCCTAGCATATAAAATTGGAGAAAATTTAGATGGCCTTGGGTATACCAATGACTTTTTAGATATGACACTAAAGGCATAATCCATGGAAGAACTGATTCTCTGGGCTTTATCATATTGCCATTTATAAAAGGAGGCAACAATTCAGAGTTTTTGCTGGACAGTAATCAGGAGAACCACGTCACAGGCAGAATGCCAAGCTGGGTGTCTAGCAAAGCAAGCTCTTAGCAGCTGGCCACCTCACTGCTCTCAGCCATCTGCAAGACATTGGAGTTGCCCCAAGGCAGCAGAGAAGACTGCCCCCAGGACCTGCCATTTGCAGGAGGGTTGAAGGAGCTCAGCAGGCAGCTGTCGGGGCAGCTCTGATCCGTGCCTGTGTCCTCAGGACTCTTGCTCTTGAAAGGGCCGATCCCAGGCTGCCCTACAGCAGGCTCCTTCTAGGCATCCTCCTGTCTCTGGATGGCCATGTCCTGCAGCCAGGCATGTCAAATGTAGGTAGCATTCAGCTATGTGTGTTAGGCATGGCATGCACTGACCAATTGCAGGCTGGACACACTGTGCTCATGTAAAATGAGAGCCAGCTCACCCTCAGAGCTGCAACTGTTCAGCGCATGCCATGTCTAACGCACATCACCCAGTTTCATCTATAGATTTTGAGACTGACTGTGTCGATTCCATTGCAGAGATGTGAAAACAAATGAGAATTTGGAAGAGTAAGAAACTTTCCCAAGAACATTAAGCCTGAAAGAAACAGAAGCAGAGTTTGAGCCCGTGTATTTGTCCCCAAGGCTATGACCTGCCTGTAGCAGACATTGGCCACCATTAGGTGTCACTGACCCCCGAACCTCTGCGGGTAACTTTGGTGAAGCCTCTGGGTGATGCTCTGGTGCAGATCCCGTAGCTCACTGCTGGAGCCAGCTCTCAGGAAGCCTATATACATCAGGTTCAAAAGTGGGAGAAAAGCAAAGAGGAGAAACGGTTACTGTGAAATATCTCCCTCCAGTTTCTAATGGCCTGCCTATTAGCAATTCGTCCTGGTAGTAATTGATCATAAAACCCCACTGTTGGCTGGCCCTGTGCCCCTCATAATGACAGCACCGGGAAAATGACCAGCAGTGCACTCTGCCAGCTCCATAAATCCACCCTGGCCTGCCAGAGGAAGGCCGTCCCACAGAAGGTGGGGACTCTACAAGAAGGCAATGTGGCGGTGTGACGTGGATGGCAGTGGGGCAGGGATGGGAACCAACAGCCAGACTAAAACCTCTTGAACCTCAGGTCTTTCCACTTTAGGTTGGGCAGTGTCAGCCTTGTTTCTGGAGGTTCTGAGATGCAGGGGTGCAAGAGTACAGCACTGTGTGGCAGCTGTGCAGGCTCCGAACAGGGCAGGGCTGCAGCTCTGCACTTTCAACAAATGCCATTTTGCTCAAGTCACCATCTTTTCCCGGTCTGCGTGCCCTGACCCCTAACCTGACCGTGAGTCTTATTTATGGCCATACCTCAGCAGGCAGCACTGTGGGTGCTCCGCCCATCTTTGTCACAGAATGTCCACCCCCATCCTGTCTCTACCATTTATTTATGGAAGACGAGAGGAAGAGACAGAGAAGAAGTCAGGCTTCTTCTGACTAGAGCTGGCACAGGGGAGCACAGAGCTGGTGGGGAAATGTGGCTGACACCCCCACCCCGACATCCAGCTCAGGATGTGTATTGTGCACACGCAAGCAAGCGAGGAGGAAGGCAGTGGACGTGACTCTGCGTGTGCACAGTGCAAGTCCACGTCACAGAGAACCTGAGAGCAGGGGACCTCAGGGGAGGCTCCCAAGGGACTCTGCCTCCTGAGCCTGTTTCTAATGGAGACAGAAGCGTGGATCACTTGAAGACTTAGTTTTGTTGTTTTCCGAGAGAGAGAGACTGAGACCCGATAGAGAAAGGATGCCTGAGGGGCGTCGGGTGCCCGTGTGCACAGGCTGCTCTCCCCAACCCGCGCAGCTCGCCCGCCGCCACAGCGTGGACTTCTCCACACATGTCCACACCGTGGCTCAGGATTTGCAGTGTGAGCCAAAGTGGGCATAAAGAGAAGTGGGATTCACTCTCTGTTATCAAAAACTGGGCTCAGAATGACCCCCCACCCTGTCACCCTGAGGAGCGAAGGGGGCGTGAGGAGTCACCATGCTGCTGGCACAGACCAGGCAGCAGGAGCAGGCAAGGGGGGCGCTCACTGATGGTGGGGGAGGGACAATTATGGAAATGAACTTGAGCAGGGAAGGCTTGAGTCCACCGCCAGGAAGCATTGTCGAGGTCCAGATTGCCAGATAAAGACAGGAAGATCACCAAGGACCAGACCGCGGAAGCCCCTGCTGCCCGTCTACCCTCCCCAGCAGGTCCCCACGGCCACTGGGGGACAACGATGACTTTGATCTAGTGTTTATTTCTATAAAACTGCCAGCCAAGTGTCTCCCTTTCATCAGAGAAGGCTCCGGGAAGGCTCCAGGGAAGGCGGAGGGTGGACAGAGAACGTCTCCTCTGAGGACACAGGTCTTGGCCAGGGCTAGGATTCTCGCAGCCTCCAGCGGAGCTGTGAAAAGCCGCGTTAGAGCATGAAGTATGGTCTGCTTGGTGGGAAGCCATCGGGCTCTGCCACAGGGATAAGGGGACGTCAGTCGGATCAGTCACGTTCCATCCCAGGGAGGCTGTTAGGAGAGATTCAATTAAAACCCACGACTTTGATCAAGTCTCTACCGCCAGTTTGAAAAGACTAATTCTTAGGAATAGCTGACTCCAGCACTCCCTGGCTTCAGCTGAGCTGGTGTGAGCACAACAATAAAGAGAATCATGGCATGACCTGTTATCAAAGCAAAACACAGGACCACCACGCGTTCTGAAGCTAGAGGTGCTGCAGGTGTGACTAGCGCTGCACTGTTGTGGGTGTGACCAGTGCTTCAGTGTTGTGAGTGTGACCAGCGCTGCAATTTTGCAAGTATAGACCAGTGCTA
This sequence comes from Ictidomys tridecemlineatus, assembly GCF_052094955.1. Classification (NCBI taxonomy): domain Eukaryota; kingdom Metazoa; phylum Chordata; class Mammalia; order Rodentia; family Sciuridae; genus Ictidomys; species Ictidomys tridecemlineatus. Next base: position 116,796,253 of record NC_135488.1, on the reverse strand, counting down.
CAATGTTGCAGGGTAGACCAGCCTGCAGTGTTGCAGGTGTGCCCAGCACTGCTCTTGGTTTTGCTTTTCCCCACCTTCCATTCCTACTCTACTTCATCCTCCTCATTCTTCTTTCCCTGTTCTGAGCGGAAATGTCCACAGAATTCGGTCTTCTCTAGGGCTGAGCGAGCCTTAGTGCCCTGCACAGTGGAGTATCAGCAAGGACAGGAGCTCGGTTTCCACTCACCTGCCATCTCCTCAAACCAAAAAAACAGGTATGAAGCTACAAAAAGCAGACTGAGAACTGAACAAGGAGTAAGGGGTTTGAGAGCTACAGAGATAATTTGTTTCTTCTATACATACACAGGGCCAAAAGATAAATCAAACAGCAAACATTAGAATTGACAAGAAACTTAGATATTGTCTGGTCAAGGGGTGACATATCCCATATCAAGTGTCAATTCCAAGTGATTGTGAACATTGATAACTCCTTCTCTCTGAAACTGGGTTGAGTAGGATTCTGAGGCCCAATCTGAACCTACTGGGACATACTGGTTTTTTTTTTTTTTTTTAAAGAGAGAGAGAGAGAGAATTTTTAAATATTTATTGTTTAGCTTTCAGCGGACACAACATCTTTGTTTGTATGTGGTGCTGAGGCATGCTAGGCGATCGCACTACCGCTTGAGCCACATCCCCAGCCCTGGGACATACTGTTGAAAGCAATGCTTGGATGAGGAAGGGAGAGCAGGAGGGGACACCTGTGTCTGGAATGAGCCTTCTTCACTAATCCATGTTCTCATTATGCCAAAGAGCCCAAGACCCAGAGATACCAGACCAACTTTCCACAGTCAGAGGAGACAGCACTTCAGATCTTGATCCAAATACGGTTCAGAGAAGAAAACATCCTGAGGCCCCTGTTATCAGACATTCTTACATACCAGCCCATTCTCAAACATAACCTAAAACAACGGTGGTTCATGATCTTTATTTTTAACCACTCTGTGGGCTGAGTGGGTTCAGCAGGAAGGAAGAAGTCAGTGGCTAGGACATAGGAAGCCAGGGGCCCTAAAGGGGATGTGGGAGCCTGGAGCAGTCCGAGTGCCCAGGTTGATGTGGCCAGGCACGGATTCCACAATGTCCCACGGACCAAGCTGCCCTCTCCTCCTAAATGCACACCTAGGTGGGGAGGGCTGTGACTGCCCACAGTCTCCCACAGTCCCTCTTCTGTGCTGTCCTCATGGGCCCCACAGGTGTGTTCCCTTGTGAAGGGGAACTCACTTCCTCAGTTTTGGTGCCTTAGTCTAGGTACCTCTGAAAACCCCTACCTCACACCGTCATGGTAAGCTCTAGGAGGGAGTGGAAGTGCTTCTCTTGCCTCTGCACGGGAGGCCCAAGGGAAGAGCCCGGCTCATTGCACCACTGCACCTGCCATGCTGCATAGCAACCTCAGGGCTGAGAAGGAGCACACAGGTAGCCTGGGCGGGCAGCGGGGTGCCTCCATCAGCTCCTGGCCAGTACTCCCACAGCCTTGCAGGTACTTCCATACCAGAATCCTGGCCCCCCTCATTTTCTGTAGCCCAATTGTTTCCCCAGAAATATCGAAAGAACACAGTTAATTCACTCATGGAGTCAATAATATTCATTAGCACAAAGAGCTGGAGTTGAAGATACCATCCAACCCAACATCTGTATCTTGAACTGAGCACTCTGAGCCCTAGAAGACCTTGGGAGTTTCCTAATCACCATGCCTTTCCCCAGTAATGGCGGCATCGCATTTAGATCCATTCTGAAAATCAGGGCCAGAAGAGATTGAAAGCTGTCACTTTCTGGCAGGTTTTATGTTTTAATTTAGTACTGCCTGGCTTTTATGACCAAGCAGGCCTGATCTGTCCCATGTCAGGCGCCCAGATTTCAAGAAACCTCATTCATTCTGCTCTCAGGGTAGTCTCCTCTGAACGTCCCTCAACGACACTAAGAGAAAGTCCCTGTGCTACCCAGCACTGGAGGACACCCTTGCCCACTGGCCCACTGCCTACAACACATATCCTGAAGCAGAAGGGGCTGAGCCAAGAGGTCATCTGAAAGTCCACGATTGAGAAACACCGAGCAGGTGTGCGGCTCACACAGACACACAGCGGCCGGCCAGCGGCTTCCTCCAGTGGCCTTGCCCAACCCCGACGCCCGTGGTGTGCACGCGTGGAGGAGACAGGAAGCTAAGGACGAGCTCTGAGCCGTGATTTCTGGCCAACGTGTGTCTGAACAGTGTACATACAGACTATGTTTCAAAACAACTCATCAGATGAACCAGACAGTTATACACCTAGTAGAAAAGGAAAGTCAACAGAACGGACTTGCCGAGAGCCACAGACAGGAAGAGGAAGGTTCTGGACAGAACACCAGCTTCTGACCCAGTCCTGGCAGTTCCTGAGTCCACGGGGGGCAGCCAGACACCCAGTGCTGGGGACAGAGGGATTTACTGCTGGAGGACCCCAGCTTCTGTGTTCAGTCCCATTGTCTCGGAGCAACACGCTTGTGCTTCAGGCTCTCGGTGCTGGTCCAACCGGTCAGAAGTCACAGGCTAGATCATGAAGGCCATGGCCCTCACGGATGTCAAAAGAAGACCGTGCATTCCTGGACACATTCAAAAAGGCATGGAAGGGGTACTTGTGCCATTTGTTCATGGCGCAGCAGTGAGAGGAATCATAAAAGCGAGGGAACTCAATGACAGCATTCAGAAAGGTTGGAAGCCCCGAGAGATAAGCCGGAGGGAGTCTTGCAGCAGCAGGACTGTGGTGCTCCAGGCTTGGATGCAGAATGCGACTGTACGAAGGTAGAGTGGAAAGGTTTAATAGACAGCACCTTAAACATAACCAGGTGGACGGCTGGAGTTAGCCAGGTGGTCTGCAGATGTCAATCATGGGTGGGAAGGGGAGCACCCCTTAGGCCAAGTAAGGGAGTCTGATGAGAAAATCAGCATCTGGGCTCTCGCTGCCCACAGCAGAGCTTTTGACTGGCTCATACATGCTGAGCACTGAGCTGTGTCTGAACAATGAACGACAGGCCTGTGCACATTCAGCCCAGGGAGGAGAGGACATGATGTGTAGGGTTGAAGGATGCTTTAGCCATCCCAGAAGGGCTTCCACCCGGGCCAGCCAACTTGAGGAAACACCCGGAGCCAGCTACAGGTGAAATTTGGGGAAAACGCATGTGCAGGTCCGGTGGCTTGGGGTCCTGAACTCACTGGAGAGGCCAGGTCAGAGGGGAAAGCTACCCCTGTCAATACCTGTCTTCAAAATCAGAGTCTGAGACAAACTGAAGCCTATATGTTGGAAGAGAGCTCATGGAGGCAGTGGAGCAGGTAAGTAGGCCTTGAGAATTTTAAAAAGCAAAGAACACCTGCCAAACAGTGCTGAAATGAGCTGAGTACATTCACATTTTTCAACCCAGGAGTGTAATTCTGCCTTAGTGACTTTATGTCCGTGAAGAACACCACTGGTCTGAAGAACTGACACTCCTGACACCCTGTGGCTCCAAGGACGACTGAGTTCACATTCCTTGCACAGACAGATTTTCATACCGACTAGACAGAGATCACGAGCTGTGCATCGTCCTTACCATTGGATTGGTTCCTGCATTTCCATGGAGCATACTCTGAAATTCATGAGACGGGAGATGCTCTGGGTATGGTCTCATATAGGCAGTGACAGACACCCTTAATTTGTAAGCATTAACAGAATGAGATGCAGTTGCAGGAAATGTAATGGATCATCTCTGTATTTTATGTCAGCGTGTCCCAGTAGAGGTGAAGATGCACCACGTGCTCAGAGCCACCTGACGGCAGTACGGGAGTTGTAGGCATGACAGGTAGTAGCAGAACCCGGCTTCTGCCGTTGTATTCAGAGGGTGTGTGTGTGTGTGTGTGTGTGTGTGTGTGTGTGTGTGTCTATGCGCGCGCGTGTGTCTGAGAGAGAGCAAGCACTTTTCCAAGGCACTAGTCATTAAGTCAGAGAGCTTTAAGATCTGTCGAGAGGCATAACGGCTTTCAAACCTTTCTGACATTAAAATGTTCTATAATCACCTTCCATTAGTAAAACCAGAAAAAGCCTGGCTTTCGTATAATGCACAAAATTCATGTGCCCTCCTTCCACCCTCCCTTAATGTCCTTGTGCCTAAAATATTCCAGACTGCTGAGCTCACAAGGAAGGAAATCAGTATTTTTTTTTTCCCTAAGGAAAAAATGTCCAGATTTCATGGCTATGTTTGGAAAACAGCTAACTTTTCCATAATTAAGTTATATAAAAGACTAAAGAAAAAAAAAAAAGAAATGCTCCATCCACCCAACTTGCTTTATTCATACAGAGACTGGGCCCATTCTTCTTTGTCCAAACCAAAATGAACCTAGAATCCAAACTCCTGATCACCAGATGGCAAGAGAAATAAATCCAAACAGGCTAACATGTGAGAGACAGATTACAGATGCAGATATGTTCAGCAGGGACAAAAAGTGTGGAGGGAGGGAATGACTGCCGCCTAGATCTAAGAGACACATGTCCCAGCAGAGCGGCATGGGGGCCAGCTCTTGGTGGCCATCCCTCGGTGGCCATCCCTTGGTGGCCATACAGAAAAAGGGAGGGCCAACAGGGTCATTTCCAGGAAAACAGATTGTGGCGTAGCATAACATGTCCCTGCTCACAATTCTTGAAAGTTTCCCATTAAGTAATGGTGGCTCCAAGCTACTAGTTCTGGGATGGGCTCTCTGGGGGGCCGGGGGGTGATCAAATATGTTTAGGGAAACGCATCCTCATGTCTGGGGATCACACACTTGTTAAAGGCCTTAGGAAGATGCCTGCACAGGCCACAAAGCAGAAGCCAGTGTTTTCCAACTGACTCTACAACCTTGTTCACACCTTTCTATCAATATTTCTTTCATCTAGTGGTACAATAATCATGCTTTTGGAAACTTTGGTTCAGAGGGGAAAAAAATCCAGACTTTTTATCTTGGTATTCAAAATTCAAAAATTTCTGGTCATGACCTCCTGAACTTTATTTCCTACAATGATTTGTGATTCCTGAACTTTAACAGCTCTGGTGTTAAGGAACCACCAATGAATCCTGGGACACCAGACTGTGCCCTGATTTCTCCATGTACAATAGTCTAATTCCATAGTCTAATTTCAGTCTTCACTCAACAGATAGTTATTGTGTATTTTTTTTCATGCTCAGAGTAGTCAAGTAATTTCTCTAAGTTCACATAATTAGCAAGAGGTAGACCCAAATTTCAAATCTCCAAACCCCAATATCTGTGAGGGCTTCCATGTGCCTGTCCCCCCTCCCCTAAGGCCTGGAGGTCCAACTGACTACCAGGAATTTCCCATGTTAGGGCCATGAAGAGGGCACTACCTCAGTCCAGGCTTTGCTAAAGATTGGATCCTTCAGAAGTTTCTGGAGTGCAGTCCAGGGTGGAATGCAGGCCTGACAGCTCATCGCGGAAGCAGACTATGTCCATTTCCCTTTGCAGGAACCCTAAAAGCTATGTCCTTGTAGTGGACCAAGGCCAGCCCTGCTCACCTTGGAGGAGCCAGGCCATGTTGCAGATAGAGTGGGCCCCATGGGAGGGAGCTGTGAGCAGTCCCTAAAACCTCAGTCCTCCTGAAATTGTAGCCTCCATTTTACAGGTGAAGAAATGACACTTGAGATGCTGCTGTTAGTTGGGTCATATGGCCAGGTTCATAAGGAACTGAGCCAGAGGAGCAGACTCCTTGGCTACTAGGATTTCAACAATGTGCAGAGAGAATAAGATGCGACTTCTCATCTCCAGGCTCATGATAACACAGGGGAAGCAAAGAATCAGCCTCAACACAGGACAGTACCAAGAAAAGAGGCTCTGGTAGATGTTGGAGAAATAGTGTGAAGCTATGTTAAGAAGAACATGTAAAGAAAGTCTAAATATGGTCATTAGTTTTAAAGATTTGGGGGACACACCATCTCTTTTCAAATGCTTTTTGGAACACCCACAGAAGAGATCAGCTTCATGTCCTAAGATTAATAGCCAGGATTTTCAGGGTATGCATTCCATTTCTCTGAGGATGCACAGCACAGTGCCCAGAGCAGGGATGCCAAGGAGACAGGCTGACTGCAGAGCCAACACCCTAATCACTGAGCTACCTGCCTGGGAAAATCATAAAGATTAAATAAAATAATGTATGAACAGTGATTAGCAGAATGGCTGGTGCATTAGTTTGCTTAAAGTTGTCATTAGTTTTAAACCGGAAAGATTCTAGAAGTTCGAAAGAGGAGTGTGTGAATCATTATCTGTTTAGGTCACCTGCAGAGTCCCTCTGGGAGGTGAGCTCTGGTATGTGACCATGGTGTGCAAACCTGACTATGAGATGTCCTCATAAAGCTTGCACAATCTCCAAAAAGGTATTCTCCCTCCAGAATCCTGAAAACTAAATAAAAATCAAATACTGAAAAAGGTGTAAGAGAGCTAAAAACTGACATGCATTCAAGAATGGGACAAATTTGAAAGGGTTGGCTTCATCTAGATGTGACAATAAATTATGCAATGTAGAAAGACCAGAAACCCCAGATGTTCAGTTAATCACGGAGTCTCCACACCAGAAATATTAACTAGCACAGTGATGGGTTTGACTCAGTCTTCCCAACTACATCAGGCATGTTCTTTCTAACACACCAGGACAACAAAGATGAACAAGTGTAAAAATAGGAATCCCTGAGAAGGCTGGAGATACGTACTCAGGGAAGCATCAGGAGAGATTAATAAAAGGAAAATAATCTAAGCCAAGGATGTTACCAATGGGATGGGCAAGTCTGAGACCACTGTACACATATCAGATAGTACAGCCCTGGAGTCCTTGGGACAGAGCCAGGCAAGGCGGAGGAGACCTGTTAATGTGTCACTCGGGCTGCTTGACCAGACGGCACTCACGGTCAACCCGCATCCTAAAATTGACCGCTGTTGTGGTAGTTTTTGAGACCAGTAACTTGTTCTTCAAAACTCACTGGACTCAGGACTTTCAGATTTACCAAAAAAGGCCCTCCGAGGGAGGGCAGGAGGTCTGAGACTGTTTGGTCACAATCTACCATTTGCCTGGAAGCCACATGGCCCAACTATTCTAGTCTTAGGTTGTCTCTAAAGAAGGATGAGATTTTTATTGCTGCTGGTAGGTAAATAATGAGCTGCTGAACTTGAAGATCCTTTCCTTAATTTTCTCCGTCAGGACTATAAAAGGTCTGTAGCCTCGTGCTTCACTTCCCTGTGTAGTTAACACTCTGTCCCTATGGACTGCCCTGCAGTTCTCAGAACACACCCCATTACCCTCTCCTGAGGTCTTCCTGCTCACAGGCCCCTGGCGCTCAGTCGTCTCTTCTTAAACCTTATTGTCCATCAGGCGTCTCTGCCAGGCTCTCTGCACGGCCTTCGCCCTGTGCCTAGTGAGGGTGAGCACTGAGCCTCTGGACTCCCTCTGCACCCCAGCCTCTGCTCTCAGCCAGCCCTGACGCTGGCTCACACTTACCCATCTCTCTCCCCTCCAGACTGTGAAGGATGTCCTTGGTCGCTGTTATCCCAGCACCCAGCTCCTAGTGAAGTGTGCTAACCTACTAAGTGAACATGGGGCACTCCCCGTCCACTGGAGCCAACCACTCCCAGCCCAGTGTCCTCCTCTGCATTTGCAATATCCAAATGGTGTGATCCCTAGAAAAGGAATGGCTCCAAGAATGCCCAGAAGTCAGCGGGCCTTGAGGGCAGGGGGCTCCATATCCACTGTTCAGCTGAGAAGCCACACACCCAACTACAGGTGGCTTTGGGTTGTGTGAAGCCATTTTGGTGATTCTTTTTATAATTCACTCAACACTGGATCCAGGTCAAGCAGAGCCTCACATCTGTCCCAGCAGACATTTCCATTCTAGATGAGGCAGAGCCAGTGGCCTGGACCGTCTATGTTGGGTAGGACTCTTTCGGGCACCCCAGTGGTCACAGGGCACAGTGTTTTATTTCATGAGACATCATAACACAGCAATATCCTGTTGAACTGTTTAACTTCAACAGTTTCAGCAGGCAATGAAAGGTGCTTTGCGGCCCTTGCATTGTCTTGGTTCACTAGTTATAAGTGGATTCCAATATGCATTTAATCAAAATGCCCAGCTGCATTTGTTTAAAAAGGCAACCCACAAAAAGCATCTAAGTGGGCCCCTTACCTCCCTGCTAAGAAAACACTGGAGAGAATTCACCACAATTTAACCTGGCAGAAAACTAAAAGCCCCCGGAATCAGTGATTTCTGATACAAACCTTAGCTCTGTTTTGTTGGGGAAAAGGCAGTTAGTAAGCAAGTTGTCCACATGGATGAGAGACAAGGCCACATGGTAGGGGAGGGGCAGACTAGAAACCCCAGAACTAACCCACCTCCGTCCCTGAAGGTGTGTTCACAGCAAAGCCTGCAGTGTATTCAGAAAGCCAATGTCCTGGGCACATGCTCTCCAAAAGAAGCAAGACTTGCTAGACAGGTGCAGCTTTAAGTCAGACCAGGTGGATGTGGCAAATTCTTAATCCTCTTAAGGCTTTGTCATCCTCATCTTTAGGGTATAGATAGCAAAGTGAACCTCACGGGTTTTGTTAGGTGCTACTTATTTCCCAAAAGTTTGGAATGTTGGAATCCAAACTATGGGAATCCTGTGCATAAGTTGAAGTCTCTCAGGACCTCCCTACGTGACCTTCCTTGGCAATGGCAGATGCAGTCTGCTAAGGTTGAGGTCATACTGGAATAACATGTCCCCTTGATTCAATGTGACTCATGACTTTGACACTGTCATGTGTACACTAGGAGAAGAATGTGAAGAAGGCAGGGCTGGGTGATGGGTTTGTGAATGAAGAAATGACAAAGATGGGAGAAATGCCTGTACGGATGCTGCCTGACGCCTGTCAGGGACCTTCTTGCTGGTCTTCACAGTGTTTCCAGCCTTCCCAAGTGACACAATTAACTAGGCGATGGCCTACTTCTTTAGGCCACCCATCTCGTGATATTTTGTACAGAAGCACTAGCGAGCACTAGGGATAGTCCTACCAAAGCACAGTGACTTGTACACAGGCAGTGAGCCAGGACCTGAGCCCTGTTAGCTCTCTCGCAGAGATTAGGTCCTGGCTCCCTGCTCTAGACAAGCTGTGGCTGATGTGTAAGAGATAAGGAAACATGAAGAATGTGGCTGGATCAAGCCCAGTACCAATGCTCGGAATCAATAAATAAGGAACCATTCCACACTCACTGAACACTCCCTACTGGCTCATATAGCCGATTGCCAGAAAATTGGTCCTTTTATATTTTTCCCTGTAAGAAATACTCTGAGCACAGCATGCAATCTTCATCAGTGTTCCATAATTCCAGAGACTCTTGAGAGTGGCAGATAATTGAGGCTCAGCCTGGGGTGGGGCATTCTGGAACTATGTGGGCATCAGGGGGCTCTTTGCCAGTGCCCTGGGCCTGCACAGCCAGTCTCAGAGAGGTGGGGGCGATTCCATGGGCGTGAAGGTGTCTCTGGGACTCTTGGCATTTTATGGCTGAACACTGTCAGAACCCCTGTGATGACAGAGGCGCCTGAGAAAGGCCTCCAGTGGGTCAGGGCATCTGGGCCCAGAGCGTCCATCACCATGGAGGAAGCCAAGTTGGAAGTGGTGACCTGAACTCGCTAAAACTCTGAGGTGGCATCAGGGTCATGCACACACGGACGGGGAGGTGAGGCTTTCTGGGTCTGGCCCCCAGGGTGTGACAGGCGTGTGTGGGATCGAGGCAGGGGCTGCACCTCCATGAGGAACCTGGGAACTGGGCACAGTCAGTCCTGTGGCCCCCTCTTTTCCCAGATGGCACCAACGGGAAGCAGGGGGGCTGGAAACCAGGAGCCGGCGGGAGCTGGCTCCCTCCCAGGAGGTCTGCTGAGGGTGCGCGAAGCCATCAATTCCTCGGCCTCCTTTGTCTGGGAGCTTGATTCCCTTCCCCTTTACAAAGGACCTGCCCACTCACAGGCCCTCCACTGTCCTTCCATCCCCTTCTGCGTGTCCTCTCTCCCTTCCAAGGAGTTCTGGGCTTGCAGGGAGCTTCCTTTGGGCTGACTGGAATACAGAGAAGAATCACAGGAAAGGGAGCTGCTCCCCAGAGATGTCAATTAATGATGTGACTTAAAAGAGCAAGAAGCAAAATGAAAGTAAGCTACGTGTCCAACATTCAGCAATTGCATAAATAGATAATGTGCAGAGTGTCATGAAATATCATGCTGTCACTCAAAGTGATGTTATAGGACAAGGATCAGCGAGCCACTGCCAACATGACAAATGCGCCTCTGCCTGTTTTGGGTGCTTGCAAGCTATGGCTTTTACACTTTTAAATGGCTGAAGAATCTAAAAGGAGAGTATTCGATGTTACTTGAATAGCATTCAAAGTTCACGTTACAGTGTCCATAACAAGTTTTACTGGAACCCAGCTGCACCTCGTGTTGCATGTGGAGGCCAAGGAGGTTCCCACTAGCTCACAGTAGTCTGAGCAGCAAAAAGGGAGGCCAAGGCACTACCAGGCCTGGCACAGACCCACCTCTGCAGTGGAAGAATCATCAACCTGGAGAACTACATTTTCAATGAAAAAGGCCACCATGTAACAGGCATGAAGCCTCATGCCGGGCATGCAGACACGGTGGGCAGGAGGCAGTGCTGGAGAGATGAGCTCTTCAACCATCACTGTGCTGTGTGCACACGGGTTATTCTACTTAGCCATAGCCTTGATTGTCATTGCATTGCTCTTCTTATTGGCATTATGCTCATAAAAATTTCCAATTTTTTGGTAATTAACATGGTTTTTAAGAAGATTAAAAGTTATTATTAAAAGAGAAAATAAATCACTTTTTCTCCACACAAAGGTTGGAGAGTGATGTCCCTCTCTTGGACACCTGAGGAAGACTTTGTCATTGAAGGCAGAGTGATATCTCCTTTGCATAGTCTGGTCCTGGTGTGTCACAGGGACCATTTTTTTGGCATAATATATCTAAGTTTTCATAACATTTTAGGCAGTAAAAATGTGGAGTGATCAGTTTTTAAATGTTCAGCAAGACAGTCTTATAAAAATGAAAAATAAATGGGCCCATTAGCAGAGCAGGACCCTGGAGGCCTGCATGGCCCCCAGCCTCCTCCAGTCCTGAGAGCCAACTGTGAATTTCTTGGCCTCTACAGCAACTTGGCAGCATATGCTCCCCCAAATAGAAATTATTAAAATATCTGAAATGAGTGTGCCTGCTAATTTGGGAAAACATCATCAAGAACACATTTCTGAAAGGTTCAAGTATGATACTGAGGAACATTTCTGAGTAAAGGCCAGAGCATCCCTCACCACCTCACTTGCCAAACTTATCATAACAAGGCGAGAAATGAAGACCCATCGCCACAGCTGCAGGAGAGTCATTCAGAGGGAAGGGGCCCGCTCGCCCCAGGGGTTCAGCCTTGCTCTTGTCTGGATGGCTTAAGGGAGAGGTAGACCCACCCAGGATTGCAGGATCCCATACAAAGGCCTCGTGGAAGCCCAGTAAAGACAGATTTAAAGTCAAAACTTTGAAAGTTGCTCAAGGTCCACAGAGTTGATATCTTACTCAGAGCTCTTGATTATAGCAGTGAAGAGGTCTTGGTGGAAGACCCCAAATGCATGAATACCTGACATAGAGTTTCTTTTTTTACAGGTGGGCTACTTTCAGCCTCTGAAATTTGGAATCAAGTTAAACCTCAAGGGCAGAACCATCTAAGAGTCTGCAAGTGATTTCATCTTGAGGGAGCGCAGACAAACACACTCGGATGAAAACAGGGTGCTATAGGTATGTGGGGCCTCCAGGACAAGCATAAAACCACCCATAGCAAATGTCACTCTGCACTCAGGTCACCACCTCAGCCCCTCCCTCTGTTCCTCTTGCATGGGTCACAAGCACTCTAGACACAGCATGGAGCGGCGGTGCATCCTTCTCAGATTCCCGAGAGAAGGGCTTGGGGAAATGAGCTCCACTGGACCACAGTATCACACTCAGATCTCATCTCACGGAGTCGCCTTCTTTCTGTAGGAGTCTCGTTGATCGTTGGCTCTGATCTTGCAGCCTAGAGCACCCGTTCTGTGGAAGGACTCCTTGCCCTGGCTCCAAGTGACCCTGCAGGGGTCTCATACCTGACCACTCAGCATTCCCGTAGTAGAGCATGTCTGGGTCACTTTGATTCCTAAAATGAGAATATGAGAAGATGCTGCTCAGAGCACCTGGTGCGGTGTCTACCTGCTCAACGTCGTGGTCCCCAGCCCTGGGGATAGGTATACCCACTCTAAAGAAGGGACAGGATCCCTACCGGCCAGAACAGTGGGTCTCATCGCCCTCACTCCTGCGCTTCTCAGACAGCTCTGGGGACTGGGGAGGGTTTGAGGATACGTGGCCAAGGGGAAGGCCACAGTCAGGCTTCTGACAGTCACCGGGGAGAAGCAGAGGAGGGGCCTGGTCTCAGCAGGAGAGGAACCTGCCCTGGAGGAGGGGACAGGAGCTCCTTTAGGGGAAGAACATGCTGGGGCCACTGTAGGACACTCCACTTGCTCTCTCCCAGCCATGCTCACCACTGCCCACACCTGGGAAGACATTTCTGTCATGACAAAACATGTTTGTCCTTCGCCATCTGAGTCATGGGGCTCCGTGCATGGCGGTGTAACAGTTGATGAAATAAGGACTGAGAAATGATTTGAATGGCTTTGGCAGGACCCGGGGTGTAATTAAAGAAATAAAAAAGTGAATACCTGGACGTCTGCATTCTGGATGGAGTGATTACAATAATACCAGTCCACTCTTTGGGAAGCAAGCCCCTGAGAAGCACTGATTTTTCACTGCTGACTCAGCCCTGAGCATGGTGCGTCCCACCCCATCCTGAGCTTTCTTCTTTGCATCTAGAGATGGACCCAGCATCTACATTCTGTGGAAGGACTCCTTCCCCTGGGTTAAGTGAACCTGCAGAGTTCTCACACCCTGAGTTCTACTTACTAGATGTTGGTGAAGATGAAACGAGAAACAATATAGGTGTTAAACATTCCATGTGGTGTCAGGCTCAGGGAAATGAGTGTAGTTAACTCTACTATCAGCAGTTCTTACCACAATCTTGCAAGATGTTATTAAGTTCAACTTACAGATTAGAAAACAATGTCAGAAATGTGATGTGGTTCCTCAAAGACTGCATGGATGATAGAGGGAAGATCTGCATTTCAAATCCATTTCTGTCAGGTGCCAAAGATCACACTCTTTCTGACCCAGCATTTCTCCGACTTTAACGAGCATACAAATCACCTGAGAATCTTGCTCAAGTGCAGATTCTGATTCCAGGACCAGGGTGGAGCCTGAGGTTCCAAACTTCCAACGTGATGCAAACCCTGCCATTCTGTGGGAGTACTAGGATGGGCAAGGTTCTAGAACATTCTGAATTCTTATCAAGCAACTTCCTTAAAGAATGAATGGTCAGAGCAAACAATGAATTTAATTTGAAGAAGGAGAAAAAGAGTAGGAAAGAGAGAAGAAGACACAGTTCTGCCTAAGGGAGCCAGGCCCTGAGAAGATGGAGAGGCACTGGTGTCTCCCACGGGCCCAGGACCAGGCATGTCCACCGAGCAGCTCCCATGCACCAGCACTCTACACACGTGTCCCAGGCTGATCACAGAGTTCTGTCTGACTGCAAAGTGTCACAGGTGCTTTCTCCTTTCTCCAACACCCTGCCCTCAGAACAGCACGCACGCTTCTGTTCCCAAGCCTCTGATCCAGAGCAGGTGACAAGCTAGGTCTGTGACCTGAGTGATTGTCAGGGTCAGGCTGCAGGCCTCGCTCGACGTCATAGTCAGATGAACATTGGCTTCCTAGACGGACTGCAAGCACCCAGATTCCTCTGCTATGAGACAGAACTGGTTTCACCTTCATCAAATTTTCCTGAAGATTAAAATGTGTTAACACATACAGATTACTTAGAGCAAATTCCAGCATGAAATCAGCTCTTAGCACGCGTCAGCTCTGATGGCGACATGAATGTGCACATAACCAGGGTTTCCAGGCCTGTGCAGGGGTTACAGTGAGTCCTTGTCTTCGCCCAGTGCTCACTGCGTGCCTGGTGCTGCCCCGTGCTTCCCGCCTCCCCCTGGCCATGTGTTCTGTTATCCTTTCTCTGATGATGTTTTAGAGAGAGGGAAACTGAGGCACAGAGGGGGTAAGGGCCCTTGCCCAAGACACAAAGCTAGAAGATGGCATCCTTGGTGTTGGCACCAGGCAGGCTGGCTTCAGAGCCTTGCCCCCTTCTGGACTTTCCCCGTAATTTGGTGGTGCTGTGCCGTGCGTACTGTGGTTGAGAGTCTGAGGATCCCTGGGCCGCTTAAACTTCTTAGTGCCAATTATTTTTAACTTTCCAATAGAGGTGGGAGATTGGTTCATGGAGAGGTGACCCTTATCAGTACAGTCACCCTGATAAGGCGCAGAGGGATGGATCTGAGCCCTGAGACCAGCCCATTAGTGGCATTTCTTTGTGCCGGGTGCTGGTTCTCAGCCCCCTCCCCACAGCTGTCAGAACTGATTAAGCCAAACACGTCTTCAGTTATGCTGTTCAAAGGCTTCTGTAATTGACTGTACAAGAGTCACACATAAGCAACTGAATTAGCAAATCTACCAAACAAAGAACCTCAGAAGAAAATGAGCTAATTATGCCTATGCCGTCGGGGTGTGAGCTGGAGGCCTCTTCATTACGGAGAGAGGTGGCTCTTCCCCGGGCAGTCACAGAAGGAGAGCGTGGGCACCACCAGAGGGACGGGAGCCCACCCCTGCTGCTCGCATTTCCCAGAGAGAGAAGATGAAGGGCCGGAACCTTGCTCTCTGAAAGTCAAGTCTTGTTTCTTCAAGGTCCCTGAACTGAGCGCGTGAGGGGCGTGACCCCGCCCCATACTGGCAATGGGCAGAAGGAGCCAGCCATGTGCTCCTGTCTGGAGGCTTGTGTCCCCCAGAACTGAGGTTGGAAGCCTGTCCCCCAGGGCGAAGGTCCCAGGTGGGGCTCCTGGGGTGACTAGACACCAGGGTGGAGCCCTCCTCCGTGGGACGTGTCCCCTTGTGAACAGGGCGCAGGGAGTTCCGCTGCCCTTCTACCATGGAGCACAGCACGAGCCCCTCCAGGAGCAGGCAGAGCCCCAGGCACCACGCCTGCCCTGAGACCGACTGGCGCCTGCAGAGCTGCGAGATGACAGGGCTGCAGCATCCACGTCCTTGGCATTTTCTTTTAGGAGCCGTGACAGACTGAGACATAATGACAGCTGTCATTTAAAGAGCTGGGACCATGTGTTAGTCATAAGCTATGATCTTTCTCATGATTTCTTATTTCAATTTCTCTAAAAAAGAAATCCCTGACAGGCTATGGCTCCATTTCTCGGATGAGACCAGAGCTCAGAGGACTACCTCAGTGAACCACCATCATCAGCCATCGAGAGCCGGTGTGCCTGTGTCCAAGCCTGGAGGTTCCCTTCCCACTCCAGACAGTTTCTCTCCAGCACCTAGGATGTGCTCCTACACCAGGGGGCATGCTCAGGGACCCTCCAGCGTACTCGCAGGTGAGAGGCTCCTGGACAGGAACCAGCAGGGAGGACACGGACTTCAGGCCCAGAGGAGGGCCTCCCCCTAAAGACATTCTCCAAGCACGTTCCTACTTGATCTCAGCTGCACTCAGGAGGAGCAAGTCTGCAAACGGGAGGCTCCTGAGTGTGGCTTGCAGTCCAGCAGAGACCCCTGTGGTGGCACAGGGTGGCACATTGTCACGTGTAAGAATTTGCTTCAAAGCTTTGCGCTGGTTGACCAGATTTCCCCCAGTTGTTCTGACAGCCTTTCACAGAGGCACCCAAGACAAATTGTTCCTACGCCACTTACATATTAGGAGCGTCTGTGACTCTCACCTTGGATTCCTTTACCCTGTCCCCAGAGACCAGCCTTGATGATAAGGAACAAAGCCTTTTACTCGGTGGTACATCCTCAACATATTCTCAAAAGGTTGATCTCGTGAAAATTGCAATGCCCACTGGTCTAGCCCCCGCCAACTCCGTGCCATGTGATAGACAGAACGGGGTTCCTGTCACAGCTCCTGAAGCACTGGGTTAGACGGAGTAGCCAAGTGGCCCTCCTCTCGCATTGGGTGGTGCATGGAATATTTAGAAAATGTACCAAAGAATGTAAGCGAAAATAGAAGCACCTCAGCCCAATCATCTTATTTTTACCAGAAAAGACAATTTGAGGCTTCAAAGAAGAGTATATAAATCCCTGGTCTACCATATTTCTGAGTAACTTGGGGGAGACTAGTTACCATTTCTATGCTTGGCTTTCTCACTTGGTTAATTGAAAAATATGCATCACTCCTGGGGGCTGAGCGAGTATCGAGGGCTCCATTTCTGTTTTCCTGACCTCTGTGTAGCCAGGACCTGGCCCAGCACCTGACACACAGTAGAAGTTAATCAATGCATGGGTGGATAATAGTTGTGAAAACCTGAGTGACATGCAGCAAGTGCTCAAAAATATGAGTTTCCCTTCCTGTAAGTGATACCTCTAAGCCACTCAGCTGCGACCACAGTCTAAGCCGGTCCACAGCAGTGCGCTTGCAGGTGAGTTAGAGCGGAGGAAAGTCATCTCGGGAGCAGGTTGAGGCTGCATGTCTGGAAGAGATTAGACTTTCCCTTGCCTGGGGTAAGATTGGACCGTGTCCTCCCATTATTCTGAGATGAGAGAAATACCCAAGTCAGAGTTTTCTTGCCCCAACTCCACCCACCACAGAAGGGAAGCCTGGGGCAAGGAGCAGCCACCTCTGCTTGGCTAATCCACTCCAGGTGCTCAGCAGGGTAAGCGGTGGTGTGCCTGTTCATCATCAATATTCAGTCCAAGAGCAAGAAGGGGCTCCTCAAGGCATGCACACCATCGCTGATGGAAACTTCCAGGGCGCCATGTCTGCCTCCTGCACTCTTCTGTCTCTCAGGGACAACACTGCTGCATACTCTGTACATAGGCCCAGTCCCTGTCCAGCCCTACCCCTGCTTGACTTTGCAGGTCTTCTGTGGTCAGCCACCCGCAACCTTCCACACATGGCACCCTCCCAGGAAGGAAGCTGAGCCGTTCCCTGAGCCCAGGGCCTGTGAGCCATGGGCCTCTGGTCCCTCTGCAGCTCCTTCCTGTGCTCCCACAAGACTGGGCTTGCTCCCAGGGCCGCTGTGTATCTCAGCTGTATTATGGTAGGATCCCCTGCACATGTGTCTTAGAACCCTCCAACCCTCTCCCCAAATCACAGCCACACGTTAAGATTCTGCGGTTGGCAGAGAGCCCACCCCGGGAGGAGACCACTCAGGAGGTGACGCCTGAGCGCATCACACCTAACTCCACCGTTCCTCCTCAGGTTTTCTCCCAGATCCTGAGCCCCAGGCTCGCATGGGAAGCTCCATCTATGCACACCTTTCCTCAAGCTTTCTCCTTCACCTTTCCACTTTACCTGACTACTTTGTGTTCAGGCAGAACCAACAAACATTATGGAGTAGGGTTTCCCAACCCTGCTTGTACTCATGCCCCAATCCTGGCTGTGTTCCTCAGTCTCAGTCCTCTGGCTAGCAGATCAGGAGTGTGGGGAAACCAGAATAGTCCAGGTCAGGCTCTGACCATTTTCCCTCTGGGCAGGTGGACCACGGCATAAATATGTCATCTAAACAAAGACGTCTGTGAGTCAGAGAGGGTATTATTAATCATAGCAGAACAGCAGGTATAAGCTGTTATTTTCTCAAAAACCAGAATGCAGAATTATATGAATTTTAGCCTCAGATAAATTTGAGTCTTGTTCACCAGGAACCTGTAAATAGAAAACATGAGAATTATAGGCAACCAGAGTCTGAGAGCACCATCTGATCCAAAGGCAGCCCTCACTGAATGAGTTACAGAGTGCACAGGTCTCCCTTGGATCCAGGTTTTCCCCAACAGGCTATACTAGGACCAGGGACAACAATGGAGCAGCCAGAAGAGAAAATCTCAAAATGATAGCAGGAGTCCCTATCTTAGTCTGTTCCAATAGCTATAACAAAATGCCATGGACTGGGTGGCCTAGAGAAGATGGGAGGTTGAAAGTTCAAGACCATGGCATCAGCAGATTCAGGGTCGAGTCAGGGCTTCCTGGCTGATGGGCCTTGCTTTCCCACTGTTCCCTAGAAAAGCAGAAGGCACAAAGTACCTCTCTGGGGCTCCTTTATGAGCACTCCGTGCACGAGGGCTCCACCCTCGAGATCAACACCCCAAAGGGCCCACCTCCCAATATCATCACCTAATCGTATGGGGACCAACATTCGACCATGACTCATCTTTTACCCACATAACAAGGAAAGCACAAGTGGACACCAAGGATGTGACCCTCCTCGGGAGAAGGAAGGCACTGGCTGGAGCCAAGAGTGAGTAGCTCACTACGAGCAGAGGCTCGGAACGGCCAGCATTGGAGGAAATCGGGTGTGAGAAGAACCCTCACTCTGTGTACCATGGAAGAATACAGCATCCCAAGAAGTCCCTTTGGGGACTCCATGGCCTTGACCCAGGGACCCCAAAGGAATCCCTTTGAATCACAACTATGCAGCTGTGGGCATGGCAGAGAAGCTCTGCCCTGTCCCTCTGTGGTGTGGACCAACCCGTGTGCTCTCAGGTGGTGATCCTGAGGAGACCCGGGGTGTAACAGTACAGGTAAAGGCAGCCCAGTCCTCTGTGAGCCCAGAAGCCACCTGACACCCAAGACCCATGTGACTGAGGTGTACAGTTATTCAGAACCTTTTATTTTAGGATAACTCCAGCCATACAGAAACCTGAGAAGAAGAGAACAGTGCAATCGTCACCCAGTCTGCGAGTTCACCCTGATATCAATGTACAAAGAAAGAATTCAAGGGGGATTGGGGTTGTTCTGCCTCAGTGTAAACTGCCAAATCACAAGTGGCGAAGAAATGATCAAATGAGAGAATCAGTCCATGGCAACCATCATAACCATCATGGTGGTGACTGCTTCCGGAGAGAATCGTGGGTGGGTGCGAAGAGGGAAGGTTTGAGGGGAAACAGAATATTCACCTAACTTCCAAGTGCCATCTCCCAGTATTACAACATCATGAGGGAAAAAGTGAGAAACATAGCAGAATCCCCTTCTCCGAGGATCAATGTGAACGCCGCAGGATGGAGCCGTGAGTGATTCCTGATGGACAAACTTAGGTCAGTGTGGACTTAGGGGTTCTCACCCCACTGGTTCTACAAGCCATCTCTGTCATTGTTGGTTGACTGTTTGCTCCTCAAATTGTCCCAAGTGTGCCTGGAGATATCTCCTCTGAGCTGGTCCCTGTGCTTTGTGACATGTGTACTAGTTCCCTGAGCAATTCCTTTTTCTCTGGCACAAGGAGCTTTTAAGACGATGAATACATCATCCCTGGTTTTTTACACAGTATGTAAATAAAGTTGACAGTCAAAATAAGTTTATTTTGGACTTTATCCATGAGAGAGGATTTTAAAACCCAAAGTTAATTAACTAATTTATTTATTTGTTTATTGTGCTGGGGAATTGAACCCAGGGCCTTGTGCATACAAGGCAAGCACTCCACCAACTAAGCTACATCCCCAGCCCCTGAATCTCAAAATTTATGTGTGTATGAACCACCTTAACATTTTCAGATTAGAAACCCAGTGTTCAAAATAAGAAACCACTGTCCAAGAGCAGATCTTAAAAGAAACCCAGTTCAAAAAAAAAAAAAAGCCTTCAAAAGAACCTGGCCAGAAGAACAGCGGCTCAGGGAAACTTCAGTGTGTGGAGGCAGCTTGCAATCCAAGCGTGCTACCCAGTGGTGTCTGCAGCTTTGGGCTCCTGTGTCTAATTTCGATAGCCCAATAAACCATTTTTATTGCAACATACATAACAGATTGGCCAGCCATCCCTACATTTACAGATGGCCGTTATTTTTTTTTTCTCATGTAATGCATTCCACTCACAGAAAAAAAAATCCTTACTCGTCATAAATTGTGAGTGTAGAGAGGCAGCATTACAGTTATACCCTGAGAAATAAATGTTCCTCGTTATTCCCTCATTTATTATTTCTTGCAAGATTTGAATATATCCTAAAGAATATCTTTGAAAAAGTCATTAGTTCCAATACGGCCTTAAAAATATCTTGGGGTTCTTTTCCTATGCATCCCTAAAGGAGATCTGGAAAGAAGTGACCCACATAATGGAATTTGGACTGCCTGAGACACCCAGTCACTCAGTCCCTCAGGGGGTCATGGAGGTTCTGCCTCTTGATCGTCAAGGAAGGGGTCTAAGGTTCTCACACATAACCAGAATTTTCAAATCAAAAATTGTCATGTTTTAGGGACTTTTTCAAAAAACTATTCAAATGAGAAGAGTTTTATGTAGTAGAAGTGATCAACATATAGAATTGGGCTTTGCAAACTGTCTCTAGGGTTTTGGTCAAATACTCATTGACTTTGCATCTCTCTTCCTCGTCCTTGGTCATTGTCTTTGCCATTTTTGTCCTCCTTTCCCTTTCCTGTCTCCTTCTTACTTCCCTTCCTCTTCCTGTTCCTCCTCTTCCTCTTCCTGTTTCTCCTCTTCTTCTTCCTTTTCCTGTTCCTCCTCTTCCTCTTCCTGGGCCTACTCCACCTTCTCACCCAAGCCTCTGGAAAACTAGCATTCTTCCATGAAACACTTTTGGGAAATATCAGCTTAGGAATCTGACATCTGTGTGTGAGAGTAGATCCTTATGGTCCATTTTACAGGAAGAGGAGAAAACAAGATTTCAAAATGTCTTCCAGCATTATCTAGCCCTTTAATAACTGGAAAATATCAACAGCAGAAATTAACAGGATATTAGCCCCTCCATTCATTTATTAGACAAACGCTTCTGGAAATACTTTATTTATTGAACACATACTATGTATGAGAGATGCAAGAAAAGCCATAGAGACAATTCCTAAGATTAGAATAAAATGTGAACAAGCAATCAAAGTCTAAGACGGCATTGCTCTGATCAGGAAAGGGAAGCAGGAAGTGGAAGGAGAGCCTGGGAGACAAGGAGGCCACAGGGTGTCCCGGGCGATATTAACTAAAAGGCCTCAGCAGTTTCCCACATGTTGTAAGAAGAGCTCGAAGCCTTTGAGCCCAGGATTCTTTGTAAACAGAGGAACTGGAGTTTGGCCCCTGCTGATGTGAATGTTCTTTCCACTGTGCCTCCAAAGGGAACCAAGGTACTTGCTTTCATGAATTCTTTCAAAACCAATTGCTAAGCATCTTTTATGTACTAGGACAGGGAAAATAAAAGGGAAAGAAGAGACCAAGCCATCGAGATGAGTTTCTCTCCTTCAAAACTAGCTTATATTCTAGTCCAACAGGTGGATGCACAGTCTCACATGCAAACCTGGAAATGGAGATGGAAAGAAACTGAGGCAGAATAAGAGAATCTGAGAAGGCTCAGTCCAGGTGAGCACTTGTGAACCAATTCTCAGGGCCCTGAAGAACAATCAGACTGGGAGTGCATGAAGCAAAGCTCAGGAAGACACGGTAGACAGGTGGCTAGAGCACAAGGAGCACTATCGGGATGAGGGGGATGAGGGGGAAGGGTTTCAGGATGCAGATCCTGGGCCAAGACAGTCCATGAATCAATCCTGGCCCTGGCAGACCCAGGCTGAAGCCAGCCCCAACCCACAGTGGGCAACGGACTGAAATAATATTGCAGCAGGCAACTTGAACTCCTAATTGTAACCCAAGCATATTTTAAGACATTTTTCACAGTGAATGCTTTGTCAGGAGTTGCTCAAAAGGAATTATATGAAAGAGATGAAGCAGAAAATTACCCAAACTCTGAATCAGCAGGAGAACAGAACAGATTTTAATAGATTTGGCTAAAGGAGCAATACTAAGTGACAACAGACATGCTCTAAATGTATACTAAACACTAAACCATTTTAATTATAAACTACAGGGTTTGTAATACTTAGCTTATTATTTTTTTAATATCAGCAAACATCTTTTCACATCTCTGATATGCCAGGAGGTGCAGAATTGGATACTATGGATCCTGAGATGACCAAGGCAAAAGGACTCACTTCATCAGCTCACAGGTCTTCAGAGACCCACTGAAGTGGGCACACCAAAGGGGACAGGTGCCGCGGCAAAGGAGGAGAGTGCTCCCTCACCTGGATGACCCTCAGCCCAGGAGCTTTCTTCCCAGCTCCTGTGGAAACTGTAGAGCCAGTTCCTGGGGAGCTTCATCCAGAGCTGCGTCTCTTCCAGGCACTTGGGGCAATAATTTTGTATGCGTTTCAATTTTCAAGACCCTTTTTTTCCAGGTCATAAAGAATAGTGGGTGGAAAACTGGAAATAACATATAGGTTGGGTTCAGATAAAACCAGGATCAAACTCCACATAAAGTCTCAAATGAATCTTGTGACTTTGGACAAACTACTTTTCAGACCTGAGCTTCAATCCCTTAGCCTGCAAAAGAGAGAGAATACTGTTTGCCCTTGTGGATAGAGGTGGGCACAGAGAGGGGGTAAAATGTTGGAAACTTCACTGAGCACAGAGGAAGTGCTCTGTGCTTTGTAGCTCTGTAATGATGACAAGGATCATTTTCCCTCTGAATAAACAATGCTTTATGTAGGGAGTCCCCCCCCCTCCCCCGGCTCCAAAGATTAACTTCCCCATCCCCCAAGAAGAGCCGTCCAATGGTGAGCCCTGCTGGCTCACATGATCCTTACCCACCAATCAGAGCCCTGCTAGCTCACCTGATCCTACCCACCAATCAGACTAGCTCTGCTGGCTCACCTGATCCTTACCCTCCAATCAAAAAGCACCCCATGCCAACTGTCAAACCACCCCTGGCTCTGTAAATATGCAAAGTTGTTCCTCAATAAGTGGACATTTACTCCCACGACAAGCCTTTTTGGTTCTTTCACCTTAGGTCACCTCCAACGGCCTGGGCAATGGAATGACCAAGGCAAATGTACTTTCACATCTAAATAAATAAACAGTCCACATTCCATATGATGATAAGAAAAGCAGGATCTAAACACATCCCTGCCCACAGACACACAATGACACAATGGGAAGGCATGCATACTCCCCTGGGCCCTCTCCCTAATCCCATGAGGCCCAGCTCCAGTGAAGCCACTGCCCCAGAGCCCTGCCCTGGAGAGAAAGGCATGGGACTGGCATCCTGGAGACTGGCAAGATGGCACTGGGAGGGGCTGGGGATGTAGCTCAGCTGGCAGAGGGCTAGCCTTGCATGCATGAGGCCCTGGGTTCCATCCCAGCACCACACACTCACACACACTCACACACACACATACTCACACACACTCTCTCACACACACACACACACACACAGCACTGGTCCATGGCTAATGTTTCTGAGCACTGTTTCTCACACTGACCAAGCAGAGGTCGTCAGCACCAACTGCATGGACCAAGTCCAAGGAATGCCGAAAGCTTTTAAACCATGGCACAGCGAACACAGATGAGTCATGACAGAGAGGCCCTGAGATGGACCCTCACAGAGATTCGTCCACCTGGGAGACTCACTAAGGAAGAACCCCACCTGCTGTGACATCGTCTCCACCTGTGGGTTTGCCTCCCACTGCCAGCCTTCGTGTCCAGCCCTGGACACTCTGGGCCCCTCTGTCCCTCAGCTTCTGCAGTTGAGAGACTTCCCCTCCCACCATGCGAGGTGCCCGGCCCTGCCCTCGCTCCGGTCCTCTCCATGTTGACAAGCACGCTGGCGGGATCAGCAGAAATGGGTGTGGAGAAGGAAGAGGTGGGGGCGGGAGGTCGCACCTGCCAAAGCCATGTGCCACTTAGCGCTCCATGTCCAGGATCCCTGGTCCCCAGGCAGGGGGGCCCTTCCAACATGAGGTGTGGCGCTGTCAAGCTCTTGTGAATTCTGTGAGTGACCACATCAGAGCACAGGGCACCAGATGGCAGAAGGTCATGGGTCCTGGAAGCCACATGTGTAAACTCAAGAGGGTGCACCATTTCTGGGAGCTTAAATAGACATAGACTAGTAATTTTCATGATAACCTTAACAAAAGTTTGCCAGTTATGAAAAAAAAAAAGTGTCTCTTCTGGTCATCACTCTTCATGGAAAACCCTGTTCCTCTAGGAGGACTCGTCTCAAATGTCTGTGGACTCCTGCGATCTATGAATGTGTTCTACGGGGCCTACAGGAATTTCTTTCCTTGAAATGGGATCTTGACATTATTTGTATTTTAAAAACTCTGTGGCACATCTGGGACGATTTACTTCAGAAGATAAAATAACAAGGATATCTGGAATTGTGATCATGATTCTTTTCTTACACTGGTCCCGGTCTCTGCCCTGAGCCTCAGCTGCAGACTGTGACCCTCCTGGGGAACTTGGGGACACTGCCTCCCCCAGTGGGCAGTGATCTCTTTGTAGACTCTAAAGCGCCCACACATTTTCGAGGGACAGAGCAGGTCAGTTCCGGCAGCCGCAGGTCTTCTGACTGAAGTACAGCGGGAATAAGTTTGATTCACTAAATGAGTTGCACAAGTAAAGTAAGGTTACGATATTTTTTATTTAAATCTAATTGAAATCAGACTCCAATCTCCAGGATATTAAATCCTCATGATGGAAACATGAAACTGAGCATCATTGTATCCCCTTTCCACAGGGCCAAGGTCCAGGGTCTGAACAATGCAGATCATTCTGGAAGGCTCCCTGGACCTCATCCCACAGACACCACGGAACAGACGTGGTCTGACAGTCCACCCTGTGAGCCTGGAGGTGCCCACACATGTGTGCCACAGAGGCATGTAGGGGAGCTCCTCAGACTCACTTAACCTGCCTGTGCACTCTGAGCAACGTGCTCCTTGGGGGTCAGACATCTTTAGGGACAGCCAGGAAGCTGGCCTCAGTCCTGTTACTACTTGGAGCTCTGGGGCCAAGGGTGCTCCTGAGGCAGCCTTGCACCCTGTCCTATTCCTGCTAAGCTTTGCTCTCAAACACACCCTCCTTGTACTTCCTTTCTGAGGTGTCCAGTATACTCGCTTCAACAAGTTTAGGTGTGCTGAGATGGAGTCTGAGATTCAGGAGGATCTGCTTACTCTGTTTACTTTGATCAGACTCATTCTCCCTCTGGATTAGGGGTTGGGCTTCTTCTCTCTCTGGATTAGGGGTTGGGCTTCTTCTCTCTCTGGATTTCGTGAAAACTCAAAAAGCAGAGACATTTGCAAGGCCTCGCCTCTGTGGTTCTCCAACATCATTAGCCCTTCGTGCCTGTGGCCATCCTGACTCTGCAAAGCACATCAGTGTCTGAGATCAGCCCTGCTCTGTGGATTTTGGGCTGTGCTTGGGACTTGCACATATTTTTAAGGATGAAAACCCTCACATCCAGACCCAGCTGACTTCTGAGTATTGGGGAATAAAGGAAAAGGTACCAAATGTTAAAGTCAGTGGCCATAAATAGCTGGGGGAGCAGGCAGGAGCAGCTGCCAGCTCTGAGAGGTGTGCCGGTGGACACCAGGAGGGCAGTGCCTAGGCACAGGCAGAACTGGCCCAGGATTATGCAACTCCGCCACCTTGCCTCCAGCCTAGCCCCGGGCCACTGTAAACATGAACGCTCCACACCAAAGAGTGGGGTCTCTCCCTCTGGAGATGCCCACGTTCTCCCTGGAGTGGGTATCCTCTTCCTCAATGAACATCTGTCTAGGCG
This sequence comes from Ictidomys tridecemlineatus, assembly GCF_052094955.1. Lineage (NCBI taxonomy): Eukaryota > Metazoa > Chordata > Mammalia > Rodentia > Sciuridae > Ictidomys > Ictidomys tridecemlineatus. The sequence goes on along the minus strand of NC_135488.1, from coordinate 116,770,486 downwards.
TTTGAGTGGCATGGGCTGAAATCTTCTCTATCGTGTCTGCCAAGCCCCAGGTCCGGAGGCAAGATCCTCCTTTCCTCTGGGGACTCCTCAGACTTTCTTCAGAGACGTGTCTTGTGCCATGACATTAGTACTCACTGGGTCCTGCAGGGACAGCCAGACACAAGTTCCTACAAATAATAACTCACCATGTCCACAGCCCTTGGGAGATTTGAGACTTGTCATTTCTCCCTTTGAGATCTTGTACCTCTTCCTCTTCACCAGCAGCATCTGAAGCCAAGCTGCCGTTCTGCTTGAAATGGAGTAGAAAAAAAGAGCAAAACCCAAAACAACCATTAATATCTCAGGGAATTTTGCCTGGCAATTCTAAGTAGAGCGCTGGGGAGATGACGGTTTTCCTTCCTGCTCAGATTGCGAGGTTGACCAATGGTAGCCCAATACATAAGGCTGCAGCCATTCATTAAACCATTTAATGAAAATGTGTGAAGACCTAAGCTATGTCAGGAACTCGGGCAAAACAATCTTAAGAAGCACAGTGTATAGAGCAACAGGAGACGATGGTGCCAGGGCTTGTCCCATGATCTATACAACCAGAACTTGAACTCGGGGCTTGGGCCGCCCTGGACCCCAGCTCTGTCACTTTCCACGAGTGTGACCTCAGCTGCTCCCTGAGTTTCATTTTCTTGGTCCACAGAGTGGGGCTTCTGGATCACATCCTAAGGAATATGGGTGCACAGGCCGGTGCAGGAGTCCCCAGCAACGTGAGCTCCCACCCTCTCCATTGGCCCCTGCGGGGATTCCAGTTTCAGCTCCAATTTCGTGACATACTTTTCCTTCCTAGACATGTGTAAACAAGTGCTTTTATCTTCAGAGTTCATCAACACTACTTCATCGTCCCTCTTAGAAGGAACTAGGGAGTTTGTGTTTCTAAATGGTTTCTTTAAAGAGTGACTTACAGGTGCCACGGAAGCTCATGGATTTCTTTGTAGAAAAGAGTGGATACAACTCCCCTGACTCACACCACATTCCCAGGGGTCATGTTTGAGATATCTATGAGCAGGCCATCAACAGACATGAAGTCCCCTCTTTCTCAGAATATCTACATCCCTGAGGGACCAGTGAACACACGGACAGTGTGATCCTTGAGTTGGCTTCTGGTGGCTGGGTGCCCTTCCTGCAGGCACAACATCCTCTGACATGTGGTTCCAGCAGAGGTCTCAGCCATGTCAGCTGGATTTGAATTGATTTGGGGACAATGTGGACACTTGACAATACCTGCTTCTTCTTTCCTCGTGTGTGTGTGTGTGTGTGTGTGTGTGTGTGTGTGTGTGTGTGTCCACTGGCTCCTTAGACTCGCACCTGCTGGCTTTCCCTGTTTCTGGCTGGACCCTCTGCTCTGCACCCCTCATCCGCCTCATCTTTAGGTGGAGAAGCAGAGGTGTGCTTCTCCACACCTCTGCTGTGCTCACTGAGCCCTGCTGCCTCCCTCACTGTACCCTCTGTCTTCTGTTACCCCTGACCTCCAGGTCCCCAGCTGTGACGCGGACCAGGCAGGCTGTGGAAACGTGAGCATGTGCTTCGGATGGGATCCTGTTTCAGAGACAGGCTGCTCGTTTCTTGGCTGTGAGTGACCCCTTTGCGTGGAACACTTCCCCATATCCCACCGCTGGGGACTCTCCAGCGCTATGGAGGGGTTGGCAGTGACCACATGAATGCAGACGAGAAGAACAAATCCAGCATCATCTGACTTCTGTCTAACATGGCTTGCACCTCCCCACGGGGCAATTCTAACTGAGGATTGTTGTGCTCAATAATGTTTTCTTAAAACGCTCTAAAACCAAGACCAAGCCAGATTTGCAGTGCTTTTCCAAACATTGTTTTCTAAGGATTTAGTTCCCGCCAGCCTTGGACCCCCACCCCCCAAAAAAGAGAAAAAAATTGATGATTTGATGAGCCCCAAGTGAATGCATATTTACTCCAACTAAAGCCACAGTGAGGTGACAGAATCTGGTTTTTATTTAAACTAAATTCCTACAAAATAATAATAATAATGCATCCAAGCACTGTGGACAGTGTTTTATAATTCTCTGAGAAACTTCTCCCCATCAAATTCTGGCAAGAATGTCTACTCTGCTGAAGGATCTGGGAATTCATTCGACTCTCCCCAAGCTATTAAATTATTGCTAAATGGGCAGCGTGGCTGTAATAGACCTCACATCTCTATCGTCTCAGCAGCCTGGAAACCTCAGTCCAGCAAAAGCTTCCAGAATAACTCTGGAGTGACAGGGACGACCAAGAAAACTAGCAGCTTCTCTGCCTGCAGTGCCCAGACCCCATTACCAGGAAGAGTGACCTCAGCTTTACCACCTACTGAATTATTGTTTCTTGACAAAAATGGCCCATTTTTTTCCCCCAATCTCCATATGGAACAGAAAGAAGGAGATATGGGGAAGGAGCAAACAATTGAGCCCCTGTTTCTCTGAATATTTATTTTAAACAGAAAAATCGTTACTTGGTGAAGACAGTGTGTCACCATTTCATCATGCTGTGATTGTAAAATGTGATGACAGCAGGTCTTCATGAAGACCTTGTGACTACCTGGGGTCCCCACTGGCCTGATCAATAGATTACAGTGTGCCAAGGAAATGCAGGCTGCTTCTTCTTCTTTTTTTTTTTTTTCTCTTTTGGTGGCAGGGATTAAAGCCAGGGGTGCTTACCCATTGAGCAACATCCCCAGCCATTTCTATTTTGTATTTTGAGACAGGGTCTCACAAACTTGCTTATCACTAAGTAACTGAAACTGGCCTTGAATTTGGCATCCTCCTGCCTCGGCCTCCTGATTTGCTGGGATTATAGGTATGTGCCAGTGGAAATGTAAATTCAAAGTAGCCCCAAGCATATCCATCAGAATAACTACAATAAATTTTAAGGAGACAGAAGACCGCGATAGCACCAGTTCTGGCAAAGCTACAGGGCGAGTGCAGCTCTCCCTATCGCTGCACTTATGTGACACTCTAAGAAAACTCAAACTGACACCCAGTAAAGACACAGACCAATGGCCAGGCGTGTTACTGCAGGAAAATTCTGACTGCAGAGGGCAAGGGGCTTGGCAACGGAGGCGGTGCCCTGTGTCAGCATCACACTTCCAAACCCATGGCGCTCTGCACGTGAGATGGGCAAAGTGCAGCATACATTAGAGCTCAAAGGTTCCCATAAAATGGTGTCTGAAAGGCTCCTCAAACACGCCGTGGCCCCAGGCCCAGTGTCTGTGGCCTCACAGCATCATGTGCTGACTCTGCTACCTGGTGGCCAGGGCTCCCACATCCCCTGCCTTGGGGCCGTGTAGGCAACCCTTCCCAGCTTTGGGAAGAGGCCCGCTCCCCTCATCCTCCATAGCTCTGTTGGGTCCAAACACCATGTTCAGGCGGCAAATGTATAATGGGGTTAAACCAAAGATCATCTGACAGATGTCATTAACAGTGGCTCCTCCCAGGGCTTCTGACGTCTCTCTAGTAGTAGCTCCTTGGTTCTGTCCAGATACCCACCCCAACAAGGATGCCTCCCTCCTCCTAGGAGTACCCTCCCACAGCACTGTAGCCTGGAGTCCTGCCCGGCTACCACCAGCCCTGAAGAGGGAGGAGCACATCCCCTCCTGGATGCACATCCCCTCCCCCTCCCTGCTCCCTACTCTGCCCCAGAGCATGTTCAAGTTAAAATCCACGTCTGTGAGCCATAATGGGATAGGTCATTTGTAATGTTCAAAAAAAAAGACCCAGTGTATGGTTCGCTGTGACTCTAACAAGACGCTCTCAATACATGCTGCCCCAAGGCCCAGGATCTTCAGACTTCAGCACACAAAGCCCACACTGAGGACCGCCAACCACATCTCCCCTGCACAGGGCAAGTTTGCCTGAGACCCCCACCCTATACAAAACATCCCTTCAGGAACACAGGGTTTCTCCAAAACATGGGCGTGTGCTTCCTCTCCCATGTCACTCTTCTGGAAAGCTAAGGAAAGGGAAGGGAAGGGGAGGGGAGGAGAAGGAAGGGGAAGAGAGGGAAGGGAGGGCAGGGGAGAGGAGGGGAGGAAGGGGAGGAAAGGGAAGAAAAGAGAAGTGAAGAAAGGAACAACGTTCCAAGACAGAGAGATCTAAATCCAAGGGTCAGAAGAAGCACACTAAGTGTCACGGACTCTTGGGCTGTAATATCCAACTCATTGAGTGAATTCAGCATAGGAAGAGGAACATAGGGAGAAGAAAGAGAGGTGGGGAAGGTAGGCAGAGCTTAGATTGTGGTGTGAGAAAACACATTAGAAATTGAAACTGCAATTTAGTGATCCTTGGAGAGATAGATGGGTAAGTAGGTAGGAAGGTAGAGCATACATTCTTGTAAAGAATCCTGAATCCACACAAAATCTGTGCCTGAACCCTCAGAAGTGTCCATGGACATAGCTGCAAGGCAATGTCCAGCCAGGAAGGGCCTCCCTCTCAGTTCCACTGACATGAAGCAGCAGGACCTTAGGATGTTCAGCTCAGTGAGTGACAAACAAGTCCCACTGTGACCTCTTCACCACAAAGCTGACCGAGCCTATGCTTAACAGCTGAGCATCACTCAGAATTTCAGAAACAGCAGATGTGGTAAGATCATAGGTCAGGGTTTGT